>NC_140974.1:5301563-5446563 GCF_056783735.1 Eptatretus burgeri
CAAAAGAGAGTACGAGAAGGACATGGCCAAGAATATTAAACATAATAACAAGGCTTTCTTTAAGGATATTAGGGGAAAAGAACAGGTTAGGACCAGTGTGGGCCCATTGAGGAATCGCACTGGGACAGTGGTTAGTGATGAAAGTGAGATGGCAGGCTTATTAAACAGGTATTTTTCTTCAACTTTTATACAAGAACAGTCACAAGAATTGCAAATAGCTGAGAGTATCTATCGAGGACGTGAGGAAGGGCTTTTAAAGAAGATCCATGTTGGAGTGGAGGAAGTAAAGGAACAGCGAGGTAATCCAAGAGTAGATAAGGCTCCGGGTCTAGATAATATGCACCCAAGAGTATTGATGGAGGTGTCTGAGCAGGTAAGCGAGATGTTAACGGATATTTTCAAGAGTTCACTTGAGTCAGGACAGGTACCGGAGGATTGGAGAGTATCAAATGTAACACTATTATTGAAGAAAGGATCCAGAGAGGAATTGGGAAACTATAGACCTGTGAGTTTGACTTCACTTGTGCGGAAGTTGTTGGAGACATTAATTAAGGACCAGATGAGGAACAATTTAAACAAATACAAACTAATTAAAGGTAGTCAGCATGAGTTTACTAAACAAATGGCTCCTGTTTAACAAATCTTTTGGAGTTTTATGAAACAGTTTCTGATTTGGTGGTTGAGGGAAAGGCAGTGGACATAGTATATCTTGACTTTAAGAAGGCATTTGATAAGGTACCACATCGGAGGTTGTTAGCCAAGGTGAGGGCTTGTGGAGTGGCTGGTCAGGTAGCTGATTGTATTGCAAACTGGCTTAGTGGTTGGAAGCAAAGAGTGGCTGTGAGTGAGAAGTAAGTAAGTTGTGGGGTACCTCAAGGATCAGTAATCGGACCATAACTATTCATTATTTACAGCAACGATTTGGATAATGCGGTGAAGAGTAAGGTTTTCAAATGTGCAGATGACACAAAGCTTAGAGGGAAGGTTGATATCAGAGGGGGCGGTGATTAGATTCAGGAAAGTATTGATACTCGCTTAGATTGGGCAGAAGATTGGCAGATGTTGGTTAACCTGAGCAAGTGTAAGGTGTTGGGGATGGGAAAGAACAATTAAAATAGAGATTGCGGGATTCAAGGGGTAATTTTGGAGCGTGTCACACAGGAGAAGGATCTGGGGGTGGTAATAGATACGGGAGGTAAGCAGGCAGCACAGTGCCAGGTAGCTATAGGTAGAGGAAACAGGGTTTTAGGCTGGAGAAGGAGGGGGATCAATTATACATCAAGAGGTGGTGTTAACATTGTACAGGAATTTAGTGAGGGCCCCATCTACAATATTGGAGTAGTTTTGGTCACCACAACTCAGGAAGGACATAGATGTCATTGAGAGGGTTCAGCGCAGGGTTATTAGATTGATTCCTGGCCTAACTGGACTTAGCTATGAGGAGCGGCTGAAGGAGACAGGGCTTTATACACTGGAAAGGAGGCGGTTACGAGGGAGATATGATAGAGATGTTTAAGATAATGAAAGTTAGACATAAAATACGTGCAAATGAATTATTCAACAGAGTAGACAGTGATAGAACCACGGGACATCGCCTGAGAGTAAAGAAGGGGAGAGTTAAGATGGTAGTAAGACAGGGGACTTTTACTCATGGAGTAGTTAATGCATGGAATGGTCTCCGTGGAACGGTAGTGGCAGCAGAAAAAGTAGATAAGTTTAAATTAGAATTAGATAGGTACCAGGAAGTTCTGGAGATAGAGGGTTTTTGGGATGTTGATAAGACTTTTAGCTAGTTTGAGCATTGATGGGTGATTGTGTACGGAGTGCTGTTGGTGGGGACCTCGTCATGGGGTGTTGATGTGTTTTTTACCCAAGCCCATGCCCCCTCTCCTGGAAGAAAATAAATAAATAAATACAAATAAATACATAAATACATTTTTAAAATACTAATAAAATAATAATAAACCAATGAAGATTTTGCATTTTCTCATTTCCATCTGGTGTTGTTGATAAATCGGTGCGGTACTGATGAGGCGCACAGGCTTGATGAGCGGAATGGCCTCCAGCTACGTCCAATTTCCTTGTGTTATTTCCCATGTGGAGTACTTGCCGTGTGCCAAGTTTCAATTTTTTCGAAGTTTCAATTGTGGTACCTTATCATTATCAAATACCTTCTTAAAGTCTAGATACACTATGTCCACTGCCTTTCCCTCATCCACCCAATCAGACACTGCTTCAAAGAAATCGAAAAGATTCGTCAGACAAGAACTACCTTTGCTAACCCCGTGCTGACTACCTTTAATTAGTTTGTATTTATTTAAATGGTTCCTCATCTGGTCCTTAATTCATGTCTCCAACACTGTGGTTCCCCGCTGACAGACCCCTGGTGGCTTTCACATGTCGCTGTATTTGAGCCTGGGCAGTCGCTGCTGAAATCTATCAATTCGGGTTCGTCCCGACATCGTTGTTCTTTGTTCCTTTCACTCTTCAAAAATTTTTTTTTTTTCACAATTCTGTTTATTCATTCTAATTCTTGCTTTTTCTTCTCTTTCATCTCTTTTACCCTCTATTTCTCTTTATTCCTCTCTTTCATTATCTATCTCTCCAAGGAGAAGTGAATATCTTGCAGAATTTTTTTTTCCGCAAGACTCACCTGGCTGCACCTGGATGGGTGTGAGGGCCGTGGAGTAGCGGCTGAAACCCGAATCCTCTCCAGGTTCCTCCAGATGACTCCATCTTTGCTCCTTATTGGTCTTCCGTTTGATTTCAGAGATACAGAGGTCCAAAGTTTTTTCCGTATTTCTAACATGGCTGTCACACTACATGATCTATGACGTCATAATTATAATTAAAGCATTCTACACGAGTAATCACACCTCTGATGAAAATTTGGTCAATCCGACAACTGATTGCAGAGAAAAAAAAACTGTACTCACGTTCTGTGCGGACAAAGAAACAAACAAACAAACAAACAAACAAACAAACAAACAAACAAAGGGACCCAAATGAAATACCCTCTCTCCTGTCGACAAACGACAAAGTTTGTGGAAGATTTTTTGCGAGGGAAAAGGCTGCAACTGTGACAAGTGAAAATGAACATTTGGTGGCAACAACAGCTCCTGAACCCAAAGGTGTGGCGGCTAACACATCGGCCTTAAATTTATAATCAGTCCCCGAGGGAGCAGGTGTTTCGGGTTCTGGTCAACCATCATACTTGTGTAATACGGAGTTAAATTATTTAAATTTAATGTCCATATCGCGCAACATTTCGCAATTTACACCCATAAATATCAAAGGTTTTGAACGTGTATTTTGTTACCCAAAATGCCTGAGAATGCACGAGGGAGCATTAGCTACCTCCGGCGGATGGGGGGCCTCGGAGCCCCGGCCTTCAAGGTTTTCATACACCTGCTTTTTATTCGGAATACAGGTATTTCGAAATGTGTGGAGAGCCCTGGAAGAGGAGAGTTAAGATGGTAGTATAGTGAGGGGGGGAGGGGGGGGGAGTCTTTTACTCAGACAGTAGTTAATGCATGGAGTGGAAAGGTAGTGACAGCAGAAACAGTAGATAAGTTTACATTATAATTAGATAGGTACCTGGAAGTTATGGAGATAGAGGGGTATCGGGATGCTGGCAGGACTTTTAGGTAGTTTGAGCATTGATGGGTGATTGTGTGCATGTGTGCGGGTCTTGTCAAGGGGGGTTGTGTGGTTGATGTTGCGTTTTTGTTTTTTTTAATCCAAAAATGCCTTCGCTCACTCCCCTCCCCTCCCCTCCCACCCCCATGGGAAAAGAAGAAAAAAAATACAAAAAAAAAAGAAAAACATTTTCTTTTTTTCTCTGGATTGGTGTGATTTTGATATGGCACAGGCACGATGGTCCAAATGGCCTCCTCCTGCATCTGGGTTCCTTGTGAACTTATAGTCCAAGAGCATTAGGGTTTAACCTGGACATTTTTGGTAACAAGCTGATTTTTTCAGGAAAGGTCCAGGAATGTGTGTGAAATAACATACTAAAAGTCCTGATGAATCCTCCTTGAGCGTTTTCCGCAATCCAAGATGGCGTCCAAAATGGCCGCCATTTCCTGTTTTTCTCATAACTTTGCAAGTAGGTTTACCTATAACACATTTTAAATGTCTACACACGTTTTGAAGTATAAGGAACTCAATACAATACATATCGGAAGATTTTGAAACACACAAAAACGAATAAAACCGCTTAAGCTCTTTCAGAAATCCAAAATGGCGTCTGAAATTGCTGCCGTTACTGGTTTTACACCAAGGTACTTCAACACGCACTTTAAATGTCTTAATATATGTTTTGCGACTCAATGAAATGAATCATATACTTATTGGGAATTTTTCAAAAACACGCATTTACCAATAAAAACACTTGAGCTCATCCTGAAATTCAAAATGGCGCCCGAAATGCCCCTTTTCCTGTTGTTGTTTTCTCATAACTCTGCAACTAAGTAACCCAATAAAGCACACTAAAATGTCTTTATATATGTTATGGGAGTCAAAGAATCTAGATAAATTCTTATTCGCAGATTTGAAACACGCATATCTATACCAATAAAACTACCTGAACTAGTCCCAAAATCCAAAATGGCGCCAAAGATGGTTGCAATTTCCTGTTTTTCTCATGACCCTGTGACTAAGTTACCTCAATATGCACTTTAAATCTCTAAATATATTATGTCTTGAGAAATAAGGAACTCATTCAGATACTTTGAAGTACAAAGGAAACAATAAAACCCCTGAAGTTCTTTCTGAAATTCAAATGGTGCTCAAAATGTCCGCCACTTATCAACACACTGCTGTTTTAGCCTGTTTCAAGAGGCAAAGACATTCAAAACAAGATCATGCTAGAGATTCAAACCTCAAAAGTTTCAGATGAATCTTTACCTTACGCATGCACACACCTAGTTGCATCAGTCATTGTCTTCATCGTCGGATGCTGTATCTTCAATGTTGATGTCCTCTGAAGTTGGGGTAATATCATCGTCGGCATCTATAAGAGTTGGTGCTGTATTGTTGCAATTGAGACCACTGCATTTACTGCACATTGAGGTACAAAAGAGCCCAAGTTTCTTGCAGCTACATGTCATGCTTCTGCAACCATCTGGTTTACACCCACATGCCACCATGTTCAGCAAAGTGTCGGGTGCAACAGCAATGTCTGTTTCTACCGGGGTAAGAGTCCCGTCCTGAAATCGCCAGCCCCATTCTGTTGGAGATAAGGAGTTACCCATCCATTCCTGGACGGTAAGATAGGCGCGATATGAATGTTGCTTTGCTGCAGCACTAGTTGGAGGTAGACTTTCTAGCTGAAAGGATGAACTCAGGGAACTGCGACCGATTGCCCGTTTGTATGCGATGTGACGGTAGTCATCAAGAGATTCAAAACTGCTGGCTCCATAAAGCTTAAGAATGAAGCCTTCCCCAGCTTTTTCCACCTCGTCATGGGTGCTTCCACTGTTTGTGAAGGTATCCAGCAAGTCGTAGTCCCGCTTCTTGTGCACCATGTTGAAAGCTTTACGCTTGCCCTGACGATAGATCGCAGAGACCGTGTCACATCCCGTCACAGCATGAAGAAACATCAAGTGATTTCTTGTGTCCCCTATGGCATGCTGAATCTCATGAATGTTGAAGACCGTGACAGGATTACTGCGGCATAGCATGTACACATCTGTGGAAGAGGTTGCCCGAGCAACTAGCGTTACCAGTAAGTCTGTGTCCGTACCAACGACAGCAACTGGCACATGTTCTGACTCTGCCAGTGCTAGTGCTGTGGAGACAATCAGGGTGTCGGCGTCTGCTTCTGCCTGGACTTTTGGAAGAACTCAAGAGGTCTTATTGGTACTTGCGTGCTTCAGCATCTCTTAAGATGTATTCTAATGAGTTCCTCATACTTCAAAACATATATGTAGACATTTAAAGTGTGTTTTGGGGAAACCTGCTTGCAAAGTTCTGAGAAAAACAGAAGAGGCGGCCATTTTGGACGCCATCTTGGATTGCGGAAAACGCTCAAGGAGGATTTATTAGGACTTTTAGTATGTTATTCTAGACATATTCCTGGACCTATCCTGAAAAAATCAGCTTGTTACCAAAAATGTCCAGGTTAGGGCCTATTTTGACCTAATGCTCTTGGACTATTAAATGTTTACTTCAAAGGATCGTTCAACAAAGGTAAAGACACACACACACACACACACACACACACACACACACACACACACACACACACACACACACACACACACACACACACACACACACACACACACACACACACACACACACACACACACACACACAATTCAATGATTAATCACATATAAACACGTGAACCTCATGCAGGCGGCCATACTGGCTGTAACTTCCGTCACCCCCACCACCACCTTGTGCTCACGTACCTCGCACAGTAAATCGGGGAATCCAAATATTTCTCGGAAGTCCACGTACACAGGTGAAACAAGGCCTGTCCGCAACGTGTACGTCCCGAACTTCAATACCTGCACATCTAACAAGCGATCTGTGCACTCGTCCATGACGCGGAACACGTTACGTCCCACGTGATCATCGCGTCACCTGCAACGGTTTGTTGTTCTTTTCTTCTTCTTATACTTCTTATACTTCTTACTATTCTTACTATTCTTATTATTCTTATACTGCTTATACTTCTTATTATTCTTACTATTCTTATTATTCTTATTATTCTTATACTGCTTATACTTCTTATTATTCTTACTATTCTTATTATTCTTACTATTCTTATTATTCTTATACTGCTTATACTTCTTATTATTCTTACTATTCTTATTATTCTTATTATTCTTATTATTCTTAATATTCTTAATATTCTTAATATTCTTATACTTCTTCCTCTTCTTCCTCCATTACAACACCTCACCAATCGGCACAAGTCGCTGCGACTTGCTGCCAACCTTGCAGCCATTATTAATCTGCATCTGCAAGGTTTGAGTAAGCGGGGAATCTTTGTGTTGTATTTCGTACCCTGCTTCGGATTCGAGGCAGATGACGGGAAACAACGACATTGGATTGAAGAAAAATATTAAATAATTTTTTTCTCTGGAACCGCTGAATCAAATCGACGTGAAACTTCACAATTATGATCGAGTCGTGATGGGGAATCCATGTTTTAAATTTCAACTTGATCGGACACCTGGTCTGGCAGCCAGGATCGTTTGATTCTTTTTAAAAAAATCTGGGTTCTTGTTTTTTTTAATTATTATTATTTTATTTCTATTATTATTTTTTAATAAGGTTCACTTGGCGGTGCCTAGATGGGTTTGAGGGTAGATTTGAATTTCTTTATTAATTTATTTATTATTATTTTTAATAAGGTTCACTTGGCGCTGCCTGGATGGGTTTGAGGGTACATTTGAATTTATTTATTTATTTATTTATTCTTAATAAGGTTCACTTGGTGGTGCCTGGATGGGTTTGAGGGTCCATTTGAATTTATTTATTTATTTATTTTTAATAAGGTTCACTTGGCGGTGCCTGGATGGGTTTGAGGGTAGATTTGAATTTCTTTATTAATTTATTTATTATTATTTTTAATAAGGTTCACTTGGTGGTGCCTGGATGGGTTTGAGGGTACATTTGAATTTATTTATTTATTTTTAATAAGGTTCACTTGGCGGTGCCTGGTTGGGTTTGAGGGTACATTTGAATTTATTTATTTATTTATTTTTAATAAGGTTCACTTGGCAGTGCTTGGATGGGTTTGAGGGTAGATTTGAATTTTTTTATTAATTTATTTATTATTATTTTTAATAAGGTTCACTTGGCGGTGCCTGGATGGGTTTGAGGGTACATTTGAATTTATTTATTTATTTATTTATTTTTAATAAGGTTCACTTGGTGGTGCCTGGATGGGTTTGAGGGTACATTTGAATTTCTTTATTTATTTATTTTTAATAAGGTTCACTTGGCTGTGCCTGGATGGGTTTGAGGGTACATTTGAATTTCTTTATTAATTTATTTATTATTATTTTTAATAAGGTTCACTTAGCAGTGCCTGGATGGGTTTGAGGGTAGATTTGAATTTCTTTATTAATTTCTTTATTATTATTTTTAATAAGGTTCACTTGGCAGTGCCTGGATGGGTTTGAGGGTACATTTGAATTTATTTATTTATTTATTTATTATTATTTTTAATAAGGTTCACTTGGCAGTGCCTGGATGTGTTTGAGGGTACATTTGAATTTATTTATGTGTTTAGTTTTATTTTTAATAAGGTTCACTTGGCGGTGCCTGGATGGGTTTAAAGGTAGATTTGAATTTCTTTATTAATTTATTTATTATTATTTTTAATAAGGTTCACTTGGTGGTGCCTGGATGGCTTTGAGGGTACATTTGAATTTATTTATTTATTTTTAATAAGGTTCACTTGGCGGTGCCTGGTTGGGTTTGAGGGTACATTTGAATTTATTTATTTATTTATTTTTAATAAGGTTCACTTGGCAGTGCCTGGATGGGTTTGAGGGTAGATTTGAATTTTTTTATTAATTTATTTATTATTATTTTTAATAAGGTTCACTTGGCGGTGCCTGGATGGGTTTGAGGGTACATTTGAATTTATTTATTTATTTTTAATAAGGTTCACTTGGTGGTGCCTGGATGGGTTTGAGGGTACATTTGAATTTATTTATTTATTTATTTTTAATAAGGTTCACTTGGCGGTGCCTGGATGGGTTTGAGGGTACATTTGAATTTATTTATTTATTTATTTTTAATAAGGTTCACTTGGCAGTGCCTGGATGGGTTTGAGGGTAGATTTGAATTTCTTTATTAATTTATTTATTATTATTTTTAATAAGGTTCACTTGGCGGTGCCTGGATGGGTTTGAGGGTACATTTGAATTTATTTATTTATTTTTAATAAGGTTCACTTGGCGGTGCCTGGATGGGTTTGAGGGTACATTTGAATTTCTTTATTTATTTATTTTTAATAAGGTTCACTTGGCTGTGCCTGGATGGGTTTGAGGGTAGATTTGAATTTCTTTATTAATTTATTTATTATTATTTTTAATAAGGTTCACTTGGTGGTGCCTGGATGGGTTTGAGGGTAGATTTGAATTTCTTTATTAATTTATTTATTATTATTTTTAATAAGGTTCACTTGGCAGTGCCTGGATGGGTTTGAGGGTACATTTGAATTTATTTATTTATTTATTATTATTATTTTTAATAAGGTTCACTTGGCAGTGCCTGGATGTGTTTGAGGGTACATTTGAATTTATTTATGTGTTTAGTTTTATTTTTAATAAGGGTCACTTGGCGGTGCCTGGATGGGTTTGAGGGTACATTTGAATTTATTTATTTATTTATTTATTTTTAATAAGGTTCACTTGGCGGTGCCTGGATGGGTTTGAGGGTAGATTTGAATTAATTTATGTGTTTAGTTTTATTTTTAATAAGGTTCACTTGGCGGTGCCTGGATGGGTTTGAGGGTAGATTTGAATTTCTTTATTAATTAATTAAATTTTTTTTTAATAAGGTTCACTTGGCTGTGCCTGGTTGGGTTTGAGGGTAGATTTGAATTTCTTTATTAATTTATTTATTATTATTTTTTAATAAGGTTCACTTGGCGATGCCTGGATGGGTTTGAGGTTAGATTTGAATTTCTTTATTAATTTATTTATTATTATTTTTAAATAAGGTTCACTTGGCGGTGCCTGGATGGGTTTGAGGGTAGATTTGAATTTCTTTATGAATTTATTTATTATTATTTTTTTATAAGGTTCACTTGGCGGTGCCTGGATGGGTTTGAGGGTAGATTTGAATTTCTTTATTAATTTATTTATTATTATTTTTTAATAAGGTTCACTCGGCGGTGCCGGGATGGGTTTGAGGGTAGATTTGAATTAATTTATGTGTTTAGTTTTATTTTTAATAAGGTTCACTTGGCGGTGCCTGGATGGGTTTGAGGGTAGATTTGAATTTCTTTATTAATTAATTTATTATTATTTTTAAATAAGGTTCACTTGGCGGTGCCTGGATGGGTTTGAGGGTAGATTTGAATTTCTTTATGAATTTATTAATTATTATTTTTTCATAAGGTTCACTTGGCGGTGCCTGGATGGGCTTGAGGGTAGATTTGAATTAATTTATGTGTTTAGTTTTATTTTTAATCAGGTTCACTTGGCGGTGCCTGGATGGGTTTGAGGGTAGATTTGAATGAATGAATTACTTTTTTATTTTTTTATTTTAATAAGGTTCACTTGGCTGTAGTGCAGCAGATTATCATAGCAATTGTGCAAATTATGACTAAAGCATGAAATTTTTATCAGTGTTAGTACACACCATAAGCTTCATTTTCAGATCGGGAGGTAAGTCAGATTTGACCTCTGAGGATAGTGAGAGGTCAATGACCTCAATTACATTGAAATTGTCATTTTTTCACAATTCTGGTGCAGTTTGTCTGTTTTTCGGAATCATGAAAAAGGTATGTTTCCATGTGTTGGTCCCTTTATCTTCTGGAGAGCCTTTATACACAATCACAGGATGCAACCATGACTGAACAAGTGCTTTAAATGAGGTCAGTGACCTCAGAAAACAAATTTATTGAAATACACATTTCGGTTATTGTGGTGTCCAGAGCAGCTTGCATGAAATCGTGTTGTAAGATCATCTGTACAACCTTAATTTTTAATGTGCACTGAACATAGTCTATAAGCTTAAAGTACAGTGAGGTCAGTTACCTCAGACACATATATATATATATATATATATATATATATATATATATATATATATATATATATATATATATATATATATATATATATATATATTACATACCGGTACATGTAATACACACACATTATCCATATAGACGCATAAATATGAAGGTTTCTGATTGCACCGAACAGTCTCCCGAACATGCACATAATGCAGTACACTTGAGTGCAGCCTTGGTGCACTTGCAGCGGCCGGTACATCCCTTCTCGCAGCCGCAGTGGATCAGTTTGTCGCAAGATTTTGATGCCTCTGGCAGTGTTGTCCAAAGAGGGTGCCACCCAGAGACCTCCTTTGTCCAGCCCCAGTCAGATGGGATTGGTAACTCTGGATTCAGGACCAGAGTTTGGTTCCAGCAGTTGCCCTGGAGAGATGCACGCTTGATGTGCTGCTGGAGTGCTGCCTGCTTTGGGGGAATGTTTTCTAGAGCCCGAGACTTGTGTGCGAGGAGCTGTTTCCTAGCATCGTTCACTTCCATGGTGTCACTGGTGCGGTCATACATCAGCACAAGGAAGTGCTCCAGCAGTGACATTGACTCCTCACTGACATCACTTGGCATGCGTAAGAGTTCTTCAAAGGCATCAGTCACCTGTGGGAACACTTTCCAAATCTCTCAGGCAGTCTTCTTCCCTCTGCCAGTGAAAGAAGACACAGTGTCGCACCAGGTGAGGGCATGGAAGATAGGGAGAGTAGCACATTGTCTTGGTTCATGGCGGCAGCCAGTTGGTGAACAGCTATGTACCGGAAGCTGGATCCAGAACCAAGAGCGATCCACAGCTCGTCAGGATTGATGTTGTTGAATGGAGCCACAGCCAGTACCACAACATCAGTATCCACAGTGCATATGGCCACCTTCCTGATCCCCTTCTGCACAGCATCTGCCACATGTAGAAGTAGGCGAGTGTCCGCCTCCTCGTGTGAACATGGGGCGAGGCTGGTCAAGTCGGACTCGGCAGGAGAGCACAGGACCTCAGTTCCACATGTTGCATACATTTCCTTGCCATCTGCTATTGGAAGACGAATGGCCTCTCGTGACAGGAAACCAAAGAGCTCAGTCTTGTTTTGATCCACACGAAGGAAGTCCTTCCAGTTCTTAGGCATGACGGTAGAGGGAGCCACTCTCTTCCTGACGCCCTTGCCCCTCTTCTGTCTGGTCGTGCCTTTCAGGCTGTCAGGTAGATATACATCCCAGATGAGGTCGAGTCTGTTGACCTTTTCGAGTTGAGTGGAGATGTAAGGTGCAAAGACTGTGTTCACATACTCTTCAAAGGTCTTTGCCGTTACAGGATTGAGCATTTGAACAATAGCTGCTCCGTCAAGGATTGTGGCATCAACCCCAGGTGCGCTTGTGGTTTCGGGTTGGTCTGATTTCAGGCAGTGTTGTAGATCTGCTTTGACTCCAAGGCGCAGTTTTCCTCCTGTTGAAAATGCTGGTGGGGCTGCCTGGTTCTCGTGGCAGAAGAACTGGTCCAGATCCCCATCACGTGATTGGCAGGCAATATACAGCCTCGAGAAGAGACTACAGTCACTTCACTGCGGCGAGTTGGATCTGCTGCTTTGACTGCGTCTTGGTCTGTGGCCGACTGAAGAGTGGCAACTTGTTCTTGGGCAGTGTTTCTGTAACTGGCTTCGTGCATAGTTCCAGTGTTTCTTCAACAAACTTTGTGTACTGCTCCTCACCAAGGGACTCGATCTTCCTCACACTTTCTGCCACTGGGGTGTCCATGATGTGTCTCATGTCAAGGACCAGTAGGTCAAAGCTCGACATCTGTAAATAACTATCAACACTGTGTGGAATATGTAGACACTTCTATTGGAACACAAATGCATGGTTTGTACATCATAAACATGTTTACCATTAATGAATGAAGCCAAACATCAATATTTTGATACTTTGAGGTCATTGACCTCTCACGGTCCTCAGAGGTCAAATCTGCCTTACCTCCCAATCTGAAAATGAAGCTTATGGCATGTACTAACACTGGTAGAAATTTCATGCTTTAGTCATAATTTGCACAATTCTTATGATATGAGAGATTATCAGCTGTACTACTGTGTCTTGAAGGGAATATAGCGGAAAACTGGAAACGCTGGGACCAACGATTTAAGTTGTACTTGAAGGCCACAGGGTCCGACAACAATACGGAAGATATCCAAGTGGCGATTATCCTGCATTGTGTTGTGGAGGACGGATTGGAAGTGTTTAACACCTTCGATTTTGGTGACGGAGAGGACAACAACAAACTCGAAGATGTCCTGAAGAAGTTTGCACACCACTGCAATCCCCAGAAAAAAAACATCTTGTTTGAGAGGCACAAATTCTGGAAGCGCTCGCAGCACGAGGGGGAAACGATTGATCAGTTTGTCATGAACTTGAAGAAAATGATTTAAAAAAACTGAGAGTACAAAGAACCTACAGATGTTATGGTCCATGATTGTTTGGTGTTTGGAATCGGCGATGCGAAGCTGCAAGCACATGTTCTTCGTGAGAATGTTGATGATCTCACGCTACACAAAGCACCGTCGTGTTGCCGTGCTAGTGAAGCAACTCCGAGCCAGCTGAAGGACATGAGAATCGCAGCTGATGATAAGCTGTTCCATGCTGTTTCTGATCGGAGAAAGAAAAGTTCACCAGGAAATTGCGTCTCACAGCTGTATAACTGTACAAAGTGGTCCGAGGCATTCGGTCAAACTTGTTATCCATGCGGAGGAGAAAATCATTCCTCCAAAATGTGTAAAAACCATAATAGGAAAATGCACACGTTACGGACAGCCACATGTCAAGGAGCCGAAGGAGGTGTCCACAGTGATGGCTCTGATTCAAGGGAACTGCTCATTGGTCAGCTGACTGTGAATGTGAACTCCAGTGAGAAAGCTTGGCTTACCAAGCTCAACGTTAATGGCATGGTCATCAATTTCAAGGTCGATGCTGGTGCAGAGGCCAATGTGCTTCCTCGGAGTATTTTTCGACAACTTCCGGTACAGAAGAACCTACAACAAACAAATGTGGTGTCGTCCTCCTATGGCAATCACGAGGTGTCACCAGAAGGCAAGGTCCTACTTGATTGCTCAATCAATGACGTCACACGCAGCTTGGAGTTTTGTGTCGCAAATGTGTCATCTCCACCAATTCTTGGATTCAAGGCGTGCACACAGTTGGACCCTGTTCGGAAAAAATTCACACTGTAACTGAGACGTGTCTGGACAAGGATAAATATTTGCAGGAATTTCATGATGTGTTTGAGGGGCTCGGAGAAATGTCGGGTAAGTACCATATCGAACTGAAAGCTGGTGCTACTCCAGTAATGCATTCGCCAAGAAGAATAGCACTCAGCCTACATGACAAACTCAAACACACCTTGAATAATCTGGAGAATGAGGGAATTGTATCCAAGGTGAATAAACCTACAGACTGGGTTAACAATCTGGTGATTGTTGAAAAGAAGAATGGTTCCCCGCGTCTCTGTTTAGATCTGAAAGACTTGAACAAAGCAGTTAAACGTGAACACTGCAGAATACCTTCAGCAGAGGACATGGCTTCCAGACTAAGTGGTAAATGTGTATTTTCCATTTTGGATGAGAAAGATGGCTTTTGGCAGATCAAGTTGGATGATGAAAGTTCATTGTTGTGTACATTTAACACGCCATTTGGCCGTTACAGATTCCATAGGTGTCCTTTTAGGATCTGCTCTGCCCCGGAAATCTTTCAGAAGAAAAATGACCAATTGTTTGGTGACATAGTTGGAGTTTAAGTGTTTTTTGATGACCTGATAATTGCGGCAAAAGATATCACTGACCACGATCGCATTCTGGAGCAAGTGTTACAGTGTGCTTGAAAGAACAATGTTAAGTTTAACATAAATAAGTTTCAATTTCGCGTGAGTGAGGCGAACTATGTGAGAAATGTGGTGTCTGCTGGGGGCCTGAAGCCAGACCCAGAAAAAGTAAGAGCAGTTACCGAATACCCTAAGCCTTGAGAACAAACAAGACTTGCAACGATTCTTAGGAATGGTGAATTATTTGGGCCAATGTATTGCCAACCTATCCGGGAGTACTGCCCCACTAAGACCATTACTGAAGAAAGACATTGAGTGGCATTGGTTGGTGCAAGACGATGCACATCAAGATGTGAAACAAGCTTTGATCACCGCACCCACATTGAAGTTCTTCGATGTCCAGTCTGCCGTTGTGATACAAGCCGATGTCCTCAAAAGTGGGCCTGGGTGCTTGCCTCATGCAAGAAGGTCACCCAGCAGCTTACGCTTCTAGGTTACGAAGTGAAGCAGAACAAAATTACACTCAAACTGAAAAGGAACTTCAGGCGATTGTGTTCGCATGTGAAAAAATCAATCAGTAGGTGTATGGTAAAGCTGTGGTCGTTGAATCAGACCACAAACCACTTGAGATGATCAGTAAGAAGAATCTCAGCAAAGCTTCACCCCGACTCGAGAGAATGCTTCTCAGAGTGTTCAAGTACTCTGTCGACATTGTCTACAAACCAGGCCCTCAAATGCATATTTCTGATGCATTATCACATGCCCACATTCAGGATGATTCCATTGACAAGGGCCTTGTGGTGGACATGGAAGTCATGGTACATAATATTTCATCAAAACTCTTCCCATCACTTAAGGAAAGTTATTGGAAATGCAGCATTCCACATCAGAGGATGATCGTCTTGTGGAGCTTCAGAGACTTGCAAAATACGGTTGGCCCACCTCAAAACGACATGTACCCGAGGTAGTTCGCCATTACTGGACCATGAGGGATCAAATTCATGAGACTGAGGGACTATTGTTCCTGGGTGACAAACCCATTATTCTGGCCACAATGAGAATGGAAGTCCTTACTTAGCTCCATGAGAGTCACCTTGGAATAGAGAGGACCAAGGCATGGGCACGAGAAATAGTTTACTGGCCTGGAATCTCAAAGGACATTGAAGACACTGTGGCCCGTTGTAGTAAATGTGCTCAATATCGTAGGAGCAATCACAAAGAGACTCTCATGCCTCATGAAGTTCCAGAGCGTCCGTGGCAAAAGTTGGGTGCAGATGTGTTTGAGTTTTGGGGCCAAAATTACCTTTGTGATGTGGATTATTTTTCCAAATTTCCCAAAATATGTCTGCTGAAAGATAAAACTGGGAGTACTGTCGTTGCTCACTTAAAATCTCTGTTTGCGCGAAGTGGTATCCTGGAGGAATTGATAGTGGATAACATGCCGTTTGCTGGTTGGGAGCAACAACAGTTCGTCAAAGCGTGGGGATTTAGAACAGCTTGGTTTTGTGGATAAACAGACGTCATCTGCTAAAAAAAACAGCAGAGCCTGCTCCTGTTGTTGGCCCTGACTTTGAATCGTTGCCAGTAGGTCCAAGTTTGGAACCTGGGTCTTCCCCAGCCGGAGGAGCGGATTGGGCTTTCACCGCTTCACCAGCTTCTCCCACTTCAGCGCATCCCAACAATAACCGCGACTTCACCTGATGAAGCTCTTCGCACAACATGATCTGGCCGACGTGTTAAACCCCCGAATACACTGGATTTGTGAAATCTTGGTGCAGGATGTGTACGGGAGGCACTTTGTGTCAGAGGCAGTCCGCCTAATGACGACACAAACTTCACAAATACTGTTATGCTGATCTGTTCAGAGTGATGTGGTTGTTTTAATATCTATCTATAATTGTAGCAGTGTGTGTGTGTGTGTGTGTGTGTGTGTGTGTGTGTGTGTGTGTGTGTGTGTGTGTGTGTGTGTGTGTGTGTGTGTGTGTGTGTGACCACCGTTTCTCGACAACCACTGGTCTGATCTAATTGAAACTTGCCAGGTATATTGCTGGGGCTCTGAGGATGTGCCTTTTTTTTAATGTTTGATGTTAATCGGACGAGCGGTTCCCAAGTTACGGCCATTTATTTATCAACCAATCACAGGACACGGTGCTATGACATCACTATTCACGTCACAATTAATTTTTTTTGTTTGTTTGTTTTTTTTGCAAGTTCGGCCACGCACCTACGGGCACGCACTCGTTTCTATAATTCCAGCAATCTCTGTCTGTCTGTCTGTGTGTCTGTGTGTCTGTCTGTCTGTGACCTCTGTTTCTCGACAACCACTGGTCCGATCTAATTGAAACTTGCCAGGTATATTTTTGGGGCTCTGAGTATGTGCCTTTTCAAGGTTTGATATTAATCGGAGAAGTGGTTCCGAAGTTATGGCCATTTATTTACCATCCAATGACAGGACATGGTGCTATGACGTCACGATTGACGTCACAATTCTTCTTTTTTTTTTTTTTTTTTTTTTTTTTTGCACGTACGGCCACGCACTAGTAACAATAATGATAATAATATGAATGTAATTTGAAGAAACAAGAAAAACAAGGGAGGTGCCACGTATTGATATGGAAACAAATAGTTTGGTTCCACTTTGAGAGGAGACTCCCCCCCAACCCCCAACTGCATAATGTGTGGACTTGTCCAGGAGAGCGCGGGTGGGAGCCTGGGGTAGAAGGTGCCATGTTGGGTTTGGGTTGAAGTTGAAGAAACAACTGGAATCTTTCGGTCAGTGAATATTACACAGTCCTTATCAACGAGGATCCATAGGAGTAACGAGGGGCAAATAAGCATCGCTTCACGTCTGTATATATATATATCCAGTAAGATCTCAGCGTCTCCTCCTCTCAAGGACTTTCTGATGTTGAAGTTGTGCGGTTCGGTAACACCATGACGGTGTAGTACGCGGCAGGAAATGCAACGGTTGGAATATGTTACTTTGTTTTTTTTTTTTCTTCAAATCCTTAAATACGTCCAGATTACACTCCGTAGTCGTTTCCTTTTTAGTTATTCAGACAGAAGTGTGGAAATAAAGCTTCGCAGTGGTGACGAATATTTCAAACGACAGCGAGCCGTTGTCTTCGCGGCTTTGAGGTTCGTCGGCGCGCTCCGTTTCATTGTGAAAATCAAAGCGGTATTTGGCGAGAGGATCGTGTGTTTGAAAATTTAATCGTAAAACTGCTGCAGCGAAGCCTCGGGATCCGTCACGATGTCCGGTACGTAGAGTCTCGACGGCCGAATCCCAAGTGAGGCCTTGCGCGGCCTTGCATCCTGATGTCAATGGTTTCTCGGCTCTCGCACATGTTCGTCCTTCGAGTCACGTTTTTTTTTTTTTTTTTTTTTTAATCTCCTCCAGGATAGTTACCTCATGGATCTCTCGCACGATTTCCCCCGTTTAATTAATAACGCCGTTCGATCGTTTCTTTCACGTTCGAGGTTTATTATGTGGTCACAAAGGGGGTTCCGATTCGTCGTGGTTTTCGGGCTCGGGGAGCTTCGTCATGAGCTCTCGTTACATTTACCTGGGGGGAAAGGGGGGAAATGGGATGACTTCTCTGAGTCCGTGACCGAACTGGAAATTTGGATGTGCTCGGTAGTTGTCCCCATCTTCACGAGAAGTGCGAAGCTTAAAAAAAAGGGAATCCAAATGTGTCCATTGTCAATTCCTTCATTTTTATGTTTGTGACGTCATTAAGTCTCTTTCTTTATTATTATTATTTTTTTTTGACAAGACCAAGGCTCATTGGAGAGAGAGCGACACGGAGACTGAGAGATAGAGAGACAAGGAGCGAGACAGACACACACACACACACACACACACACACACACACACACACACACACACACACACACACACACACACACACACACACACACACACACACACACACACTACAATGAAGCAAAGGTTATAGATTCAATTAGCCGGGAGGCGACGACGGTTCGTGGACATTATTGAACAATGCCACGATAGGTACAATTGAGTTAGTGGAAGCTTTAGAAGAAGCCCTACTGTAAAAACCTATCTGTTCTGTCAAAATTGACCAAATCAAATCTGATTTTTAGCTCACCTGTTCGAAGAACAGAGGGCTATAGCGATAACCCCGGCGTCAGCATGAGCGTGAAAATGTTAAAGTTTTTGGTGCAAGTTATTTAGAAGCTTGCCATTCATTTAATATGTGTACTAGGATGCTGATATTTGGCATGGAGGTTCCTTTGGGGTATACTATTGATGTAGTGAAGTTGAAATTAACAAATGATTTTAATTTTTTTTTTTTTTTCAACCTAAGATGGTGTCAAAGCCACCCAATGCTCGCCTGTTTATACTAGACGCTTGCCATTCATTTAATATGTGTACTAGGATACTGATATTTGGCATGGAGGTTCCTTTGGGGTATACTATTGATGTAGTGAAGTTGAAATTAACAAATGATTTTAATTTTTTTTTTAATTTCAACCTAAGATGGTGTCAAAGCCACCCAATGCTCGCCTGTTTATACTAGACGCTTGCCATTCATTTAATATGTGTACTAGTTTTACTGATTGCAATATACAAATACATATATTGCTTTAAATTTATTTGGATCAGACTTCACTGCAATGCTTTATAAAAAATATTATTAGACTCGTCTTTTAAAAACGATAAATGTATAAACAGGCGAGCATTGTGTGGCTTTGACACCAACTCTCTGGTTTTATATGTTGTACTTATGGACATTACGCACAGCTTCTAGGAAATGAAATTGCGAGAAAGAAAGTTAATAAAAACCTCAAGTGGGCGTGGCTCCCCCCTCCCCACAAGGGGCGTATGATGCCCCTCATACAAAAAGACACAACTAGACCATGATATCTAGCTTGTGTCCAAGTTTCATCAAGATCGCATCAAACGTCACGGAGCTATGCTCTGGAGAGAGTCACAAACAGACAGACACAACGAAAATAGTGGTCACTGCTGGCGCCCAAAAACCAACAAGCAATGGACCTGATGTGATGATTACTTTCGACTGTATGGCAGTCTGTTTTTTTTCCATTAATAATTAAACATTTCATCCAACTGATAAATAAAAATGTATTTGACATTGAGAAATGTGTCGTGGTGTGTCGACTTCTTTTGTGACTCAATTAATTAGTTTTGCATGATGTGGTATATAACGCGGAGTTGAATCCACTGTGGGGTGGAGCGGGTGAGTTGCTGGACTGGCCTGGACTCCACACCCCCACTCCTTTTTAATTAAATACATTATCATACCAGGGATAAGAAGCCTTTTGTGCACGTCTCACAGGGTTTGGAGATATTCAAATATTCAAATTCAAGCTCTTCTCAAACAAAGCATGGATTTTTGCCTTCTCTCAAAAGTGGCTGGAAAAGGCATGGATAATGAAAAAGGGAAGGATTCATGACTTTTTCATTGTTTAAATGCCACAGATGATGGTTTTCATGAGATTGTGGAGAACGGACGCAATTCACAGAATCCGTGACCTGAAACGGAAAACCTATTTTGACACTGGCTAATTGATTTATTAATTTCTGTACGATCATTTCCCAATATGATTGTTGATCACAAACATTTTTAAAACAACCGGTTCATCGTCGTACAGAGGAGCTGTCAAAATGAGATTGACAGCCCTTTTAACAATACAAGGAAATAAAAAGAAACGACATGATGGAAGATCCAAAAACAAAAGAAGAGAAGCTCCTTTTTGCCTTCATTACGTCCACAATGTTAGATACGAAATTGACCTCTGTAGGTTGTCGAGGTATGCAATTGATAACAATGATATAACGAGCAGAAGCCCATGGTAAAATACCATGATATAGAAAAGGAAACCTTTTGTTCTTGCGCTCGTTGAAAGAGCTCAAAAGTTTGGTGTAACATATTTCTTACAGGAAAAATAAATTTTCAGGGGCAATCAAGGCAGCGGTCTCCAGCAGGGTTAAATCCTTTGTCTGATTGAAGAAAAGAAAGGAAAAATACCCTGTCGGTTTGGATTAATTTGAAGCAACTTTTATCTAATAGATTTTTCTCTCTCCAATTGGCTTACTTCTGGTCGTCAGCAAGGTTATCAAATCTGTCATCACAATTGACATAAAATCATTCCTTTTCTCCAACAGCTTCATCTGATCATCAATGGGGATTGAGAACTGATCAAATTGGACGTGCTGCTTCGACTCTCCCAACAATGGACGGAGGCCCTCAATATCGGACATGAGATCAGAGCCATCTTTCTGGACATATTTCGAGCTTTTGATGCAGTCTGGCATCCTGCCTTGCTCTCCAAACTGTCACTTAAGGAATCCAAGGCCAACTCCACTCTTGGATTACTCTGGAAGATCCTCTTCATCTCTTTGCTGATGACTACATTCTCTGCCATGACATCTCTCATCCTTCAGACAGACAGACAGACAGACAGACAGGCAGCAGCCTCTTCCCTCTCCTCAAACCTTGACAAAATCACAAACTGGTCAAACACTTGGAACGTGTCTTTCAATCCTGAGCTCACGTGTTCCCTTTCTTCTCCGTTCTTCATATCCCATCGTGATCTCTCCCTCTCCCTCTCCCTCTCCATTCAGAGTAATTTTCAACTCTATTATCCCCTCGACCATCATAACATAATCCTTGTTTCCACTGGCTGATTTGGTTATCCCTATAATGTGGACGTTGTTTCTTCGTGATAAAGCATTCCGCTTTGATATCCTTATACTTGTACTTAGAGCAGCTTGTTTCCCTTGTGCGTGAACGTCCTTCTCCATGTCTACCATTCTTATTCTTTGAGCTGTATATTTTTATTCTTTGACTACTCAAACCTGATCACACCTCCGAGCCATTCCTCAACATGCTTAATATTTTTAATGAGCGAGCCGTTGGCTCATTCCATCATGGTTTTGGCATTTGTTCTAGCCATCTCGGACTGGTGAGCTGGTTCCTCCTCAAAAACTAACACACCTGACTGGTTACATATCAGTGGTCATTTCTCTCTCCCCCCCCACTACTCCCTCTCCAATTTATTGCATGTTCGCATGCATTTTCCTAAAGCGTATGTATGCTTGAAACTATAAAAATTTGGGGGGGGCTTTATTGTTTTTTTTTTGGCAGCCATATTGTTTTTTGTTTGTTTTTAACCTTCCAAAATCTTTTCTGAAATGGCTGAACCAGTCGTCACTGCCAGCATTTATAAAGTGGCAGTTCTAATTATGTCTCTGATTAATTCCTTAATACACCACACAAATCCTGGCAAAGGTCTGCAATCTCTGATTGCTCTTTTTCTTGTTGAATTTGGTTCCCTTTTGTATCTTTTAAAGTTTATTGACTGGGTCATGCTCACCGAGGGTACCAATTTTTCTCTGTCTACATGTTTTTATTGCATCTTTTTTGTTTGTTTGTTTGCAGGAATGGGAAGGAGTTTTGCAAGAAACAACCCTGGGTAAGTTCATTGTGAACTTTGGGGGGTTTTTTTAATGGCATTCCTGCAATCTGTTAAAAGATTTGCTCAAATTGTTGTTGACTGTCATGATTATCAGACTGACCTTGAACAAAGAGCAATTCACCAGCTCTTTCCATTTGCCTGAGCTATAGACTGGCATTAGCTTTTCTCATTGACAGTTGATGAAAACTCCATTGTTGTTTTATTACTTTGACACTGGCTTAACAGTTTGGCCTCTGGTAATGTAGTGAATTTAATAATTTATTGTCTACATGGTTTTTGACTTCTAGATAAAGTCAGTGCATGGTTTTGATTGTTTATACTGAAGAAATTCAATATAAACTTTTGTGCATTTTAAGTGCAATGTATAACAGAGTGGGACAATGTCAAGGGAATGAATGAACAGAAAAAGAAGAGTGGGAAGAGGGGAAGAAACTGAAACTAGCAAGTAATATGGCTGAGTTTGGAAAGGTTGATATGAGGGTAATAAAGATCATGGGTCAGAGTTGGAGATGACAAGAGATTGCGGTACACCGCTTGCTTGAAGATGGTTCCATAGATAGAGAAGCGATGAACAAAAGGGTTAAGGTTAAGTCTTGGTTTTGGAAGTTTCACCTGGAGGGGTTACATGAGGAATGCATGTTTCCTGCAGTTGCTGGGGAGGGTTAGAGGACTGAAAAAGCAAAAGGATCAATGTTGGAGAATAGATGGTAGAAAAGAGAGCGCTGATCTGCCTGCAATGTGTGAGCAACAAACCTTGTGCTTCAGTTTCATCATGGGAGATTCAAATAATTTTGAGAGCTTTATTCTACAGATTCCAAGATGGAGAGGTGTGGGGTGGGGCTGTGCTGCCAGCACGTTGCGGAGAGGAGTAACTCCATTGGGCTATGGACAAAGGTTTTGTAGACTGCGAGTTGCTTCGACGGAATGACTTGGTTCGACGGAGGTTGCCCAGTCTGCAGTTAGCTTTTAGAGGTCAGTTGTTCTTTGAGCTCAGCCCAGGAAAGGTCATGGCTGATTGTGAGGCAGGCCTAAAAGTTCAAGAGACTGAACCCCCTCCAATTGATGACCAAGGAAATGCGTTGATTGTTTCGTTAGATGATCGTTTTGGAGCGATGGGGAACAATTTTTTTTAATATTAACGTCCTAACTAGTCCTAACGTCCTATTAACGTCCTAACTAGTCCTAACGTCCTAAAATATTAACTAGTCAACGTCCAGCAAAATTTCCCACAAGCACATGCATGATGATTACACAGAATATTGGTCTGGATTATTCTAGCAACGATCTAAAACCTGGAAGACTCGATTAAAAAGTATTAAGAGGTCATTGTTCCGAAACTACAGGTAGTGGACAAAATATGGAAACGTCTTGGTAAATGACGGACACCATGTATATTGAAAGCAACGGTGCCCATGTGTGAATTAAGCAAATAACATCCTTGCATATTTCAGGGCATGTATAAAAATGCTGCACAGACCTGGTTTCCTATAATTATGGCTGCAAGAGGAGACCTCAGTGATTTTTAAAGAGGGGTGATTGTTGGGGCACGTTTTGCAGGAGCTTCAGTGATAGACAGCTCAACTTGCTGATGTTTCACGAGCAACGATGTCAATGATGATGTCGACATGGAACTCCGAGGGAATGGCATCATCAGAAAAGTGCAACAGTGTGCAGAAGCACAAACTCCAGGATTGTGATATCCATACATGAATGTGAAGTGCAAGGCAAAGCAGGCGAGCAACTGAAGATCAGTTGACTGTAAATTTCAACCTGGGGTGCAAGCATCCAGTTTCATTAAAAAAAACTGGTCCACCGAGGACTCCACTGATCAAGATACCACGGAGCGGCAGCGGGATTCCTGGCAAGGTTTGGGTGCGCTCAATCCTTTAGAAGGCAAGGTCGATGCCAATCGCTACTTGATTGTACTGAGTGATCATCTTCACCCCATGTTGCAGCATTTCTTTCCTGCTGGGATGGGGGTCTTGTATACCACTTGTCCACATTGTCCTACTTCCCATGTTATTGAAAGCTGAACTGGGTTAAAATGAGGACCGTGCATTGGCTCTTCATCCTCTCCAAGGACTCGTCAAACAATCAAGTGTGGCTTTTTATCTCTGATGACTTTCCCACATGTGTTAAAAATTATTTGAGGTTGTTTGTTGTTCAAGGAAAATATCCTTATTTTGTCTCAAGGATGCTTTTCTGACTATGAAAGAGTTTGGTACTCAAAGGTCTCGGTTCGGCACATTATTGCCATGTGAGTTTGATGCCCGTTGATGTACCCTCCCTTGCAGGCAGGATCGGTTTGGGAGAGGAGGATACCGTATGACTGATGATTTTCGTGATCGGCCATATGGGCGAGACAGAGGTTTCGGGGGTTATACGGTATGTGCTCGAGTTGCACATGAATTGCTCGTTAGGAGAGGGTTAAATTGTTTTTTTGAAGTTGACTGGGGACGAGGATGCACTTTGAGAGAATTTTCATTCCCAGGGTGGTGGAAGGAGATCTAATGATGAGGGCTCCTGGGGAAGGAAGAATTTTGGGGATTCTCGCGGACCAGCTCCAAGCAAAATGTCTCGTTTGGATGATGACGGCAGAAAAGGTGATCATCTTGAAATATTTTGTTCCGGCCCAAATGACTTTTGTGTGAGAGAAGCAATTTATATGAGGATCGAAGTAATAGTGTTATTTGTATTTTAACTTTAAATGCTTCATCAATGTGATTTCTCCTCATCTTCACCTACCATGGCCCCCCCGGCGTGGGTCGGTATTCTTCTTTCTTTGCCGTGGTGTCGTGTGCACTCAGCCGCACTGCTGTGGTGCGGGCAGAAACTGAGACACAGTACAGTACTGTACTGTACCTATCTTCATGTCGACATTGAGCTCTGTGGAATCGTACTAAATTCCTTTAGTTTTGGTTATTGTTGCCCTTGGTGATTGTTAACCATGGCTTCCAAGAGGAAAGCTGTTTCTCGTGGTGAACCGAGTGTGAAAACGTTGAGGAAAGTGGTGTCTTTGACACAAAGTGGAGCTTTTGGATAGCCTTGGTCAAGGTGAGAATGTAGCATCAGTGGGCAGATATTACGGCGTTAACGAGTCCCATATCCACCAAATCAAGAAACATAAGGGCTCGTGAATGTCCTGGTTTTACCCCACGTGCGAGGGTGCCGTACACGACGCGTGATTTTATAGGTGAGAGAACTGAGCCCAGAACCTAAACCCCCCCCCTTTTTTTTTTGTTTTTCCCCTGTAGGCCCTTGGTTTGGGTTTACATGGGGGGTTTCCAAGAACATAACCCCCGCGAAAAAGCACGGTTTTTCTCTCCATGCATCTGTGACTAAATGTATTTATTTGATACTTTTATTTATCAACATTGTGAGGTATAGCACATGCTAATTGACTGGTCATGCCGGTGTTGTTCATGACATTTTTGTGGTTATGTTTTTGTAGGAACTGGTTCTCTGTTCAGAAAAGAAATTCCATCCCAATTTGACAATCCTTTGAAGAAAATGTAAGTTTTTAAAAATTATGTATTTTACATCCTTCTTAAGTGACTTACTCGCCCTGTTGGATTTAGTCTGAAACGGGCTCATGTATTGGGTATTGTCCGTCTGTCGGTAACCATATCCTGGACATGTATCGACCAATTTTGTTCTAACTTTGCACAAAGACAATACATGACGGTATGCTTATGCACATCATTTTGTTTTGCAATGTGATCAAAGATGGCCAACTGGCGGACATTTTAGTTTTAAAAACCCGACATCGAACACGTCCTCAACAATTTCTCGGACATGCATTTACCGATCTTGTTCAAACTTGGCACAAAGATAATGAATGATCGCTTGCATATGCACATCATTTGGTTTTTTTTCCGAGATCAGATCCAAGATGGCCGACTGGCCTCCATTTTGTTACTCAAACGTGTCCCCAACCATTTCTCAGACATGCGTGGTTCGATTTTGTTCAAGCTTGGCACAAGGGCACGATATGATGGCACCTCACTTTATTTTGTGATCTGATCAAAGATGGCTGACTGGTAAACTGGCGACCATTTTAGTCGTTAAATAAAACCATGGTGTTGAACAAGTCCGCAACCATCTCCATTACTGATCTTGTTCCATTGTTTCTTCCATACCAACACCATGAAGCATCTTTCATTAAAAAAAAAAAATCAAAAAAATCTGATTACTCTTTTCATTTTCACCCCAACCACCTTTAAGTACAGTTTACAAAAACTGATCAGCCAGCATTTTCAACTGAATGATAATTTTTTTTTTTATTCGCCACGGTTATAGAATTTATTTCATACATTAAAGCAGTTATTAAATGTTATACCGTTTGTGTAATTACCTCTGCCACTGAAGGGGGATGGAGGGTATGTTTTCACCCCTGTCTGTATATGTCTCGAACAACATATTGCAGGATATCTCAAAAAGTTGTGGATGGATTTGGACGAAACGTGTTGGATGAGTTGGTTCGGTGACAAGAACAAGTCAATTTTAAATTTCAGTTCAGGTCCGAATTCAGATCCAGCCGATCAGTGGGATACGAAACGTAAACGAATTAGCTTGCCGGAGGTACGTGCTCTTTTGAGTGCCCTTCTTGTTCCGTGTGTGTCCCCCAAAATATATGATCATTGAATCCCTTCTGTGCGAAATTTGCATCCCAATGAAAAACATCATGCATGTCACGTGACCAACTATCTTACACAATATAACTACGTGACCCATATCATTAATACTCGTGACCGAATAGCCCAATCGTACTATACGCAGTTTTCCATGTTGCATGACCACCCAAGTCAGTTGCGCATACACACAAATCTTGTGTACATGGGCTTGCCCTTTAACTCCGCACAGCAAGTCTTTGGTTACCTTGTACAGACAAACTATTTCTGAAAAAATGTTTTTTCTACCCTCCAAAATATCTAAAGCAGTTTCAGTTTGATTTTATCAGTTGAAGCGAGTCTTGGACCAAATCCAGATTGGCTTGGTGGTGGCCAGCCATGCAGCTTTGGGACAACATAAACGATTCACAAAATTCTTTGCAATGTTCAGTGGTCTGAGCTATTGATGCAGGTCTGAGTTAAACACGTCGACTGGCTGCCATTATTTATTTTACTTGTTTCCTTTTGCTTTAGGCCGGTGGTGCAGAAGCTTTATTTTATTTTTACACCACTTGAATAGCAAATACAGTGAAACCTCTGCCGAGCGAACTTTCCCCGTAACAAGAAACTCCCTTTATTGAAGTGATTTCCTGGTCCTGCATGAAAAACATGCATTTGTAAGGGCTTTCTACCTCTGCATAACCAGGTTTCTTTTATGAAACAACTATATAATGCTTACAATGTCCCTCTCGCTATAAGTAAGCCTCTTTAGAGTATCATCATCACACCATTTGAAAGTCTTTATCCCTGAGCAGGGGTCAGTTTTTTGCAGGCTCCAATCATGGTCCAGTCTTGTGGCAATGCTTTTATGGCTGGCATAAAGTGGGACATCACTCCAGGCAGTTTTTTTTTTGACACAGCTTTATGTTGAAAAATGGTTGGATACGCATCTTCTGCCAACGTTTTCTGTTTCACGCCATATCCTAATAGATCTGCCTGTCTTTGTTGCTCTGTTTGAAAACACCAAGGGTCAGTTGTCTTTGCAAACTAATTTGTGCCTTGTGAAAGAAAATTTGTCACCAGTATGTACGAGGTCCGTCTAAAAAGTAACGGGACTGACGTCACAGAAATTTTATTCCAAAAAATATATTGAAATCACAGCTTGTCCACTTCAAAATAGTTTCCCTCCAGTCTCACACAGGTGTCCATCCTTCTTCTTCCACGCTTCGATGCACCGCCGGAAGGCTTCTTCTGGAATCCTGCGGAGCTCCGTCATGGGCCTTTTGATGGCCTACACATCAGGAAATCGGGTCACCTTTATCACCCCCTTGAGCTTGGGGAATAGGAAAAAATCACAAGTGACCAAGTCTGGCGAATATGGGGGTTGCTCCAGAGTTAGCACGTTCCTCTCCACCAGAAACTTTCGGATGCTCAGGGCACTGTGAGCAGGGGCGTTGTCATGGTGGAGCACCCAGGTGGTGTTCTCCCACAGATCCCTCGTCTTGTCCCGGACTGATCTCATGAGGCGCTGGAGGGGATCCCCTTGTACACGTATTGATTTACTGTTTGACCCTGTGGTAGAAACTTGAAGTGGACGATGCCCTTGATGTCAAAACATGTGAGGAGCATCACTTTGACCTTCGACTTCGACATCCTTGCTTTCTTTGGTCTTTGTGATGCCGGACTTTTCCACTGATGACTCTGCCGTTTGGTCTCGGATCGTATTCGAATATCCATGATTCATCGCCAGTCATGACTCTCCTGAGCAGGTCTGGATTGTCCTCGAGGTGCTCGATAATGTTTTGATAGACAGTGACTCTGCTGTTTCTGGTCCTCGGACAACAGATTGGGGACCATCTTTGTGCACACCTTGCGCATTTCGAGATTTTCAGTGATGATGCTCCAGACAGTGTCCTTGTTGATGGAAAGTTCCTCAGCAATCATCCGCACCGTGAGTCGACGATCTGCTTACACCATCTGCTTCACTCGCTCGATGTTGTTCGCCGTTCTGCTCGTTGAAGGTCTTGCAGACCGTGGATCATCTTCACCATCCTCCCGTCCCTCTTTGAGCCTCTTGTGCCATTCAAATGCACGTGTACGTGACATCGTTTCTTCCCCGTAGACTTGGTGCAGCATTGCGAAGGATTCGGAAGGTGTTTTGCCAAGTTTGGCAAGAAACTTCAGATTGGCTCTCTGCTCACGACTCGTAATGTGACGACTCACACCAGACAACGTGTAAAGCACGACTTGTAAAAAATCGCACAATGAGCACACTCAACCATTACCAATCATACATATTGTTGCGGTATTCGCGCCCGCCGGCGTGCGGACGGCCACGTAACTCGAATCGCGGCACGTCGCCCACCGGACGGACAATCCCGTCGTGACCCTCTCGGACTAACGCCGGGAACTAGTTACGGGTGGGCCTTTCGGCCTCACCACGATCGTGCCAATCGGCCCCCCGCGTGGGATAGGGTTGCTCGCCAAATTCGACCTACCTAAGTACCCACACGGAGGGTAGACCGGGCGATCGCACCTCGCCGCAGGTCGACTTCGGACACGGGCCACTTTAAGCGACCCGTTCTGTACTATCGGGATAACCGAGCGGTGTTATCGTCAACCCCGACGGTTCGATTAATTATCGGGCGTTTTAGCCCACGACCAACCCTTTACGTGAAGTAAGATGGAGATTCAATAAAGGAAAAGACGAAGCGAAACGGGAAAACAGTTCAACATAAAGCACATTTATTTCGCGATGGCACACGGATAGCACACATATACAATTATACACCAAAAGCAAATGTAAAAGTGGAAGAAACACACAATAATGCACAAAAAGCAAATGTAAAAGCAAAACACAATGCAGATCTACCACCGACTACCGAGCACACGGCAACACTTATACAGTTTTACTTCACAGACGGCGCCGACAACACACATACTCAAAGCAAAAGAAAAAGGGACCACCCTCCACTATGAGGGGGCAGATGGGCCTGGGGCCGAGACCGCGTCGAGCCTACCCATCTGGTGATGAGCCGCAAAATGGCGGTGGCGGGCCTCGCGGACAGTGTCTGGAATGGGGTGGGAACGGGGCCCCCTGCTCGCACTATCTCAGCGCGGGGGGAAACAGGAGGGGGTTGTTGATGCTCGGGAGGATGAGGATATCTCGCTGGTTCGGGTCCCGCGACGAGCGTCTCCACCGCGACCTCGGTCGCGTTATCGGCCTCCCCTCTCCGCAGCTCCCCGACTCTGACATGAGCGCCCCCTCGACTGCCTTCGCCGCCGCCACCTCTCCAACTCTCCACAGCTCCGTCCAACTGCTTTCTCCGACTCTTCTCTTCTCCACTCTCCTTGACTGACTCTTTCCAACTCCACTGCTCCGACTCTTCCCAACTCAACTCGACTGACTTTCTTCCCAACTCAACTGCCTTTTTGGCGAGCGAACACGGCCCTTTATAGCCCCCGTGGCTTCGCTCCTTCACCTTCGACCCTTTACCTCTGGCTGGCTCCCCATTGGACAGAGGAAAAGTGGGCGTGAATGCTTTTTGATCCATGAATCTGCATATAGCGATTATACTCCGACGCACCTGGAGGCGGGGCCAAATCGCCCCACGCTCGCCGATAGGACGGAACAGAAGTGGGCGTGAGTCGTTTTTGATCCGATAGCTGTGGTCGTTTTTCTCAAGTCGTGGCTGTGGTTGTGAAGCGGCGTTGCGGTTGGTGGTTGTTGTGTGATGGCTGTTGAGACGTGGTTGGTGATGGTAGTAATGGTAGTAATGGCGGCTGGTCCAAAATAAAGATAGTAAAAGAAAAACGGCTATCAAGAAGAGTCGCAGCCCGAATGAAAGACATTTATTCCCTCGAAACAACGGGTTTGGGCCTAACTACACATATACTTAGAGATATCTCACCTAAGGGACCTGAATGGTGGTTTGCGAATTTCGTCAACCACAACACTACCCCCTCCCCTTTTTACAGACTCGTCCCGAGTCGTCAAATTTTCGTGTGCCATCATGTGTAGTTTTCCCCTAGTACATTTTACCTACGGATCCCTGAGTGCGACATTCATGGTATTCGTGTCCCCAAAATAAATAACCTGAGGGCTGAGTAACTACCTTAACAAACTCACTCACACGGACGACTTAAATAAAATTGCCGGCGCTAAGACAGACATGCCGGAGGCGCACTCATATGTACAGTACATCTTAACCTTAACTTACAAATTTTACACTAAACCATGGCCCAGGATCAATGGACTCTGCAAAAAGAAAGCAGTTAGCAGGGAGCCAGGCTGCTCGCATGCAGTCTCTGGCTCAAACAATGCAGGTGACGGGGAACGTGGCCGGCTGCTCACTCGCAGTCCAAGGCCTTCCCTTTTTAACTGAACGCAGTGAACCACAACGGTGCATGGGCTGCACAAACGCAGTCTCCGTGCCAGCTCAAGTGGCACACGCAATGAACACAACGAATGGATGGATGAATGGATGGACGCAAACACGGTGCACGGGCCGCCACTGCAGACCCGTGTTGTAGCTGCCAACAGGGCAGTTCTCGCAGCTTGCAAACTGTTGCTTTCTGATCCTGGCGCACATGGTAATGAACAGGGGGGGGCAAAGCAAAAATTGAACGGGGCTGGTGAACAGGGGCAGTGGGCATGGCATGGCAAAGGCAGCAGGCAAACACAGCCCGCAGAAGAAGGCCGCTGCAGGCAAACACAGCCGGCAGATGAACTGGCCGGCACAGGCCTTGAAGTACCACAGCTGCAGATGATCCGGCCGGCACAGGCCTTGCAGCAACGCAACAGCTGCCGATGAAGTGGGCCGGCACAGGCCTTGAAGAAAAACAGCCAGCCGGCAGATGAAGTGGGCCGGCACAGGCCTTACAGCAACACAGCCAGCAGATGAAGCTGGCCAGCCTTTGCCGTTTGGTGGAGGGAGTGCGGTGGTGCTGGCCACTCGGAAGGCGGGCTCGGACCTACCCTACGGTCTCCCTCCCAACCTATCGCCTTTGCCTGTCACTGTCTATACCCACTCCCTTAATTTGTCAAACCCCAATTTAGCCCCAACTTATTTTTTTTATTTTTTTTTTACTTCCCCACTATAAATCGTCCCCTAACCCCCTTTATCGTCCTTGTTCGGCTAACCTATCCTGTCACCGAGCCTTCTCCCAACCCCTACGTTCCCTTCCCGGAGGGGAATAAGGGAGAGCTAACGTCCTGTGTCGAGGCCCAACGAAGCCTCAGGATGGCCTCCCCAGAGTTCAGCGATCTATAACACAAAGTGGGTCCAGCGGCCCACAACGAGAGTGAGGGGATGGATGGTGCGGAGGGGTATACTTCCTATCTACCCTAACCATTTAAATGTTAAACTACCCCGGGGCTTTCAACAAGCGCCTCTCGTTTAAACTATTGGTTCTAACAACCCAGATTCCCGTCGCCTGTGTTGGTGCAATTACAATTTCGGGCCTCGCCCCCCAATTTTCTCTCCGTGCCCTCACACGGTCTCATGGCTGGGACGCGTGGCTCCCTTTGGCAGGCACGACCCTCTGCCGAATCCCCAGCTTTGGCACCCCCGGGCACTACACTGCCTCCGAGCCTACCAGCTCCCTAAACACCGGGGAGTGCCCCCCATGGCACCTCCCCTGAAACGCACACGTGGCAGGCTGGCTTCCTAGGCCCCTTTCCGAGGGTCACCCGTGCCCACAACACTGCCCACGCGGCTAATGGCGCCCCGGGCCCCCGCACCAAGAAGGCGCACCCGTGCCCACTACGCTATCCCGGCCCCCCATGGGCCCTTGGCCTACCACGGCCGACTTGCCTGGTGCCCGGGGTACCCACTCAGCGATACTCACCTTTCGCAGCCACGTTCCCAGCCCGTCAACAGGGCTCCTGCACCCCTCCAAATGGTTTCGAGCCTACATTCACACCAACAACAAAACGACCTCCATTTTGTAAATTTGACTAACCCAGCTAACTCACTCTACACTGACCCCGGGGTCCCTTGGGCGGGAGTCACTCCTCCGCCCAATCACTCATCGCACCATGCATTCCCCATTCGCTCCACTCACACAGACCCGCTGGCCTCACTCACTCACCAAGCACATGCTTCCACTTCACTCACCAACTCTTCAACACACTCACCGCTGAACTCTGCCATCCTTCTAACTACATCCCCTAACTCGTGCTCCCACGTCGTCCCTTATACTATAGCACGTTCCATTTAACACTACGTAGCTAAGCTACGTCCCCGCTACACATTCACTGTCTGTCACTGTCTTCTAAATCAAAAAATCATTTTATTTCCCAACCTAAATCTGGCTACAATCCCTCTAACTAATCCATTCCACGGACTCCATGAGGACTTACCCCTGCCCCATGAAGTCGGTCTAACTAAGCTAACCCTTCCCCCTAACTAGTTTCCATCCTGTGCCCTGGTAAGGGGGTCTTCCACCCCTTGCCCAGGAATCCTGTGCACCCGAAAGTGAGGCTTGCTTTTTTTTTTTTTTTTTTTTTTTTTTTTTTTTTTTGTTAAACATGCGCAGCACCAGCGCGGCAATTCACAGCTCGCGCACTTTGCACCTGCCCGTGACGTCATGCAGCTGCACGTGTACCTCGTCCCTCCTTGGACGGTACCATCCGGCAGGGATACCCCTCCTGCCGGATTCCAACCCCACGTGCAGCCATGGCGTCACCGTGCGCATAAAAAAAAAACACAAGCCCCACGTCTCGAGGGGTTCCCCACGCGAACACGTGTGCTTTGCCCGTTGGAGCTTAACACACACGCCCGCGTGAAGAACCCATCCGGTCCAAATCCGTAATCCTGCCTAAACTTTGTCCGTCCGCGGGATCGGCAAATCCACCGCTGGCGTTTCCGGACCGGGACTTCACTCTCGCAAGCGAGCACGTGGGGGCCTCGTGCGTTGCACAGCACGGACCTCGTGCTCACTGCTGGGTGAACCCGGCACGGTCCCCGAAACAACTACAGCCGCTACTCGGCTTTCTTTCCTCTGTCGCCGTCGTCGTCGCCATTCAACACACACACTCCCGCGTGTTACGACGCTAACACACCTCACCATTAAACTCACAGCGGGAGACGCGGCTGCATGTTCACACATGCCGACCGACATCTCCCTTACACACAGCGACCTTGCACACGCTGTCTCTCTCACACATACGGTCTCCCTTGCACTCGGCCGTTCACTCACGCATGCGACCTCCCTCGCACACGTGGCTCCACGCACTCGCGGCCTTTCACTCACTCGTGCCATACCACTCACACACGCAGGGGCACTCGCCCGCGGTGTCTCACTCACACACGCGGGGGCACTCGCCCGCGGTGTCTCACTCACACACCGTGCCTCACTCACACACGCGGGGGCACTCGCCCGCGGTGTCTCACTCACACACGCGGGGGAACTCGCCCGCGGTGTCTCACTCACACACGCGGGGGAACTCGCCCGCGGTGTCTCACTCACACACGCGGGGGAACTCGCCCGCGGTGTCTCATCCATACTGGCGGTTTCATCCACACACGGGGACGCACTCACACCTTGCACCACACACACAGGGACAACCACACTGGAGATTCGTGTCCCCACAAGGGTCTCCGGGGCCTCTATACCCCCCAAGCTCTCCGTGCACCTGTCCACAGCACTCCTCCCCTCGACCTCACAAAGCACGACCGAACCCACCTGGTCGTGACTCGCCTCAAGGGGGCATACTCCCTCCCCTCGTTCCTGGAGGAGGCCTTCCCGCTGCTCGCACTGGGTCTCCACCCAGTCCACGAGCTCACCCCCATTGTCCTCCACTACCTCCGTGTGTGTGTGTGTGTGTGCGTCTCTATCCCCGTCTTCATCGTGTAGTCTTCCCTCTATCGTTCCCATCTCCCGTGTCTCTGCCAACTCAGTCACCTCTTCACCCTTTACCTCCCTTGTCTCAACTATTATTTCCGTCTCTTCCCTTGTTATCTCCCTCGTGCACGTCTCCGTCACCCCAATTAGTTTGTCCCTCTCGGTTACCGTCACTTTTTCCGTCACGACCCTCGCCCAACACGTCCCCCCGAATTATTTTTTTCTTACCCGCCTCCACCGCGGGCCCGACAGCCGTTGCACTCCCTCCCAGCTCGTTCGCTCCCACACGTGGAGTCGCCATTTTTAGCTCCCTGGTCACTGCCTTCATGCCCGCCTGCAGGCTTCGGCCCATGTTCTGCGTCTCACCCCGCAGCCCTTTCATTTCTTCCTTCATTTGCTGTCTATTCGCATCCATCTTTTCGTTCATTTGTTGTGTATTCGCATCCATTTTTTTTGTTCATTTGTTGTGTATTCGCATCCATTTTTTGTGTATTCGCATCCATCCTCGCTGTCATTGCCGCCAGCATGGCACATAGCTGGGCCATGTCAGGTGCGCTTGGGTGAGCCGTTTCGGCAAGGATCGGGGGGTTTTGGTGGAGAGGGGGAGGGGAGGTGTCATACACCGCGGCCGCCGCCGCACCTATTTCGGGCTCTGGGTTCAGTTGGGGGAGTTCGTGTTCCTGCACAACCAACATTTCCTGCACGGGGTTTTCATCCTGGACCATGGATTCTACACATTCTACATCCATTTCTAATACCCCCGGCTCCCACTCGCCTTGAGACGCCATCTTATTTCTCGTAAAGGGTTAATTTAACTCGCTCGTAATTTGGAGGGAATCGGGGGTCGCTCCTCTCACCCCTGGACCGATTCCCGTGAATTTAGCTGGAGACAGTAGAGCCCGTTTTCCCGTTCTCCGATACCAGTGCCGCGAGGAGGGCGATGAGTTTATATCGCACGACCTGACACCAGTGTTGCGGTATTCGCGCCCGCCGGCGTGCGGACGGCCACGTAACTCGAATCGCGGCACGTCGCCCACCGGACGGACAATCCCGTCGTGACCCTCTCGGACTAACGCCGGGAACTAGTCACAGGTGGGCCTTTCGGCCTCACCACGATCGTGCCAATCGGCCCCCCGCGTGGGATAGGGTTGCTCGCCAAATTCGACCTACCTAAGTACCCACACGGAGGGTAGACCGGGCGATCGCACCTCGCCGCGGGTCGACTTCGGACACGGGCCACTTTAAGCGACCCGTTCCGTACTATCGGGATAACCGAGCGGTGTTATCGTCAACCCCGACGGTTCGATTAATTATCGGGCGTTTTAGCCCACGACCAACCCTTTACGTGAAGTAAGATGGAGATTCAATAAAGGAAAAGACGAAGCGAAACGGGAAAACAGTTCAACATAAAGCACATTTATTTTGCGATGGCACACGGATAGCACACATATACAATTATACACCAAAAGCAAATGTAAAAGTGGAAGAAACACACAATAATGCACAAAAAGCAAATGTAAAAGCAAAACACAATGCAGATCTACCACCGACTACCGAGCACACGGCAACACTTATACAGTTTTACTTCACAGACGGCGCCGACAACACACATACTCAAAGCAAAAGAAAAAGGGACCACCCTCCACTATGAGGGGGCAGACGGGCCTGGGGCCGAGACCGTGTCGAGCCTACCCGTCTGGTGATGAGCCGCAAAATGGCGGTGGCGCCCCAACTCCGCGGGCCTCGCGGACAGTGTCTGGAATGGGGTGGGAACGGGGCCCCCTTCTCGCACTATCTCAGCGCGGGGGGAAACAGGAGGGGGTTGTTGATGCTCGGGGGGATGAGGATATCTCGCTGGTTCGGGTCCCGTGACGAGCGTCTCCACCGCGACCTCGGTCGCGTTATTGGCCTCCCCTCTCCGCAGCTCCCCGACTCTGACACGAGCGCCCCCTCGACTGCCTTCGCCGCCGCCACCTCTCCAACTCTCCACAGCTCCGTCCAACTGCTTTCTCCGACTCTTCTCTTCTCCACTCTCCTTGACTGACTCTTTCCAACTCCACTGCTCCGACTCTTCCCAACTCAACTCGACTGACTTTCTTCCCAACTCAACTGCCTTTTTGGCGAGCGAACGCGGCCCTTTATAGCCCCCGTGGCTTCGCTCCTTCACCTTCGACCCTTTACCTCTGGCTGGCTCCCCATTGGACAGAGAAAAAGTGGGAGTGAATGCTTTTTGATCCATGAATCTGCATATAGCGATTATACTCCGACGCACCTGGAGGCGGGGCCAAATCGCCCCACGCTCGCCGATAGGACGGAACAGAAGTGGGCGTGAGTCGTTTTTGATCCGATAGCTTCGGAAAGGCTGTTGTTTTTGCACCCGCTGCTCGGTGCGCGCCCTGCACAAGTCCAGGATCGGCGCCCACAAGCGGCGCGGGAATGGCGGTGATGCGATGGTTGTGAGAGCGAGATGTGACGGCAAGGGTCGTGGCTGTGGTTGTGAAGCGGCGTTGCGGTTGGTGGTTGTTGTGTGATGGCTGTTGAGACGTGGTTGGTGGTGGTAGTAATGGTGGTAATGGCGGCTGGTCCAAAATAAAGATAGTAAAAGAAAAACGGCTATCTCGAAGGGTCGCAGCCCGAATGAATGACATTTATTCCCTCGAAACAACGGGTTTGGGCCTAACTACACATATACTTACAGAGATATCTCACCTAAGGGACCTGAATGGTGGTTTGCGAATTTCGTCAAGCACAACAATATATAGCTGGAATGTTGCGAAAGACTGACGTAACCCGTTCATTCAAGTTGTGTAAGTGGAGCACACAGCAGGCTCAGTCCCATTACTTTTTGTGTGTGTGTGTGTGTGTGTGTGTGTGTGTGTGTGTGTGTGTGTGTGTGTGTGTGTGTGTGTGTGTGTGTGTGTGTGTGTGTGTGTGTGTGTGTGTGTGTGTGTGTGTGTGTGTGTGTGTGTGTGTGTGTGTGTGTGTGTGTGTTTCCTATATTATGTAACAAGCCATTTCATTGCTAACTCTCTCTTAGTATATTTATCCGCATTTGGGATCTGTAAAAAGTTTGTGCTGCACTTTGTGTGTTTTTTACAAGAACACAGCCGTACGGCTAACACTGGCATCATGATTTCTGTGCTGGTGTGGTGTCGTCTCATTCTCACGAAATCGCGCGAAAGCCCGATAGCGGAGAATAGTGTAAATGGATTTGCCATATTTATTATTTACGGTTCAATACAAAAATTTTGGGGAAAATTCAAGAATAGGTATTTTTCTCTTCATCAACATTCTTCAAAGCTCTGCGTTTAAATGCGCTGCCGAGTACGGAGAGAAAAGTGATGTCATTAAATGGCAACACTTGTTTCCAGAGAACCTTGGTGAGATGCGTCATGTCCCCCCCCCCCCCCAAGCTTCGTGGATGCGTCTGGTCAAAACTTGGCATTGTCTCCTGTCAAATGGCTGTGTCCAAGAACATCAATCGATAACTGCTGATGATACAATGGTATAATATCACGTAATGCTGCATTGTGATTTTGCTGCACATGCATTTACCGTATGTATGGAATAGTTGTTAAATACAAGTACACTTACAAGAAACTTCAACACAGTAGGGGGCCATGACGCCCATCAAAGCCTGCACTATGCTTTCCAGCCTATGATTGTTTGTCAGTGCTCTGTTCCTTTTAACTGCCAATCATAAAGCAAGGAAAGAGCACGTACCGTATTTTGTCTTTAGTGTGACTCTGCTGGGATTCAAAACGCCAACCTCTCGGACTCGGACTCAGATCGGACTCGCTAACCATTATGCCACTGAGTCTAGTTAGTCTCAACCACTGCTAAAGCAGCACTTTTGCTGAGCCTTCAGTTGTTTTCCTCTATGTAACGATAATTGAATCGATTATGTAGGCATGTGGTAAGAGATGAGAAGAAAACAAGAGGGACCATATGGCACATAAATGCAAGCAGGCAAATGCTTCCTTGTACATTTTAACTCTGCATCGAGTGTGCAACTGTCGGGGATGGTTGTAACCCCCTCAATGCAAGTCGAAGGCCAAATCATCCCCACTACCCTGCTGTGCAGATTTGTGAGGGCAGTGTGGTCACAGTCAGTGCTTATCGGTCCCCATCTGTCTCACTTTCTCTGTCTTTGTTTTTCTCTCTCTTTCTTGGTCCTGGCTTCATGAATACGAGGGTATACCATCTTGGATGTGGGGGGGGGGGGGGGGTGTCTCTGGGTCACTCCTGGGAGATCGATCAACTGTCTCCTTGCGGGCCTGTTCGAGAGAACTGTTCGGGCTTAAGGGGCTTAAAGGACAGCATGTCGTGTTGCAGTCTTATTTCATTTTCAGAATTATGAAGGTCCAAATTTTTCCAAATATCAAGTGTTTAATATTAACTTTGCGCTCACTGGATATTTTGCAATATTTTGGTATAAATGATAGCACCATCATTTGGTTCAAAGTTGTTGAGTTCTAGGTGTTGGTCCTGTATGGGGCTTCATGTAACTTCACCTTTTCATAAATCTTATGCCATTTCTAAAAACTGAAAAGGTTAGTCGGTATGATTATGAACTCAACTGATTGTTCTGGCGACACTGTTTAGATGACATTGACATCAATTCATCTAATTAAAAAAGAAATAGCAATTCTTATATTCTTCTTCTTCGCATCGCTGCCAGTCACCAGAGGCATTATGTTTTCTTGTTGTCAGTCTGTCCGTACATCCTGTGTCCAGAACCTTGCCTATTTTGCCAGTTTGCGTCTATAACCTTACTATTGTGGGGAGGGGGGTAGGGGGATGGGAGCAAACAACTTTGACATAGGGATTGGGGGGTGGGGGGGGTTAATGGAAGTACGAAACAAATTTGATTGTTTTCGAACATACACCCTCATCAAAATGTTTGCCTGGCCAATCTTGTTACGAGATCAAAATTTTTCCCATACTTCTAACATCTGTATCATTTTTGTTGTTGTCCAATAACAAGTTATAAAAGGGAAGTTCAGTCACTGAAACTCCTGGGTCTCACTATCTATCAGCTCTGATCTTTCTTGGACAAATCATACTTCTAAGTTCGCCCCCAAAATCGGCCACCGACGACCTGCTTTGCACAGCAGCTCGCACTGCTCTTGACTTTGTTTTTTTTAATGCAAAATCTCGGCTGTTGGAAGAGCACAAAGTGTCATGAAAAGGCCACATACAGGAGGCAGTTTGAGAAATGGGGTAAATGAGAAAATTGCTGAAGATGCAATATTGTTGTCCCATTTGTGGCATTGACCAACCAAACATCAGCTGTACCGCCTGTCATTCTCCGATTGAACGTTTCTGCCTGCACATGTTTGTCTTCCACTTCTTCCTTCACTCACATTTTTCAGGATTACCAAATTAAATACTTGCTATTGCTGAATGAACAATTTTGAAAACCTCATTAATAATAATTATTATTTATTGTACTACTCTTGAGAAAAAAAAAATACGTACCGATGCTGTTATTACCGAATGTCATGTCATATCAAAAATAAAAGGTGGTGTGAAAGAATGCATTACCCAAATGATGCAATTTAGTTTCAATTAGCTTTGGGATGTCATCGGATCTTTTCGGAGAGATGTCTCAAAATGACGTGACCGGGTGACATCTTTATTTGCGTTTGTATTTTTCTGGATCTCGCCCCTTTGTCTAGGTTCCTCATGTATTGTGCTTTGTGCAACTTCAACACCCTGGAAGTGGAGGAAATGGACACTCATATGGAAAGTGATGAACACAAGAGCTCTTTGCTACTTGTTGACAAGAACTTTCCCAAGGAAAAGATGCTCTCTCGCTTCTTGCACGTAAGTCGGCCTAAGATTGCAGCCTGTGCAGCTGAAAGTTTCATGTGTTTAAAAAGAAAAAAAAAAGATGCCATTATTACTTTGGAAGAGGAAGAGTACACCATGGTGAAGTTGGTGGTTTTGAACTTGTAAGTTGAAGTTTTCTTCTTCTTTCATATGCAGCACATGGCTGTGTTTTTGTCATCATTCTTGTGGGAGTGCAGCTTTGACGCTTGTCAATTAGCGCAGGAATTTGCAATTTGTTCAGTGCCGGCGATGGCTCACCAACTCTTTATGGTGTCCACCGTGAGATCTTTCACGTTTACCAACTGTGCTGGCATACGGGATGCTCAGTTTACCCTCCATCTGAGGAACAGCGTGCACATTGATGTATCGCTCTGCCTGCTAAACACCAGGGTGACTGTTTATAGTCGGGCTGAGATTCGAACCCAGGCTCGACAGCTCCGACGCGAGCAAAATGGTGTTCATGAGGGAGAAAATGAGTTTGCCATTGTGGTCCAACAATGTAACATTTACACTGATGACCAATTTTGGCCAATTGATTTGTTGATTATGTGCAGTGTTACTTTGATTTATAACGAGTATTGCTCTGTTTCCTGTATGAAGTGTATTTTTATTTATTTTTTATTATTATTTTTATTTATTTATGGTTTCGCAACAGGAGAGGATCCGGATGTTGAACAAGAAAACCGAGATCGGAAAACTTCTCTGGGAGAAGAAGCATGGAGTATCATACAAGACTAAAGATGCTTTAGAAGGTAGGGGTAAGGGGGAGTTGTGGGGGGGGGGGGGTTAGTGTGATTTAAGATCTATCTTCCATATTCATGCTCCATCTTTATCTGAAAGGGGTCAAATTGTCAACAGAACAGCAACAATGCCTTCATCAACAACTCCATGCTTGTGCCTGCAGGAATGGAACTCCCTGATTGCTTGCAGCGTATGGATGTGGTACGCTGCCCTGCGTGTCGCTCACACATCCCTGCCCTTGAATGGGAAGTGCAGGCACATTTGCAGTCTGTTCGCCATGCTTCGTACTTTCAAGTAAGCTTGTTGGTTTTGGTGCGTCAGTAAGTAAATACCGATCTGAGTCCCCTCTCCTTCGAGTCTTAATCAAAGTATCTTCGCAATGCTTGTCACTTGACCTTCTTACTACAGAATTACCAATGATTGCTGCAGTTAACATTGCTTCTTCTTTTTTCATATGCAGCACAAGGCTGTGGGTAGCATCCTTAGCTGAGGATGCTTCTGTGCCGCTGATGTAATTCCCTCTGTTGGTTAGAGCAGGAATTTGGAATTTGTTCATGGTGTCGGCGATAGCACACCTACTCTTTGCGAAGGCCACTGTGGGATATTTAACGTCCACCAACTAATTCTGGCAGACAGGATGCCAAGTTTAACGTCCATCCGAGGGACGGCACACTTTGATGGATTGCCCTACCTGTGAAACATCGGGATGACTTTATCACTGCTCCAGGATTCAAAACCAGGCACAACAGCTTTAGAGGTAAGTATGCGTACCGCTAGGCCATCCTACCAGCCCAGGATTGCTGCTGTTGCTTTATGTTTTGTGTTGCTTCATGTACACATTCATCACTGAAAATTACTCTTTTCTTTTGTGTGTGTGTGTATTTTTTTATTTTTATTTTTACAAGGGTTAAGGAGGAGCTAAATGACAAAGGGTGGCAGGTTTACAAAATATTAAAGGATGAGGGGTGTTGGGAGTAGAACTGCACCAGGAGGAATAAAACGATGAGTAACATTGGCTCTGAGAAGAAAATAATGGGAAATAGAAGAGATCATGGATGTGTGTGGGTGAGCACATGAGGTCGTGATGGGCAGCACTTTTGGAAGAACACAGGAGACGCCAGGAGACAATTCCACAATAAGGGGATGAATGAATGAGGGTGGGAAACGAGCCTGGACTTTGGGAGTGTGAACAGGTGAGGTTTGAGGAACGCATGCAATCTGAGGTGGCTCGGAGAGGGCAGGAGGGGCGAGGGAAGATGTTCATAGAATACGATACCCCACACAATGTTCAAGGAAATACTTCAAATTTTAAAAATATATATTAATGATTTTAAAGACCGTTAAAAAATTCTGGAAGTTTAGCATGACTGAAGCAGTCTTGCACACCACTATTAAACATTGGTGCCCACTTACCACACTCCACACACATATTTGCTTTTGACTTATTCAGGTTCCTTCTGATTACTCTAATGCAGGATTTGGTCTTCCATTTAATTACAAATTCCTGCCCTGACTCCCTGAGTCGGAGTGGTGACCCAGCCAGTATGTCACCTTGTAACTGCTTTGGCAGCACCAACACTCTGCACAGGGCATGCTACATGATGATGATGATCCCCTTGAATTGCTCGATTTTTGATCAGCACGAGGAAGTGAGACTGGCAGCATGGCAGAGGTGTATTTAACCTGTAAACCAATTCCATTGATGGTATCCAATAAAAAAAAGTCCTTGTTCATCATCTGGCTTGTCTGATTATCCTCCTCTTTTTCCTGTTTCCAGGACATCCAGAATAATCATTTTGAGAAGATAAGGCACATTGCGATGAATGTGTTGAGCAAACATCGAGACAATCTTCAATATGAACGCTTCAAAAAGGTTTGCATCAACCTGTTCGGAGAAAAAAAAGCGCGTCGTAGGTGGGGAAGAGGGGGGGGGGGATGTTTTGGAGCTGGTGTTGTTTGAGAATAGGTAAATGTGAAGAGAAGGAAATCACTAATAAGGGGAACAAGCTTTTGGTTTGAGAGGCATTCGGAAGCAAAATTGTGGAATCTCTCATATTTTCCTTGTGGTTTTGTTTCCTTTTAGGGTGAAGATCCATTTGCTGAAGAGATACTGGCAGCGGAGGAAGGTGAAGAACAAAAAGAAAAGAAAGGGGAACAAAAGCGTAAAGGCATCGCTGAAGTCAAAAAAGTGATAAAGAAAACTGTGAAGACTAAGGAACAAGGTGGTGAAAAAGGAAAAGCTAGTGAGAAAAAGGGCACAGATGATCGTGAAAAGGAACAAGCAGGAAAGGTCGGAAGCTTGGAAGAGAAAAAAGTCGAGGAGAAGAGAGTGGAGGAGAAAAGTGATCTTCAAGGAGGGGAAGAAAAGAACGTCGATGACAAAGATGCATCAAAACAGGAAGAATTCCAAGATTGTGGAGGTTCTGACGAGTACGAAGACGAGGAAGAGGCAGATGAGGAAGACGAAGGAGAGTTTGTGCAAGGAGAAAGACTTGGGGAAGATGAGGAGGAAGAAGATGGTGAGGAAGGTGAGGAAAATTTTGAAGATTTAGCTGAGGAAGAAGAGGAGGAGGAGGAAGAAGAAGAACAAGCAGAGGTGTAGTTTGGTTATCTTTCACTTTTTTTTTTTTGTCCTTTGTGCTTGTTCCCTATTAATAACCATTTCTATTCGTTTTAACAAATACAGTACTTTCGTGGTGATGTGGTGTCCTTGATGTTTTTTCTTGCTTTTAATACGCTCATCGTTTGCTGATAAATGTTCAAGTATGAGTTGAGCAGTTTGTTTTTGTGGAAAAGAATTTGTCGAAATAAAGTTTTGAATGCAATGTTTGGCTGCAGCGTTTAACGATGACTAGTCGATCAAGAGGCTACAGTCACATCCCACAACAAGTGTAAGCTTTGAGGAAGGGTCTGTCAGTTGCTGTGATCCTTGGGAGTAAGTTGAGCTTTTAAACGTTTGATGCCATTCGCTGAGCTCGGTGGTACCAAACAGAAATGATGTTCCAGTTGATGTGTAGGTTCACATTTCAGGATCGTGATGAGGTTGTTGATAAAATGACTCTTCTTTGTGATGTTTTGACCCAGAGAAATGTCACGTGAGAACCTGTGTCTTCGGCTTCAACATCAAATGGGGCCACAGGCTGTGCCATATGTAGTGCTAAAAACTAGTGAAAATTATCACCCAAGCTACTTGTTTTCCTGTTGCATTAATCAATCGTGATTGTGTCGGTTGCTCTTCGTAATCTGTGAGAGATAAAAAAATAAAACTCCACTTTGATTGAATAGGCTTTACTGAAAAATACTTGTGCACAAGGAGTCTGAGTTTGGTCACAGGTGCTTCCCCAGCTCACTGAATAGTTACAAGAAGATTCCTTCTTTTTATGGAAAAGACAGCTTGGGAATGTCAGTGATATCAGATATTTACATTTTCTATCAACCATGCTGGCAGGAAAAACCCCATTTCTCTTGTTGCGAAGCCCTTTACTCCGATCACTCGAAGTGAAATATTTACTCTTTCCAACAGGTCTTTGTTAATGCCAACTGGAAAACGGGGCCAAAGTTGCAACCGAAGGCAGTGTTTGTACCGGCCTTTTTACAGCCTGAAATAGGCTCTGCATTGAATTCCAGTTATTCCAAACCTGATATGGTTACAAGGAAATCAGACACAGGTGGTGACAATTCAGCCCATCATGTCAACACCACACCAATTTATCAACACAGGATCCAAAGAAGAAAATGCCAAATTTGTATTTTTAAAATTTTATTCATGTTTTTGTTTTTCTTTTTAAGTTTTTGAAATTTTTTTTCCCCTCCTCGGGGGAGGGGGCATGGGCTTGGTTAAAAACACACATCAACCATAAAACACCCCTTGATGAGACCCTCCACAAACACTCCATACACATGCACACAATCAGCCATCAATGCTCAAACTACCTAAAAGTCTTAACATCCCCATACCCCTCTATCTCCATAACTTCCAGGAACCTATCTAATTCTAATTTAAACTTGTCTGCTGTTTGTGCTGCCACTACCTTTCCAGGGAGACCATTCCATGCATTAACTACTCCATGAGTAAAAGTCCCCTGCCTTACTCTCCCCTTCATTACTCTCAAGCTATGGTCCCTGGTCCTATCGCTGTCTACTCTGTTGAATAATTCATCTACACTTATTTTATCTCTGCCTTTCATTATCTTTAACATGTCTCGTATCTCCTCGTAACTGCCTCCTTTCTAGTGTATAAAGCCCTGTCTCCTTCAGCCACTCATAGCTGAGTCTTGCTCGGCCCGAAATCGATCTAGGAGCCCTGCACTGAACCCTCTCTATGGCATCTATGTTCTTCCTGAAGGCGCTGTTACACCTTGACGTTTTAGCCAGCAATGGCAACGTATAAAAATATATGTAAAACGTTGGCATAAGTTTTGAGGTTTTTTTTTTTTAAGTTTTGGTCGTATTCATAACGTGTTGGTCGTGTGCATAACATATTAGTAACGGGCACAGAACGTTTCGTTGTGTTATAGATAACTTATACCAACGAATGCTTAGCCTGTTGTTGGCGTTCACAACCTATGCCCAACGATAGTTTAACTTAGGCATAGCGCACTGCACGTATCGCCAACGAACTCGTGGCGTAGCCTGTGAAAAGGCTGCCGCACGCCGATTTAAATCATAACCACCTGAAAATTGGAAGTGTCAACATCGCAGTCACATCTTGACGATTTAGCCAGCGTATGCCGACCTATGAAAAATGTGTGTAAAACGCTGGCACACGTCGAATACGGTATGGATAAGTTGTGTATACGTTAGGAGCATGCTGAAAAACGAGGAAGTACGCTGTCGTATTCCGTGGTACATCTAGTACGTCGTGAAATTTCAAACATGCTGAAAATTTTACGACGTACTCGACGTATGGCTCACAAGTTCTTCATACGCTGGCAAAAGTTCTCTGCACGCTCCGCGATCGTTGACACACGTTACTTGTAAGTTACTCATAAGTCGAAACACGTCGAGGTAATGTTTAGCATACCCGAAACTTAATTTTTAACCTATGTGTAACGTATCTCAAACGCACATTGTCGTTTGTAGACGAATTTGATTGATGTCTTCAGGACGACCACATAACTGACTGAACGTGTTTCTAACTTGCATCTACCGTATAATGACGTATTGGCAGCGTTTAGGGGAATTGGTATATACAAATGGGCTTCACAAGAGGAACCCGTCAGTGTTCCAGACTCCATGTTGAGTAGATGTCAATGTCAGTAGTATTAGTAGTAGTAGTAGGTGAGCGTGTCAGTAGTAGTAGGTGAGCGTGATGGGGAGGGTGTGGGTGATGATGGATCCTCGTTGCGTCCACGAATAGGAGACTACTTTGCAGCATTGTTCGATTTTCTTTTCGGCGAATTTTTTTTTCTCATTCCCACGATGAACTATTTTTTTTGTTTCAGTTTTAAAAGTATTCAAAACGACTTGGACAAATGCATAATGAACACAGCAATGCCAACCCTCCCGATTTCATCGGGAGGCTTCCGAAAATTCACCCAAACTCCCGCCCTTACGATCACTATCCTTATCCTCCCGAAATTTTGATATTTTTGCACTGTTCACTAATCAGAATGTACTAGTATGAGAATTGAATGAAAAGCATCGTCTGCTACGTATAGCATGTGGTAACTCCATAACGTTCGCTGCTTCCAAATTGTACGTAAAAAATTGCAAATTCAAATGAGGAGCAGCGAAACATTGGGTCTGGATCTCGCTTATGCGATCATGCACTGAGATTTAGTGCATGCGGTATGTGTGCAATACAGTGCATGCGGTATGTATGCACAGTGTATATGCATGCGATACGCTCACTGCATGCAGCTGGGCCCCGTACCAGCCCGGCGGTCGCGACCACCGTGCGGTGTTTAATTTAACAGCCGCTAGAGTTCGAGTCGCGCTGCAGCTATGGAACATCGACTTCGAAGTTACCGATGCTTCAAGCCCTCGATGTTGATTACGAAATGGCAGAAAAGAAGCTTACGAAGACCAAGAAATGGTCTCAGAAGTACAAGACCGAATACAGTCTCCAATACCCGTGTATTCGAAAGTCTGAAAGAGGAATTCGTCATGCGTATTGTACAGTATGCAGCGTTGATATTTCAGTTGAGCACGGAGGTCGCGATGATATTCGGAAGCACGTTGGAAGCAAACGGCACACAGACATTGCAAAGGAGAGATCTTCGAGCACGAGTACCGGTACACTTCTGAATTATTTCACCAAACAAGGGACAAGCGAGGAAGAGGATGTTACCCGAGCGGAACTTCTCTTTAGTGGATTTATTGTGGAACATAACTTGCCCATATCAGTCTCAGATCATGCTGGACCTCTATTTCAAAAGATGTTTCCAGATTCAAAAGTTGCTTCAAAGTATGGATGTGCAAGAACAAAAACTTGCAAGATGTGCAAGATGTGCAAGAACAAAAAAAAAAAAAAAAAAAAAAAAAGAACAAGAACAAAGAAGAAAAAAAGAACACTGGTCAACAATTTTTTACTTTCTGAATGTTGTCTAGATTTCTACAAGTGAATTAGGGTATTCTGGCACTGCTGAATCAGGAAATGGCATCCGTTTCTCTCCATCAGGTCAGGTTTTTGTGCTAAGTTGATTTGAAAAAATCAGATCTTGTGACAAAATCAATTACATTTTTGTGGCATTATCAGCTGATTTTTGTCAACACATATCATCCTAAACATGTTTTTAAGAAAAAAAATGTTTTGCCAACAACATTTATTGATTACATGATAGAAACATCGATTACTGTCATCTGAATGGTGGGCATTGATAAAGGTAAGTACAAGTAAATTGCATGTTGCGTCACCACTGTTCAAACTTCAGGGCTTGAACTTCCGTTTCTTCGAACTCCTGGAGTGTTCAGCGGCAGGGAGGTCTCTCTTCAGATTCCAACAGTAGTCAGCCATCATGACTGCGTCCCAGCGACCCTGATACCTGGTCTCCATCTCCTTCATGTCCTGATGGAATCTCTCCCTGCTCGTCACTCATTGAACCCAGGTTCTCAGGAAACCGGTTCATATGTGAAAATAGGTAGTGCATCTTGATGCTCATGTTGCAGTCCAGGTTTCTGAAAGCAGTCAGCATGTTGTTGACAAGTTCTGCGTAGTTTCTGGCCTTATTGTTGCCAAGAAAGTTCTTCACTACCAAAACAAATGTCTTCCACGCTTCCAGTTCCACTTCGTTCATTGAGTTTTTGAACTCTGGATCTCTGATGAGCTGACGGATCTGAGAACCATCAAAGATGCCAACTTTCAACTTCTCCATGGTCAATCCTGGAAAAGCCTGGCACAAGTAAGTGAAGCAGTCACCATCTTTGTCCAGAGCCTTGGTGAACTGCTTGATAAAGCCGAGCTTGATGTGCAGCGGTGGGAAGAGTATTCTGTCTCTGTCCACCAGAGGGTCGTTGATGACGTTCCTTTCTTTTGCATGGCACCAATTCCTCCCGCACAGGCCAGTCCTTCTTCGTGTAATGCTGAGCACGGTCCCTACTATCCCACATGCACAGAAAACATGGGTACTTGGTGAAGCCAGACTGTTGTCCCAACAAAAAGTTCACCATCTTCAGGTCAACACAAATAAACCACTTATGCTGATCATAACCAATTTTCTCCAGCACGTACTTCACCGCTTCATACTTCTCCTTCAGTGTAGTCGAGTGAGCGATGGGTACAGAGGCAAACTGGTTGCCGTTGTGTAGCAGAACACATTTCAGTGATCGCTTGCTGCTGTCAATGAACAGTCTCAATCTTTGGGTTCGTACTGTGGCACTCCAAGCTTGAGCAGAAGCGCGCATGTCATAAATTGGCGCATGTAGGTATTGTACATTCTTCAGAGTTCGTTATTTCAAGAAATACAACTTTTTTGTATCACATTATTACAAAATCTGCCCCATTAACTTTAGTTTTGATCCACGAACTTTATGCTTTGCCTCACCAATTTTTGGAAGATTTTGAGGTTTTATGACTTCAAACTGATCCCTTTTCGACATAATCACCCAGAACTATCGTACCTGAATACTTCTTGTCATTAAAATAATTATTTCCAATTAAAACAATTATTTGACATGACATTTTACCCCCACCAACTTCTTCTAAAATGCTCCACACATGCGTACATGTGAACAAAAATGTAAAAAACGACATGTGGCCATATCTCAAAAACTTGACCTGATTGAACAAAACTAATGTGAGTTTTGGATTCAGCGCATCAGATTCGTCCTAAATAAGCTTAAAAAATGCAGACAACAAATTTGTTGTTGACCAGTGTAATTGGTGAGTTGTCAAATGTTACTGCTTCATCTATTGCCGATATTGCTAGACTAGCTCCATTTAGCCTAGCTACAGACGGTAGCAATGACAGTGGTGAGGCCCAGCTATATCCTGTCCTGATTTCGTACTATGACAACAGTGCTGGGATTGTGAAGCAAGGTTTGCTAAGTTTGCCTGCGTGCAAACAAGATTCCACTGGAGAAAACATTTTCAAACTGCTTGATCATGAGTTCAGTGACAGGAAAATTCCGTGGGGAAATTGTGTTTCCTTTTTGTGCTGATAATGCCTCTGTCATGGTGGGCAAGCACAAAGGAGTCGCTGCTTATATCCACAAACAAAATGCAGAGTGCTACATCATGGGATGCCCTTGCCATATGATCGACAATACCGCCAAGAAAGGCGGCTCAGGCCTTACCCATTGAATTAGATGACTTTCTCATCGATATTTACTACTACTTGGACAAAAGTAGTAAACGCGTCAAAGGAGTGAAAGCACTGCAAGAACTCTGTGATGCCCCGACACACAAGATTCTGAAGCATGTCGCAACAAGGTGGCTGTCCCTTGGTCAGTGCCTAGACAGGCTGATTGAACAGTGGGAGCCACTTCGCCTCTTCTTCAAAGAAGAAGTACGAAGAAAAATGCAACCAACTGTAGCCAAGACTCTAACAACGAGCAAGAAGGACGGCACTGTATCTACTGCTAGTACTGGCACTGCAGGATCAAGCACTGAGTGGAGCAGCATTCACCACTACCACTGCAGTATCTGCTGCGAAGAAGACAGCAGGGACAGCACCAAAACCAATGCTGAGAGCAGGTAGCATCACCGGCCCTTCATCACGTTCATCTACAAAGCAGATCCCTTCAGAGTCGAGAAAGACTGTGATAGTCCCATCTACAGGCAAAGAAGGACCCAAGTTAAGTTCTGCTTTTGCCAAATCACTTGATAGAAGCTCAGCAAAACCTTCGAATCAGAGGTCTTCTTCCTTGGCTGCACCTACCTCAAGCTCTCTCCTCAAACGTAAAATTGGATCTGGTACTACGAGTCTGACCTCTTCTGCTGGCAGTAAACGCAAGTGTGATCGCCCTGCGGCAAAGTGTACTACGAGTTCTACAACTAAAAGCGCATCTTCCTCAAACACTGTGCAGGAATCTAGAGAAAAACGTGTCAACAGGATGTTCTTGTCTCCACAAACAAAACTCTATTGTTTCTTCCTTCGATATGCTAACAAGCTTTTTGAGAAGGGGAATCTTCTGCTCCAAAGAGACGAACCCTGTATTCATCTCCTGCACGGAGAATTGAATGGTCTTCTGAAAGATATCTTCGTACGGTTTTTGAAACCATCGCTGTCATCGGTTGCTCTGGTAAATGTACCCTTCTCTGACAGAAATCATCAGAAGAATGATGAGGACCTCATGATTGGGAACGATGCCAAACTGTATATAAGGGAACAAAGGAGTCTCAAGAAATCCACCTTCACTCTGAGTGAGTCAGACATCCAAGGTTTCTTCAGTGCAGTTCGCTCATATTATGTGAAAGCCTGCAATTATATCTTCAAAACCTGGCCGCTAGATGATGAATTAGCCAAGCATGCTCAGGTGCTGGATGTTAAGCTACACCAAGAAGTGGGGTTTGACTGTGTGGAGTTTTTCATCAAGAAATTCCCCTGTCTGTTCAGTGGCGGTGATAGTGACATAGACAGTCTTGAGAGTGAATTCGCTCACTACCAGGCAGACGCCTCCATAGCTACAATCGCTACTGAGACGGTGAGAGTGGATGAGCAGTGGCATCGGATTTCACAGCTCACAGATCCCTGCACTGGTGCCAAGAAGTATCCTAATTTGAGCAAAGTGATGAAGGGAATCTTGGTCATTCCTCATTCGAACGCATCATGTGAGCGGGCACTCAGTCTTGTACGGAAGAATCATACTGAATTTCGTCCCAATTTGAGTGTCAAAACCCTGGAAGCTCTCTTAATTGAAAAACTAGCTCATAACACCCCTTGCTACCAGAGAATACAGCAAAGACATAATCAGAAGGGCTAAAAGAGCCACACAGCTGTCACTCAGCAAAGCTGCCATGGAAAAAGCAAGCAGCAGTAGTACCAGCCAGTAAGGTAAGAAAAATATTGCTTCTTTTGTGCTTTTTGTTAATCTTTGATTGTCCCCTAACTTACTAATATTAACATACATGTAACATTAAAAAGTGCACAATTTTCCCCTTTTTTTGTTCAAAAAGTGGGAATTCTTAACATGTTAAATGCTCCAAAATAGGGCTCAGAGGGCACCAGAGAGCGTCTAGAACCCCAGAGCTTCCAGGGCCCTAAGGCGGGCCCTGGACCCCGCCGCAAGGGTCGAGCGCTCCGCGCTCAAGATGTGCGCTTTGCGCACATTATTTGGTGTCGGTTGAAAATCCTCCCTAATTCTGATTTCCAAAAGTTGGCATCTCTGTGAACACAGAACGCTTCGATAACTTATACATAAGTTATACCAACGATTGATTAGTGTGTTTTAGGCGTCCACAACTATGCCCAACGATAGTCTAACGTATGCATAGCGTGGCAGCGTATCGTCAACGATTACGTGAGGTTTTCTATTCATAGGCTGCAACTTCACTTTTAATAAATCTCTGTCACTCGCCTATTGTTTTTGGACGCTGGTGCTCGGCAATTGAAATCATTTATATTACATTGAACGAGTTAAATCGCTTCCACTGGACTATTGAAATGATTTAATAATAATGCTTGGTTATCCTTGGACCCACTCTGGCTTGCAGCTCGTTGAACATCGCTGGGGGCATTCGCAGGAAGTTGATGAAGGATGCATGGTCCTCGTTCCGGAGTTCCACCATGAGCTGGTCATATATGCCGTAATAGCGTCGCCTCCCGATCCATGGTCCGATCCATGGTCCGATCCAGTTCCTTCTCCTCCGTTCACGTCTTCTTCTCCCGGCTCTATTGGCACGCAACTGGTGCAGTGTCAACTCGATGAGGTCATGTTGATGTTGGAGGACAGGTAGGTATTGTCGTCTCAGCCTTGCTGTAGCCTCCATCTCTCGGAATGACATGGACATGTACTCACCACGAAGTCCAAAAAAAAAGACGGGTTCCTCCTGCGAAGCCCCTTTTTATATACCAATTCTCCTAATCGCTGCCAATTCGCCATTATACGATATCTGTAAGTTAGAAACGCGTTCATTAAGTTCTGTTGTCGTCCTGAAGACGTCAAATATGTCTACGTCTTATTCAAGTAACGTGTTGCGAAGTGTGAACAACGTTCGTGTGGCGTGCTTACAAAACGTTACTCGTAGGTTAGAAATAAGTTTCGGGAACGCTAAACATTACCTCGACGTGTTTCGACTTATGAGTAACTTACAAGTAACGTGTATCGACGTGTGTCAACGATCGCATAACGTGCCTACAACTTATGGCCAGCGTAGCGGAACGTGTGAGTCGTACGCCGGCATACGTCGTAAAATTTCAAGCATGCAAAAATTTGAGGTCAACGTTTAAAGCCAGTGTACTACGACTTATGGCAGTGTTTTTCAGCGTGCTCTTAACGTATACAAAACGTACCAATAACGTATTCAACGTGTGCCAGCGTTTTAGACAAATTTTTCATAAATCGGCATACGCTGGCTAAATCGTCAAGGTGTGACAGCAGCTTGAGTTGTGGTGACCATAACTACACAATATTCTAAATGTGATGTAGCCCTCACTAAATTCCTGTACAATGTTAACATCACCTCTTGATTTATAAATGATCCCCCTCTGAATACAACCTAAAACCCTATTTCCTCTGCCTGGCACTGTGCTGCCTGCTTACCTCCCATATATATTACCACCCCCAGATCCTTCTCCTGTGTGACACGCTCCAAAATTACCCCTTGCATCCTGTCATCTCTATTTTCATTGTTCTTCCCCATCCCCAACACCTTACACTTGCTCAGGTTAAATTACATCTGCCAATCTTTTGCCCAATCTATACAAGTATCAATACCTTCCTGTATCTGATCACCACTCTCTCTGCGATCCACCTTCCCTCCAAACTTTGTGTCATCTGCACATTTGGAAAACTTACTTTAAAAACTTGGAAAAAAAAATAAAAACCCCCATTATCCAAATCATTGATGTAAATAATGAATTGTCATGGCTAAAGGACCTTAGAGCATCTCGGTGCAGTGTTTGAATGGAGCAGGATCAGAAATGTCTGGGCATTTAAACAAGTCATTTTGCATTACAAGAGAACTATTTTTTCATGAATAATTGGTGAGCTACTAAACTAATGCCAACATTACAGTGTATAAGTGGATGATTATGAAACACATGATTATAGAACACGTAAACAGGATTATACGAGGATCAGTCAATAAGTAACCTTAAAATGGCTATATATATATATATATATATATATATATATATATATATATTCCAGAATGTAAGGTGTGTAGTTGTAGACTACGTATGTTATATCTATGGGTAAGTCATGTTTTGCCTGTTTTAGATGTGGTAACATTGAGCGTATGATGTCAGTAGAGCAGTTCCAAGATTGGCGGCTTCCTTAGAAGCATGTACCAGAGAGGATCAACATTCTGTCATCCGTTTCTTGGGAAGTGAAGGTGTGAATCAAGGAAATTATGTGCATGATTCGGCCATTCAGCCCATCATGCCTGCATCACACCAATACCAGATTTAATAAATCCGTCAATACCCCTTCCCTTCGTGTGCAGCCTTTTGGCTGCTCCACTGGTACTTGTTTTGCCGACCTTGGAAGGATGACAGGCTGAGTCAACCCCCTGGTGTTAATTCAGTGGTAAAACGGCTTGAACTCAGGACCCTAGAATCCCAAGCCACCACCCTAACCGCTAAGCCAACACCAGGTTTTGAATCTCAGTGAAATCCATCGTGGAATGAAGATGCAATATGGTGACGCATGTTTATCGCTGCAGCAGGTGTACGACTGGGACAGGAAGTTTAAAAGTAGAGTTCTTTCAGTTTGGGTGTGAGTTGTCTTGGCACCCACCTTGCAAGGAGAAAGACAATGGTGGGATATTTGTTTGCATGCAACCTGAGGTGGCTCAGAGAGGGCAGGAGGGACAAGGATTTACCTTCCCACTTTGCGGACCCCTGGCATGTTGTGAATGATATGGTGTGCTGAACCATGGCTCATGTTCAATCCGGAGACCACTTCATCCAGCATAAGGCGACAGTTTTCCCTGACCACACGCTCAACTCCTGCAATCATTTCTGGTGCGTCGTCTGTTTGAGACCGGCCCGAGCCAGCGTCTGCCACACTGCACACTCTACTTTTAAACTTCCTGTGCCATTCGTACACCTGCTGCAGCAATAAACCAGCGTCACCATATTGCATCTTCATTGTGCGATGGATTTCACTGGGATTCACACCCTCATTTCCCAAGAAACAGATGATAGAACGTTGCTCCTCCCTGGTACATGCTTCTAAGGGAGCTGCCATCTTCGAACTGCTCTGCTGACATCACACGCTGAATGTTACCAGCTATGTAAAACAGGCAAAACATGACTCTTACCCATAGATGTAACATATTTCGTCTACAACTACACACATTACATTCTAGAATTGATATCGCCATTTTAAGGTTACTTATTTTTTCTCGAAAGAGTGCAGTCTCTGGCTGCTGGTTGCATCATTGGTTGGGACGTGGCTGTGCCGCCGATGCAGTGTCCCCATTACTATCCCGTGGCAATGCCGCTGATGCACTGATACTCATTTTGCTGACCTCGGAAGATTGACAAGCTGAGTCAACCTCCTGGTGTATTAATTCAGCGGCCCAACGGGGCTTGAACTCAGGACCCTCGGATCCCAAGCCGCCACCCGAACCACCAAGCCAACACCAGGCTTCCAGGTTACTTATTGACTGGCCCCTCTTACACATGTTGATATAATAATTACAATTCCTATCTCGTTTTAACAAAAAGGTGATAGAAATATATATCAAATGGTTATATAAAAGGAAGAGGCTGTTTTAACCAATGCAGAGAGAACTGTTTATTCTTTGTGTTTTACCTTTTACAAGAGGGCTACACGAAAATTTCCCACAATTAACCAACGGTCAACGGACCTGACTTTAACAGGATGCCATGCTCATTCAACGTGTGAACCACCTTGACGATTTGTTTATCATGCACCGACAGCAACCAAGGTTTTAAGGTTTTAAGGTAGCGAGTAGTGTCGTATGATGTCGAGGAACCTCCAAGAAGACGAGCATTTCCTACCTGCAATCGTGGCAGGAATTAGTAATTCGTTCAGGATGCCGGCGATGACTCGACTCTGTAACTCTCTAGAGCGACCCCTCAAGTCTCTGGGAGGTCGGCGGTTCAAACCCTGGCCAAGTCGTACCAAAGTTTGCATGTGATTAGTCCAGAACTGTAAGAGTAGTGTGACACACACATACACACACACACACATACATATACACACACACATATACACACACACATACATATACACACACACATACATATACACACACACATACATATACACACACACATACATATACACACACACATACATATACACACACACATACATATACACACACACATACATATACTCACACACATACATATGCACTCACTCATACATATACAAACACGCATACATATACACGCACACACACATACATACACACACACACACATACACACACACACACATATACATACACACACACACATATACATACACACACACACACATATACATACACACACACACATATACATACACACACACACATATACATACACACACACATATACATACATACATACACACACACACACACACACACACACATACATACACATACATACACACACACACACACACACATACATACATACATACACACATACATATACATACACACACACACACACACATACACACACACACACACACACACACATACACACACACACAACGGTCCGTTAATTTTAGGCAGGATGCATCCACAGTGGACGAGACGGAAAAGAAAGTAGAAGAACATGTTTGAGGATTGCTTAATAATGAGGTTTAAGGAAATCTGTAAATGTGTTTTGGCTTGGCCCTAATAAATGCGAACATGGGTGCCGGTATTGAGCGGAGTGCTCGGGCTGTCCATACAATGTCGAATGGGTTCTCGTGCACACTTTCACCTCAAGCCACATGGGTCATTGGCCGGGAAGTGGATGTGAGCATTCCCCTTGCGATCCTTACCTGAAGCAAATCCGTAACACTACATTCCAATGAAGTGTAAAACTCAAATCGGAAAGTGGCCAAGGTGGTCGCGTAGTGAGATAAGGAAGGCAACTAAGGAGAAGCAGAAGGTATTTATTAGGTACAAGCAAATATCACCCGTCGCTTCGCTGACGTCATACTGTGGGGGGGAAGAGGGTTAGATTGAGGTGGAGGGAGAGAGAAAGAGAGGAGGGAGGGGGAAAGAGAGGAAGGGTGGGAGAGTGAGTAGGGGTGGGGGAATGAAGAGGGAGGGGGAGTTAGGAGGGGTGGGTCAAGGAAAGACAGTGTGAGGTGAGAGGAAGGGAAGGCTGACGTGTGGTTGAGCGTCAAATATGATTCATACTCTCTCATCAAAATTATTCTGCATAGAATAACGGTGAAGATGGAAACAAAATAATGTCTGAAATCCATTTTCTACCGGTCATTCAATAAATACCACCCAGAAACAAACATCGCTCTGACATGTCCGGAGAAAAACTCCCTTCCAGACACATTTGGCGATGAATACTGTCTGGACATAACAACCACCGTCCAGAGACGCAGAGAGAGACAGACAGAGGTTTGGGAGGAAGGTGCGACACTAATGGGAGAGGGTAGAGGAAGGATGATATATAGGTATGTATGTGGGGGGTAGGGGAGTGATCAGAGAGAATGTTATGCTTTATGAAAAACACACACACACACACACACACACACACACACACACACACACACACACACACACACACACACACACACACACACACACACACACACACACACACACACACACACACACACACACACACACACACACACCGGCAGGTTGGAGTCTGTGTGATTACCAACGACAGTACGTACTGTATAGAACCCAGAAACCTTGAGTAGCTTTCACCGAAAAGCAGTGACATTTATGAAGACGTTTCAGGGAGATGTTCACAAACATTATTCTTTATAAACAGCTGCGTGTTACTGGGTGGAAAAAATTTAGCTCGGGAATTAAAAAAAAACACATTAAAACAGCGCAGAAATCAGGTGTTGGCAAATATATTGTTGCGGATTCGCGCCCGCCGGCGTGCGAACGGCCACGTAACTCGAATCGCGGCACGTCGCCCACCGGACTGACAATCCCGTCGTGACCCTCTCGGACTAACGCCGGGAACTAGTCACGGGTGGGCCTTTCGGCCTCACCACGATCGTGCCAATCGGCCCCCCGCGTGGGATAGGGTTGCGCGCCAAATTCGACCTACCTAAGTACCCACACGGAGGGTAGACCGGGCGATCGCACCTCGCCGCAGGTCGACTTCGGACACGGGCCACTTTAAGCGACCCGTTCCGTACTATCGGGATAACCGAGCGGTGTTATCGTCGGCCTCGACGGTTCGATTAATTATTGGGCGTATTTAGCCCACGACCAACCCTTTACGTGAAGTAAGATGGAGATTCAATAAAAGAAAAGACGAAGCGAAACGGGAAAAACAGTTCAACATAAAGCACATTTATTCCGCGGCAAACGGAAAGCACACATATACAATTATACACCAAAAGCAAATGTAAAAGTAGAAGCACAACAATTCTGCACAAAAAGCAAATGTAAAAGAGAAACACAATGCAGATCTACTACCGACTACCGAGCACACGGCAACACTTATACAGTTTTACTTCACAGTCGGCGCCGACAACACGTATACTCAAAGCAAAAGAAAGGGACCACCCTCAACGATGAGGGGGGGGCAGACGGGCCTGGGGCCGAGACCGCGTCGAGCCTACCCGTCTGGTGATGAGCCGCAAAATGGCGGTGGCGCCCCGACTCCGCGGGCCTCGCTGGCACTGCCTGGAAATGGGGTGGGAACGGGGCCCCCTTCTCACACTATCTCAGTGCGGGGGGAAACAGGAGGGGGTTGTTGATGCTCGGGGGAATGAGGATATCTCGCTGGCTTGGGTCCCGCGACGAGCGTCTCCACCGCGACCTCGGTCGCGTTACCGGCCTCCCCTCTCCTCAGCTCCCCGACTCTGACACGAGCGCCCTCTCGACTGCCTTCGCCGCCGCCACCTCTCCAACTCTCCCACTCTCCACTCTTCTCAGCTCCGTCCAACTGCTTTCTCTGACTCTTCTCTTCTCAACTCTCCTTGACTGACTGCCTTTTCGGCGAGCGAACGTGGCCCTTTATAGCCCCCGGGGCTTCGCTCCTTCACCTTCGACCCTTCACCTCTGGCTGGCTCCCCATTGGACAGAGGAAAAGTGGGCGTGAATGATTTTTGATCCGCGAATCTGCATATTGCAATTATACTCCGACGCACCTGGAGGCGGGGCCAAATCGCCCCACGCTCGCTGATAGGATGGAACAGAAGTGGGCGTGAATCGTTTTTGATCCGATTTCTCGGAAAGGTTGGTGTTTTTGCACCCGCTGCTCGGTGCGCGCCCTGCACGAGTCCAGGATCGGCGCCCACAAGCGGCGCGGGAATGGCGGTGATGCGATGGTTGCGAGAGCGAGATGTGACGGCAAGGGTCGTGGCTGTTGTTGTGAAGCGGCGTTGCGGTTGGTGGTTGTTGTGTGATGGCTGTTGAGACGTGGTTGGTGGTGGTTGTGGTGGTAGTAATGGCGGTTGGTCCAAAATAAAGATAGTAAAAGAAAAACGGCTATCTAGAAGGGTCGCAGCCCGAATGAATAACATTTATTCCCTCTAAACAACGGGTTTGGGCCTAACTACACATATACTTACAGAGATATCTCACCTACGGGACCTGAATGGTGGTTTGCGAATTTCGTCAACCACAACACTACCCCTCCCCTTTTTACAGACTCGTCCCGAGTCGTCAAATTTTCGTGTGCCATCATGTGTAGTTTTCCCCTAGTACATTTTACCTACGGATCCCTGAGTGCGACATTCATGGTATTCGTGTCCCCAAAATAAATAACCTGAGGGCTGAGTAACTACCTAAACAAACCCACTCACACGGACGACTTAAATAAAATTGCCGGCGCTAAGACAGACATGCCGGGGGCGCACTCATATTTACAGTACATCTTAACCTTAACTTACAAATTTTACACTAAACCATGGCCCAGGATCACTGAACTCTGCAAAAAGAAAGCAGTTAGCAGGGAGCCAGGCTGGCCGCATGCAGTCTCTGGCTCAAACAATGCAGGTGACTGGGAACGTGGCCGGCTGCTCACTCGCAGTCCAAGGCCTTCCCTTTTGAACTGAACGCAGTGAACCACAACGGTGCATGGGCTGCACAAACGCAGTCTCCGTGCCAGCTCAAGTGGCACACGCAATGAACACAACGAATGGATGGATGAATGGATGGACGCAAACACGGTGCACGGGCCGCCACTGCAGGCCCGTGTTGCAGCTGCCAACAGGGCAGTTCTCGCAGCTTGCAAACTGTTGCTTTCTGATCCTGGCACACATGGCAATGAACAGGGGGGGGGGCAAAGCAAAAATTGAACGGGGCTGGTGAACAGGGGCAGTGGGCATGGCATGGCAAAGGCAACACAGCCTGCAGAATAAGGCCGCTGCAGGCAAACACAGCCGGCAGACGATCTGGCCGGCACAGGCCTTGAAGCACAGCAGCTGCAGACAATCCGACCGGCACAGGCCTTGCAGCACAGCAGCTGCAGACGATCCAGCCGGCACAGGCCTTGCAGCAAAACAACAGCTGCCGATGAAGTGGGCCGGCCTTTGCCTTGCAGCAACGCAGCCAGCAGATGAAGCTGGCCAGCCTTTGCCGTTCAGTGGAGGTTGGTGGAGGGAGTGCGGTGGTGCTGGCCACTCGGAAGGCGGGCTCGGACCTACCCTACGGTCTCCCTCCCAACCTATCGCCTTTGCCTGTCACTGTCTATACCCACTCCCTTAATTTGTCAAACCCCAATTTAGCCCCAACTTATTTTTTTATTTTTACTTCCCCACTATAAATCGTCCCCTAACCCCCTATACTGTCCTTGTTCGGCTAACCTATCCTGTCACCTAGCCTACTCCCAACCCCTACATTCCCTTCCCGGAGGGGAACAAGGGAGAGCTAGCGTCCTGTGTCGAGGCCCAATGAAGCCTCAGGATGGCCTCCCCAGAGTTCAGCGATCTATAACCAAAGTGGGTCCAGCGGCCCACAACGATAGCGAGGGGATGGATGGTGCGGAGGGGTACATCTCCTAATCTACCCTAACCATTTAACTGTTAAACTACCCCGGGGCTTTCAACAAGCGCCTCTCGCTTAAACTATTGGTTCTAACAACCCAGATTCCCGTCGCCTGTGTTGGTGTCCTCACAATTTCGGGCCTCGCCCCCCAATTTTCTCTCCGTGCCCTCACACGGTCTCATGGCTGGGACACGTGGCTCCCTTTGGCAGGCACGACCCTCTGCCGATTCTCCGACGATGGCACCCCCGGGCACTACACTGCCTCCGAGCCTACCAGCTCCCTAAACACCGGGGAGTGCCCCCCATGGCACCTCCCCTGAAACGCACACGTGGCAGGCTGGCTTCCCAGGCCCCTTTCCGAGGGTCACCCGTGCCCACAACACTGCCCACGCGGCTAATGGCGCCCCGGGCCCCCGCACCAAGCAGGCGCACCCGTGCCCACTACGCTATCCCGGCCCCCCATGGGCCCTTGGCCTACTACGGCCGACTAGCCTGGTGCCCGGGGTACCCACTCAGCGATACTCACCTTTCGCAGCCACGCTCCCAGCCCGTCAACAGGGCTCCTGCACCCCTCCAAACGGGTTTCGAGCCTACACTCCCACCAACAACAAAAAAAACCTCCATTTTTCAATTTGACTAACCCCCTAACTCAGTCTACACTGACCCCGGGGTCCCTTGGGCGGGAGTCACTCCTCCCCCCAATCACTCATCGCACCATGCAGTCCCCATTCGCTCCATACACACAGACCCGCTGGCCTCACTCACTCACCAAGCACATGCTTCCACTTCACTCACCAACAACTCTTCAACACACTCACCGCTGAACTCTGCCATCCTTCTAACTACCTCCCCTAACTAACTCGTGCTCCCACGTCGTCCCTTAAACTACAGCACGTTCCTTTTAACACTACGTAGCTAAGCTACGTCCCCACTACACATTCACTGTCTGTCACTGTTCTCAAATGTCCCAAAAATTATTTACCCAACCTAAATCTCGCTATCATCCCTCTAACTAATCCATTCCACGGGCCCCATGAGGACTTACCCCTGCCCCATGGAGCCGGTTTCGCTAAGCTAACCCTTCCCCCTAACTAGTTTCCATCCTGTGCCCTGGTAAGGGGGTCTTTCACCCCTTGCCCGGGAATCCTGTGCACCCGAAAGTGAGGCTTGCGAATTTTTTTTTTTCACATGCGCAGCACCAGCGCGGCAACTCACAGCTCGCGCACTTTGCACCTGCCCGTGACGTCATGCAGCTGCACGTGTACCTCGTCCCTCCTTGGACGGTACCATCCGGCAGGGATACCCCTCCTGCCGGATTCCAACCCCACGTGCAGCCATGGCGTCACCGTGCGCATAAAAAAAACCACAAGCCCCATGTCTCGAGGGGTTCCCCACGCGAACACATGTGCTTTGCCCGTTGGAGCTTAACACACACGCCCGCGTGAAGAACCCATCCGGTCCAAATCCGTAATCCTGCCTAAACTTTGTCCGTCCGCGGGATCGGCAAATCCACCGCGTGCGTTTCCGGACCGGGACTTCACTCTCGCAAGCGAGCACGTGGGGGCCTCGTGCGTTGCACAGCACGGACCTCGTGCTCAATGCTGGGTGAACCCGGCACGGTCCCTGAAACAACTACAGCCGCTACTCGGCTTTCTTTCCTCTGTCGCCGTCGTCGTCTCCATTCAACACACGCACTCCCGCGTGTCAACGCTAACACACCTCACCATTAAACTCACACCGGGAGACGCGGCTGCACGTTCACACATGCCGACCGACATCTCCCTTACACACAGCGACCTTGCACACGCTGTCTCTCTCACACTCGGCCGCTCACTTACGCATGCCATTTCCCTTGCACACGTGGCTCCACTCACTCGCGGCCTTTCACTCACTCGTGCCATTTCCCTCACACAAACCATACCACTCACACACGCGGGGGCACTCGCCCGCGGTGCCTCACTCATACTGGCCGTTTCACTCACACACACGGCGACACTCGCACACGGTGCCTCATCCACACACGGCATGCTGGGAAGCACGCCCTTTGGCACACTTGCCACCACAACACTCACACACGGGGTCGCTTCCACACACGGGGTCTTTGTCACCCACCCGGTCGCTCTCACACACGCCCTTGCACCCGCGCTATGCGTGCGTTGCAGCACGCGTTTCGCCACACTCGTGAACACACACCTCGACACCACACACACCGGGACAACTACACTGGGGATTCGTGTCCCCACAAGGGTCTCCGGGGCCTCTATACCCCCCAAGCTCTCCGTGCACCTGTCCACAGCACTCCTCCCCTCGAACTCGCAAAGCACGACCGAACCCACCTGGTCGTGACTCGCCTCAAGGAGGCAGACTCCCTCCCGTCGTTCCTGGAGGAGGCCATCCCGCTGCTCGCACCGGGTCCCTGCACGGTCCGCCAGCTCACCCTAACTATCCTCCACTACCTCCGCGTGTGTGTACGTCTCTAGCCTTGTCATTATCATGCAGTCTCTCCTCTATTTTTTTCTGTCTCCCGTGTCTCTATACATTTATAAGTTTCTGTTGTCCCCTCCTGTCTATTAGTCTCCGCTTCTTTCTGGCGTCTTTCCCTTATCTTTATGTAGGTCAACCTTGCTTTCTCCTTAAGTCGCTCCCGTCCTTCCGTTTTTCACTCCTTGCTCTTTCACGATCTCCGCGTACCTCATCCTTGCTTTCCGTCTTAATTGTTCTTTTCTCTCCCTCGCAATTCCTTTCACCTCGTCTCTTATCTCCCTCGTGCATGTCTCCGTCACGCTTCTCGCCCAATACGTCCCCCGAATTATTTTCTCCTTACCCGCCTCCACCGCGGGCCCGACAGCCGTTGCACTCCCTCCCAGCTCGTTCGCTCCCACACGTGGAGTCGCCATTTTGAGCTCCCCGGTTACTGCCTTCATGCCCGCCTGCAGGCTTCGGCCCATGCTCTGCGTCTCACCCCGCAGCTCTTTCATTTCTTCCTTCATGTTTGTTTACATTTCGTTCATTTGCTGTGTATTCGCATCCATTTTCGTTTTCACTTCGTTCATTTGCTTGTTCATGCCTTTTATTTCGTTTGTGTTTGTATCCATTTTTGTTTTCATTTCGTGCATGTCCCCACTGATTCCTGCCAGCATGGCGCATAGCTGGGCCATGTCGGGTGCACTCAGCTGAGCCGATTCGGCAAGGATCGGGGGGTTTTGGCGGAGAGGGGGAGGGGAGGTGTCATACACTGCGGCCGCCGCCTCACCTATTTCGGGCTATGGGTTCAGTTGGGGGAGTTCGTGTTCCTGCACAACCAACATTTCCTGCACGGGGATTTCATCCTGGACCATGGATCCTACATTACTACACATATACATTTCTAATACCCCCGGCTCCCGCTCGCCTTGAGACGCCATCTTATTTCTCGTAAAGGGTTAATTTGAATCGCTCGTAATTTGGAGGGAATCGGGGGTCGCTCCTCTCACCCCTGGACCGATTCCCGTGAATTTAGCTGGAGACAGGACAGCCCGTTTTCCCGTTCTCCGATACCAGTGTCGCGAGGAGGGGGATGAGTTTGTATCTCACGACCTGACACCAGTGTTGCGGATTCGCGCCCGCCGGCGTGCGAACGGCCACGTAACTCGAATCGCGGCACGTCGCCCACCGGACGGACAATCCCGTCGTGACCCTCTCGGACTAACGCCGGGAACTAGTCACGGGTAGGCCTTTCGGCCTCACCACGATCGTGCCAATCGGCCCCCCGCGTGGGATAGGGTTGCTCGCCAAATTCGACCTACCTAAGTACCCACACGGAGGGTAGACCGGGCGATCGCACCTCGCCGCAGGTCGACTTCGGACACGGGCCACTTTAAGCGACCCGTTCCGTACTATCGGGATAACCGAGCGGTGTTATCGTCAACCTCGACGGTTCGATTAATTATTGGGCGTATTTAGCCCACGACCAACCCTTTACGTGAAGTAAGATGGAGATTCAATAAAAGAAAAGACGAAGCGAAACGGGAAAAACAGTTCAACATAAAGCACATTTATTCCGCGGCAAACGGAAAGCACACATATACAATTATACACCAAAAGCAAATGTAAAAGTAGAAGCACAACAATTCTGCACAAAAAGCAAATGTAAAAGAGAAACACAATGCAGATCTACTACCGACTACCGAGCACACGGCAACACTTATACAGTTTTACTTCACAGACGGCGCCGACAACACATATACTCAAAGCAAAAGAAAAAGGGACCACCCTCAACGATGAGGGGGGGCAGACGGGCCTGGGGCCCGAGACCGCGTCGAGCCTACCCGTCTGGTGATGAGCCGCAAAATGGCGGTGGCGCCCCGACTCCGCGGGCCTCGCTGGCACTGCCTGGAAATGGGGTGGGAACGGGGCCCCCTTCTCACACTATCTCAGCGCGGGGGGAAACAGGAGGGGGTTGTTGATGCTCGGGGGAATGAGGATATCTCGCTGGCTTGGGTCCCGCGACGAGCGTCTCCACCGCGACCTCGGTCGCGTTACCGGCCTCCCCTCTCCGCAGCTCCCCGACTCTGACACGAGCGCCCTCTCGACTGCCTTCGCCGCCGCCACCTCTCCAACTCTCCCACTCTCCACTCTTCTCAGCTCCGTCCAACTGCTTTCTCTGACTCTTCTCTTCTCAACTCTCCTTGACTGACTGCCTTTTCGGCGAGCGAACGTGGCCCTTTATAGCCCCCGGGGCTTCGCTCCTTAACCTTCGACCCTTCACCTCTGGCTGGCTCCCCATTGGACAGAGGAAAAGTGGGCGTGAATGATTTTTGATCCGCGAATCTGCATATTGCGATTATACTCCGACGCACCTGGAGGCGGGGCCAAATCGCCCCACGCTCGCTGATAGGACGGAACAGAAGTGGGCGTGAATCGTTTTTGATCCGATTTCTCGGAAAGGCTGGTGTTTTTGCACCCGCTGCTCGGTGCGCGCCCTGTACGAGTCCAGGATCGGTGCCCACAAGCGGCGCGGGAATGGCGGTGATGCGATGGTTGCGAGAGCGAGATGTGACGGCAAGGGTCGTGGCTGTTGTTGTGAAGCGGCGTTGCGGTTGGTGGTTGTTGTGTGATGGCTGTTGAGACGTGGTTGGTGGTGGTTGTGGTGGTAGTAATGGCGGCTGGTCCAAAATAAAGATAGTAAAAGAAAAACGGCTATCTAGAAGGGTCGCAGCCCGAATGAATAACATTTATTCCCTCTAAACAACGGGTTTGGGCCTAACTACACATATACTTACTGAGATATCTCACCTACGGGACCTGAATGGTGGTTTGCGAATTTCGTCAACCACAACAATATTTTGCTTTGAAACCTACAAAGAGAAACATATGATCTTTAAAAGCAAATCCGATAACCAAATGCTTCAGAAACGAGCGAGGACAAAGGAAAACCTGATAGAACCTCCGTAAGATACGGGACGAAACTTTGGCTCCACGGCATTACAGCCCCCCCCCCCCAAACTAGCGGACATTTTTCTTATTTTCTGTGAATTTTCATTCAAACAGAAACTGATGAAGGAGAAAGAATTAGGATTAGCTAAAATATTATCTCATACATGTCATTATGTAGATGATATTTGTGTGGTTAAGTATAATTTTTTTGACAGGCAAACAGCAGTGTAATGATTGTTCAGTTGCTGCATATCTGCATGTGTTGGTTCGAGTTGGACAGAATTGTTTTAGTACAAGTGTAGATCATAAAGTTGATGATTTCAGTTTCCCTGTAGTCTTGTACACCTTTCCAGGTTGCAATGTACCAATTGAAATGGGTTACATTGTCCTTTCATCTCAGTTACTTCGATTTATGAGAATTTGTTCAGTGAAGGATGATTTTGTGGAACATTCTGAGAAAGTTTTTTCCATCATGTTAAACAGAGGATACTTGGCTGATTGTTTGATGAGGTCTTGTGAGAAAATGTTCAGACTCCATTGTCACCTTTTTAGTTAAGTTTGGTTGGTTTTTATGTAAACAAGTTCCTCTTGCATTGCATTTGATATAATAATAATGAATTAATTATTTTAGTGAGGTAAATTCTTTAATTAATATTAATCTTGAAACATATATATATATATATATATATATATATATATATATATATATATATATATATATATATATATATATATAATATTGTTACGGTTGTGGAAATTCGCAGAACACCATTCAGGTTTCCCAGAGATCAGTAATGTCGATAAGTGTGTTCAGATTAGGTTTCCCCACCGATGTCGATAGGGAATTTATTCGTGTAACCGGGCTGTGATCTTTGAGGTAGTGTTTTTCTTTTGCCATCTTTATTTTGGATCAACCACCACAACCACCACCAACCGCATCTCAACAACCACAGCCACCTTCTCCACAACTGCCTTCACAACAATCACCACAACCACCACCAACCACATCTCCACAAGGCCAACCACAACATCTCGCCATCTCAACAACATCTCATCAAACCTCTCCACAAGAAAACATCGCTCTCATCAACCATCTCCACAACGACCACCACGACATCCCCTCACCACCTACGCCACAACAAGCATCCCCAAACCTTCATCTCCATTGCGCTGCCATCTTTTCGCCAGCCATGGCGAGTCCCACGGACGAACAACATCTCTGCCACCAGACGCGGGAACTCCTTCGTTGGGGTGAGGGTCAATGATTTCACCCACGTCCGCTCTCTCCAAGCTTCGCGTCAATCAGAACAAAAGGGGGGTCAGAGGTCGGAGGGTAGAGATCAAAACCTTGCCTCACGGACTCCTTATAAAGGCGCACAGTTGTGGAGAGTTGAAGTCTGGAGTCGCATGGTGAGCAGGCAGCCGGGATCGTCGCAGCGGAGTCTGGAGCGCAGCCGGCCGTGCCGAGCTGTGGATCGCTGGAGCGCAGCCGGAGAGGAGTCGCCAACCAGCGGCAAACGGTCCGAGGTGATCAGGCCCTGGGACAGTCCGAACGACGCTGAGGTACTGGCGGGCTCTTAAGAGAGCATCAACTCTAAAAGAGCAAAGGCCCGTTCGTTCCTCTGAGGCGTTGTCGACGAGGCCTGGGCCGAGCCGCGGTCACGTCAGCTGCTGTGTGGACGGGACGTCGAGGAGCGCCCAGCGAGTCACCACGAAGGTGACAGGTAACCAACCCACTCTCTCGGAGTTCCTGCAGTCTCCACGGCTCCGTGAACTAGAAAGACCCACGAGGTCAAGTCCTACCCCTTGCCTTTCCTGGGGTTTATCTTTGAATGAATGTTGTGGCGCCGAGTCCGTTAAGTAGAACTGTTAATAAGTAATTGTACATAATAAATAGACCAACGGTTGTAGTTCTTTTTCTTGCTCGTGTCTTGTCCCTACCCCCCATTTATTGCATACGTGATTGAAGACCTGATTGCATGCATGACTGCATGTGTCGTGTGTGTAATAAATGTCCTTGTGTGAATGTTGACCTGTTCGTTGCGTCCTCTTCCCTTGATTGAACTGCGATTATTACGTTCGGAATATTGTTGGTTGTTAACAACCGATAAGAGAATCGGATCCGGCGGGGCTTGGCGATATACACCGCTCGGCAAATCGCAAACGGAGCGAGCTGCTTAGCGGCTCGTTTCCAAGCAGGTCCCGTCGAGGTGTAAATCCCCGGCATTTCTGTCTACGCGCATACTTAGGTAAATCGACAATTCGGCGCTCGGACTCTGTCGCGCGTGGACAGAATAGCTGGCTGATTTTCGGTGTGATTAAAGATACACCCGTAGCTGGATTTCGGCATTGATCCGAAAGCTGCGACTTGGTTTGCCCGTTCAGTGGGCGAGAGCGGCTGCCATTGGCTAAGAGCAGTCGCTCGCACGCCGACGGGCGGGAAACCATAACAAAATATATATATATATATATATATATATATATATATATATATATATATATATATTGTTGGAGTTTTCGCGCCCGCCGGCGTGCGACGGCCACGTAACTCGAATCGCGGCACGTCGCCCACCGGACGGACAATCCAGTCGTGACCCTCTCGGACTAACGCCGGGAACCAGTCACGGGTGGACCTTTCGGTCTCACCGCGATCGAGCCAATCAGCCCCCGCGTGGGATAGGGTTGCTCGCCAAATTCGAACTACCTAAGTACCCACGCGGAGGGTAGACCGGGCGATCGCACCTCGCCGCAGGTCGACTTCGGACACGGGCCACTTAAGCGACCCGTTCCGTACTATCAGAATAACCGAGCGGTGTTATCGTCGACCTCGACGGTTCGATTAATTATCGGGCGTACTCAGCCCACTACCAACCCTTTACGTGAAGCAAGATGGGGACTCAATGGAGGAAAAATACGAAGCGAAGCGGGAAACAGTTCAACAATAAAGCACATTTATTCTCGGCACACGGGAAGCACACAAATACAATTCCACCAAATGCACACAAAAAAAAGAAAACACACTTCCATTTACACAAAAAGCAAACATAAAAGTGAAAACACAGTGCAGAGCTAATACCGACTACCGAGCACACGGCAACACTTATACAATTCTACTTCACAGACGGCGCCGACAACACACACCCAAAACCAAGGAAAAGAACATCCCCAAGAATGAGGCAGGCCTGAGGCCGAGACCGGGTCGGGCCTACCCGTCTGGTGATGAGACGCGGAGCGGCGATGGCCCCGCAACCCGCGGGCCTCGCGGACAGTGTCAGGCAGGGGGGTGGGAAAAGGGGCCCCCTTGGTCGCACTATCTCAGCGCGGGGGGAAACAGGAGGGGGTTGCTGATGCTCGGGGTATAGAGGATCTTTATTATCCCTGGTGTGCGTCTCCACCTCGGCCAGGTCGCGCTGCCGGCCTCCCTCGGGCGTGCAGCTCCTGGCACCGACGCGAGCACCCCCTCGTCCGACTCTCTTCAGCTTCTCCAGCCACTGCAGGCTTCGGGCTCCAGTCTTCCACACTCGTCCCCTCCGTTCCGACTCCTTCTCGTTCTCGACTCCTTCTCGTTCTCGTTTGCGACTCCTTCTTCGTTCTCCTTCTCGTTCTCCTTCTCGTTCTCCTTCTCCTTCTCGTTCTGACTCCTTCTCGTTCTCCTTTGCGACTCTCCTTGTTCGTTCTCGTTTGCGACTCTCCTTGTTCGTTCTCGTTTGCGACTCTTTCTGACTGACGAACACCGTCCTTTTATCCCCCCCGTAACTTCGCCTTTGACCCCCTCCCTTTGACCTTTCACCTCGCTCCCCATTGGCCCGAGAAAAAGTGGGCGTGAAGGCTTTTTGATCCACAAATTTGCATATATCGATCGCCCTGGGGCGGGCCAGTCGCCCCTCGCTCACCGATTGGACGGCAAAAAGTGGGCGTGTGTCGTTTTTGATCCGTTTTTGAAGCACAAAATCCGTGATTTTGTACACGCTGTTCGACGCGCGTTCTGCATGAGTCCAACACCGGTACCCACAGCGGGGCAAGAACGGTGGCGATGTGTGACGGGAAGGTCGTGGCGGTTGTGGTGAAGCGGTGGTAGATGTTGTGGTTGTGATCATGGCGGTTGGTCCAAAATAAAGATAGTAAAAGAAAAACGGCTATCCTGAAGAGTCGCAGCTCGCATAAATGACATGTATTCCCACTAGACAACGGGTTTGGGCCTAACTACACATGCACTTACCGAGATACCTCACCTAAGGGACCTGAATGGTGGTTTGCGAATCTGGTAACCACAACACTACCCCCTTCCCTTTTTACAGACTCGTCCCGAGTCGTCAAATTTTCGTGTGCCATCATGTGTAGTTTTCCCCTAGTACATTTTACCTACGGATCCCTGAGTGCGACATTCATGGTATTCGTGTCCCCAAAAATAAATAACCTGAGGGCTGCGTAACTATCTAAACAAACTCACTCACACGGACGACTTAAATAAAATTGCCGGCGCTAGACAGACATGCCGGGGGCGCACTCATATTTACAGTACATCTTAACCTTAACTTACAAATTTTACACTAAACCATGGCCCAGGATCATTGAACTCTGCAAAAAGAAAGCAGTTAGCAGGGAGCCAGGCTGCCCGCATGCAGTCTCTGGCTCAAACAATGCAGGTGACAGGGAACGTGGCTGGCTGCTCACACGCAGTCCAAGGCCTTCCCTTTTGAACTGAACTCAGTGAACCACAACGGTGCATGGGCTGCACAAACGCAGTCTCCGTGCCAGCTCAAGTGGCACACGCAATGAGCACAACGAATGGATGCATGAACACAAACACGGTGCACGGGCCGCCACTGCAGGCCCGTGTTGTAGCTGCCAACAGGGCAGTTCTCGCAGCTTGCAAACTGTTGCCTTGCGGATCCTGGCGCACATGGAAATGAACAGGGGGGGCAAAGCAAAATTGAACGGGGCTGGTGAACGTGGGCAGTGGGCATGGCATGGCAAAGGTGATCAGGCAAACACAGCCCGCAGAAGAAGGCCGCTGCAGGCAAACATAGCGGGCAGATGAACTGGCCGGCACAGGCCTTGAAGTACCACAGCTGCAGACGAAGTGGCCGGCACAGGCCTTGCAGCAACACAACAGCTGCCGATCAAGTGGGCCGGCACAGGCCTTGAAGTAACACAGCCAGCAGATGAAGCTGGCCAGCCTTTGCCGTTCAGTGGAGGTTGGTGGAGGGAGTGCGGTGGTGCTGGCCACTTGGAAGGCGGGCTCGGACCTACCTACCTGTCTCCCTCCCAACCTATCGCCTTTGCCTGTCACTGTACATACCCACTCCCTTAATTTGTGAAAAACCAATTTAGCCCCCTTAATTTTTTTGTTGTTTTTATTTTTACTCCCCCACTATAAATCGTCCCCTAACCCCCTTTATCGTCCTTGTTCGGCTAACCTATCCTGTCACCGAGCCTACTCCCAACCCCTACGTTCCCTTCCCGGAGGGGAATAAGGGAGAGCTAACGTCCTGTGTCGAGGCCCAACGAAGCCTCAGAATGGCCTCCCCAGAGTTCGGCGATCTAACCCAAAGTGGGTCCAGCGGCCCACAACGACAGCGGGGGGATGGATGGTGCGGAGGGGTACATCTCCTAATCTACCCTATCCATTTAACTGCTAAACTACCCCGGGGCTTTCAACAAGCGCCTCTCGCTTAAACTATTGGTTCTAACAACCCAGATTCCCGTCGCCTGTGTTGGTGTCCTTACAATTTCGGGCCTCGCCCCCCAATTTTCTCTCCGTGCCCTCACACGGTCTCCTGGCTGGGACACGTGGCTCCCTTTGGCAGGCACGACCCTCTGCCGAATCTCCCGCTATGGCACCCCCGGGCACTACACTGCCTCCGAGCCTACCAGCTCCCTAACACCGGGAGTGCCCGCATGGCACCTCCCCTGAAACGCACACGTGGCAGGCCGGCCTCCCGGGCCCCTTTCCGAGGGTCACCCGTGCCCACAACACTGCCCACGCGGCTAATGGCGCCCCGGGCCCCCGCACCAAGCAGGCGCACCCGTGCCCACTACTCTATCCCGGCCCCCATGGGCCCATGGCCTACCGCGGCCGACTAGCCTGGTGCCCGGGGTACCCACTCAGCGATACTCACCTTTCGCAGCCACGCTCCCAAGCCCGTCAACAGGGCTCCTGCACCCCTCCAAATGGGTCTCGAGCCTACTTTCCCACCAACAACAAAACGACCTCCATTTTTCAATTTGACTAACCCAACTAACTCACTTTACTCTGTCCCCGGGGTCCCTTGGGCGGGAGTCACTCCTCCCCCCAATCACTCATCGCACCATGCATTCCCCATTCACTCCATACACACAGACCCGCTGGCCTCACTCACTCAACAAGTACTCACCTCACAACTCACCAACTCTTCAACACACTCACCGCTGAACTCTGCCATCCTTCTAACTACATCCCCTAACTAACTCGTGCTCCCACGTCATCCCTTAAACTACAGCACGTTCCTTTTTACACTACGTAGCTAAACTACGTCCCCTCTACACATTCAAAGGCTGTCACTGTCTCCTAACTCAAAAATTCATTTTATTTCCCAACCTAAAGCTCACTAAATCCCTCTACCTAATCCATTCCACGGACTCCATGAGGACTTACCCCTGCCCCATGAAGTCGGTCTAGCTAAGCTAACCCTTCCCCCTAACTAGTTTCCATCCTGTGCCCAGGTAAGGGGGGTCTTTCACCCCTTGCCCAGGAATCCTGTACACCCGAAAGTGAGGCTTGCTTTTTTTTTTTTTTTCATGCGCAGCACCTGCGCGGCAACTCACAGCTCGCGCACTTTGCACCTGCCCGTGACGTCATGCAGCTGCACGTGTTCCTCGTCCCTCCTTGGACGGGACCATCCGGCAGAGATACCCCTCCTGCCGGATTCCAACCACACGTGCAGCCATGACGTCACCGTGCGCAAAAAAAAAACACAAGCCCCACGTCTCGAGGGGTTTCCCACGCGAACACATGTGCTTTGCCCGTTGGAGCTGAACACACACGATCGCGTGGAGAACCCGTCCGGTCCAAATCCATTTACCTGCCTAAACGTTGTCCGTCCGCGGGATCGGCAAATCCACCGCGTGCGTTTCCGGATCGGGACTTCACTCTCGCAAGCGAGCACGTGGCGGTCTCGTGCGTTGCACAGCACGAACCGCGTGCTCACTGCTGGGCGAACCCGGCACGGTCCTCGAAACAACTACAGCCGCTACTCGGCTTTCTTTCTTCTGTCGCCTTCGTCGTCGCCATTCAACCCACGCACACCTGCGTGTTACGACGCACACAGTCCACTCCATCACATTCACACCGGGAGATGCGGCTGCGTGCTCCCGCATGCCAACCGACATCTCCCTCACATACCGCTCTCTCACACACACGGTCTCCCTGGCACACAGCGACCTTGCACACGGCCGTTCACTCACGCGTGCCTCACTACTCACACAAACCATACTACTCACACGTGGTGCTCCATTCACTCGCGCGGGGGCACTCACCCGCGGTGCCTCACCCACACACGCGAGGGCACTCACCCGCGGTACCTCACTCATACACACGGCGACACTCAAACACGCGGTCTCTTCCACACACGGTGCCTCACCCACACACGCGGGGGCACTAACCCGCGGTGCCTCACTCACACTCCGTGCCTCATCCACACACGGTGTGCTGGGAAGCACGTACTCCGGCACCATCGCCACCACACCACTCACACGTGGTGCCTCATTCATACTGGCCGTTTCATCCACACACACGGCCTCTCTCACACACGGTGCCCCATCCACACCCGGCGTGCTGGGAAGCACGCACTCCGGCACCATCGCCACCACACCACTCACACACGGGGTCGCTTCCACACACGGGGACGCACTCACACCTTGCACCACACACACAGGGACAACCACACTGGGGATTAGTGTCCCCACAAGGGTCTCCGGGGCCTCTATACCCCCCAAGCTCTCCGTGCACCCGTCCACAGCACTCGTCCCCTCAACCGCGCAAAGCACGACCGAACACACCTGGTCGTGACTCGCCTCAAGGGGGCATACTCCCTCCCCTCGTTCCTGGAGGAGGCCATCCAGGTGCTCGCACCGGGTCCCAACACGCTCCGCGAGCTCAACCCCATTGTCCTCCACTACCTCCGTGTGTGCGTGCGCGTCACTTACCCCGTCTTCATCGTGTAGTCTTCCCTCTATCGTTCCCATCTCCCGTGTCTCTGCCAACTCTTCACCCTTTACCTCCCTTGTCTCAACGATTATTTCTGTTGTCGTCACCTCGTGTCTCGTCTCACACGTTTTGGTCTCCCCATTTAATTTTTCCCTTTCGGTCATCGTCACGACCCTCGCCCAACACGTTCCACGAATTATTTTTTCACCCGCCTCCACCGCGGGCCTGTCAGCCGTTGCACCCCCACCCAGCTCGTTTGCTCCCACACGTGGAGTCGCCATTTTTATCTCCCCGGTCACGGCCTTCATGCCCGCCTGCAGGCTTCGGCCCATGTTCTGCGTCTCACCCCGCAGCTTTTTCATTTCCTCCATGTTTGTTTCCATTCCGTTCATTTTTGTATCCATCTTTTCGTTTATTTGTTGTGTATTCGCATCCATCGTCGTTTTCACTTCATTTGTATTTGTATCCATCTTTTCGTTCATGCCTTTCATTTCGTTTTTCATTTCATTTGTATTTGTATCCATCGTCGTTTTCACTTCATTCATTTGTTTGTTCATTGCCGCCAGCATGGCGCATAGCTGGGCCATGTTGGATGCACTCAGCTGAGCCGTTTCGGCAAGGGTTGGAGAAGGGTCTTGGTGGAGAGGGGGGGGGGGAGGTGTCATACACCGCGGCCGCTGCCGCACCCACCTCGGGCCCTGGGTTCAGTTGGGCGAGTCCGTGTTCCTGCACAATCAACATTTCCTGCTCGGGGATTCCATCCTGGACCATGGACTCTACATTATTACACATATACATTTCTAATACCCCCGGCTCCCGCTCGCCTTGAGACGCCATCTTGCTTCTCGTGAAGGGTTAATTTCGCTCGCTCGTAATTTGGAGGGAATCGGGGGTCGCTTCTCTCACCCCTGGACCGATTCCCGTAAATTTAGCCGGAGACAGGAGAGCCCGTTTTCCTGTTCTCCGATACCAGTGCCGCGAGGAGGGCGATGAATTTGTATCGCACGACCTGACACCAGTGTTGGAGTTTTCGCGCCCGCCGGCGTGCGACGGCCACGTAACTCGAATCGCGGCACGTCGCCCACCGGACGGACAATCCAGTCGTGACCCTCTCGGACTAACGCCGGGAACCAGTCACGGGTGGACCTTTCGGTCTCACCGCGATCGAGCCAATCAGCCCCCGCGTGGGATAGGGTTGCTCGCCAAATTCGAACTACCTAAGTACCCACGCGGAGGGTAGACCGGGCGATCGCACCTCGCCGCAGGTCGACTTCGGACACGGGCCACTTAAGCGACCCGTTCCGTACTATCAGAATAACCGAGCGGTGTTATCGTCGACCTCGACGGTTCGATTAATTATCGGGCGTACTCAGCCCACTACCAACCCTTTACGTGAAGCAAGATGGGGATTCAATGGAGGAAAAAGACGAAGCGAAGCGGGAAACAGTTCAACAATAAAGCACATTTATTCGCGGCACACGGGAAGCACACAAATACAATTCCACCAAATGCACACAAAAAAAAAGAAAACACACTTCCATTTACACAAAAAGCAAACATAAAAGTGAAAACACAGTGCAGAGCTAATACCGACTACCGAGCACACGGCAACACTTATACAATTCTACTTCACAGACGGCGCCGACAACACACACCCAAAACCAAGGAAAAGAACATCCCCAAGAATGAGGCAGGCCTGAGGCCGAGACCGGGTCGGGCCTACCCGTCTGGTGATGAGACGCGGAGCGGCGATGGCCCCGCAACCCGCGGGCCTCGCGGACAGTGTCAGGCAGGGGGGTGGGAAAAGGGGCCCCCTTGGTCGCACTATCTCAGCGCGGGGGGAAACAGGAGGGGGTTGCTGATGCTCGGGGTATAGAGGATCTTTATTATCCCTGGTGTGCGTCTCCACCTCGGCCAGGTCGCGCTGCCGGCCTCCCTCGGGCGTGCAGCTCCTGGCACCGACGCGAGCACCCCCTCGTCCGACTCTCTTCAGCTTCTCCAGCCACTGCAGGCTTCGGGCTCCAGTCTTCCACACTCGTCCCCTCCGTTCCGACTCCTTCTCGTTCTCGACTCCTTCTCGTTCTCCTTTGCGACTCTCCTTGTTCGTTCTCGTTTGCGACTCTCCTTGTTCGTTCTCGTTTGCGACTCTTTCTGACTGACGAACACCGTCCTTTTATCCCCCCCGTAACTTCGCCTTTGACCCCCTCCCTTTGACCTTTCACCTCGCTCCCCATTGGCCCGAGAAAAAGTGGGCGTGAAGGCTTTTTGATCCACAAATTTGCATATATCGATCGCCCTGGGGGCGGGGCCAATTCGCCCCTCGCTCACCGATTGGACGGCAAAAAGTGGGCGTGTGTCGTTTTTGATCCGTTTTTGAAGCACAAAATCCGTGATTTTGTACACGCTGTTCGACGCGCGTTCTGCATGAGTCCAACACCGGTACCCACAGCGGGGCAAGAACGGTGGCGATGTGTGACGGGAAGGTCGTGGCGGTTGTGGTGAAGCGGTGGTAGATGTTGTGGTTGTGATCATGGCGGTTGGTCCAAAATAAAGATAGTAAAAGAAAAACGGCTATCCTGAAGAGTCGCAGCTCGCATAAATGACATGTATTCCCACTAGACAACGGGTTTGGGCCTAACTACACATGCACTTACCGAGATACCTCACCTAAGGGACCTGAATGGTGGTTTGCGAATCTGGTAACCACAACAATATATAACATTACATAATGAAGGTATTTAGATTAAAAACTACAATAAATATAATTCATAAAATACATTATAAACAAGCATTAATATAATTTATTGGTGGTTGCTAAGATATGCAGTGCAGCATGTTAAAATCGGTTGTTAATTGCAGTTTGAGTATTTGTATGATAGTTTGAGTCTATGGATAGATGGAGGTGCTGTGTAATGGACGTGTCAACAAGGTAAAGTGTTTATCGCTTAATATATTATTATATAAAGTGATCTACGATTAACGTTAGTCGTATGTAGTAATACTTTAAATACAAATAACAATTAAAAAAAATAAGGTTTAAAATAATCCAAGTCAGGTCAGGCCATGTAAGATCTGTGGCTTGCTGGTGTTCCATGGTCGGTTTGTCGGAGACTAAACCGTCTCCCCCACCAGGTTTTCTGGTGAGGAGGGTGTTTGGATATGGACACCCAGCAGGATTAACAACAAAACCTGTCAAAGGGCGGAGGAGCTCCTTGTGAGCCAACGGCCATCCATATCTAGTGCCCAACTGTCTGCGGACGTCCTCCTGCAGTTGGGTTACTTATTATTTGGAGGTTGGTGGCAGGATTTGCACTCCGGCCACCGTAAAACCCTTCATTCCGCAAAACACAAAAAAAAATCTGAAAACCCACTCGGTCAGAGTACCTCCTGTGCAGCTTCCCTTCGCAAGGCAGCTCACCGAATGATGGGATTGGGGAAAAGCCTTCGGGACCCCCAATCCTTGATGATGGGAGGAAAAGCATGGGGTAAACTTCCTGGGTCAGATTGTGGTGGTGTGTGCCGGGGTAATGCTGAGGTGTCATCCACCAGACGGTGGTCTCCTTGGGTTAACCTGAGGCGGTCCCTTCGTGTGGGTGCCTGGAATATCCTATCCCGAAGAGAGGATGATCACCTGTCTCTGTTATCATCTGAGCTGAAGCGTTTGGACATCGGGATTGCAGCTCTCTCTGAGGTTCAGTGACCGGATAGTGGAGAGATCATGGTGGGTGGTTCCACCTACTATTGGTCTGGTCGCTTTGATGCTCACCATTCCCAAGGAGTTGCTGTAGCTGTGTCCAATAAGTTGGCTCCGATGATAATTGAGCTAACATAGGTTAACGAGCGTATTATGAGATTAAGGATTCGTCACTCCTTCGGTGTCATTTCCCTGGTCTCTGTTTATGCTCCGACTGAGGCGAGTGATCTCACCGTCACCATCCGTGAAGGATGCATTCTACGCCACACTCGAGTCTGTGGTTGATCAGTGCCCCAGACGAGACACACTTCTAGTCTTGGGGGATTTCAATGCATCGACTGGAACTGATAGGGATGGTTATGAGGTGTGTGTTGGTCTCCATGAGTCTGGGACTATGAACCAGAATAGCACTAAGTTCCTTGACTTTGCAAGAAATTCTGGACTTAGGGTGGCTGGTTCATGGTTTCAGCGCCCACAAGCTCATCGCTGGACTTGGTATTCCAACGCTGGCGGTGTGGCAAAGGAGATTGACCATGTCCTCGTTCATGGTCGCTGGAGGATGATCCAGAACTGCAGGGTCTACCGGAGTGTTCAGTTCCTCAATACTGACCACCAGCTTGTTGTAACAACTCTGAAGTTGCACCTTAAATCCGGGAGAATGGTACCATCCCAGCCTCGCCTGAATGTTCGAAACCTCAAGGATGAGAGGGTATCTGAGGAGTTTGCGAACAGGCTGAGTGGAGATTTGGGGAGGCTGGGAGCTTTGGGAAATCCGAAGAGTTGTGGAGTGTCTTCAAGACCACCGTCTTTTATGTTGCCAGTGGATGTCTTGGAACTCACCGTGGGGCAAAGTAGAATTTTGTCTCTCTCGGGACACTACCATTTCTTTTTTTTTTGTATACCTTGTTGAGGCTCGTATGAGAGCTAACGCACAAGGCACAGCAAGGGGGGCAATGAGACGAGGGCGGGAGAGGGAAGGACAAAACTGTAGGGAACAGAGACATGAGGAGATCTGTGGAAGGGAGAGGGATGGGGTGGGGAACATTGGGAATACAAGATGAAGAAAAGGAGGTGAGCTTTGGTGGATTATCGGGGGTAGAAAAGATCGAGGATTTGGATGGGGGATGATAAGAGGTGGTGGTGCACAGCTGTTTTGAAAGCCTGGAGGGAAGAATGGGATTGAATAGAGTGAGAGAGTTTATTCCAAAGGTGGGGAAAAAGAGGAATGAAACGGTGAAGGTGAGCATTGATTCATGATTTTGGTAGTTGTACCAGAAGGGTATTGTTGGCAGACCTTGAGCACCCTGCGGAAATGTGGTGGGGACGAATCGCAGAGAGAGCAAGGGGGGGGGTGCGAGGCTGGAGAGGAGACGGTAGAAGACAAAGACCACCAACCAGCCTGCGGTGAGAGAGTGAGAGGCCCAAAAACTCTGCCTCATCGCGTTGACCAGAGTCGCAGGGCCAGGCTGAAAGGCAGAGCTGAGATGTTCAGGGAGTTGAGGCGTAAAACGACGTGGGCTGAGGATGGACAAGGAGGGCTATCTGTGAGGGGGTAGAGCATCACCTGTGGTCATGTGATTCTCATCCTGCTTACAGGGGAATTCACACATTGCGTTCCTCCAAGCCTGTCCCTCGGTGTAAAGCAGTTCGAGCAGAGGGTTGTGGGTTCTAGACAGAGGAGTCTAAAGTGAAGGCCCGCTGGGCTGGTTACTTTGAGCGGCTGTACCCGGCTGATACACCTGCTGTCAAGTTGAATGTCAGGGGTGTTACTATTGCTATTGCTGACCCTTCAATCAACTGTGATCCATCTTCCTTTTTCTTTTTTGTATACATTGTTGAGGCTTGTATGAGAGCAAACACATAGAATGCACAACAAGGGGGGCAGGAGACGAGAGGGAAGGACAAAACAATGGGGAACAGAAATATTAGGAGATCTGTGGAAGAGAGAGGGATGGGACGGGGTGGGGAACATGGGGTATTCAAGATGAACATTACAGGGACTTTCAGGACCTTACACGACAGGGACTTTCAGGAAGGAAAACAGGGAATATGATGGAGTTGTGTTTGGGATGGATTAGTGGGTGTAGAAAAGATCGTGGTTTTGGATGGGGGATGATAAGAGGTGGTGATGAACAGTGGTTTTGAAGACCTGGAGGGAAGAGTGGGATTGAAGAGAGTGTGGAATTTGTTCCAGAGGTGAGAAAAAAGAGGAATGAAAGAGTGAAGGAGAGCAGTGATTCGTGATTTTGGTAGTTTTACCAGAAGGGGGTTACTGGCGGATCTTGTTTGTTTGTGGAAACACGGGATGCGGTGAACCGGTTGAAATGGGGCAAAGCTCCAGGGATCTGTGGCATCCATGCCGAACTTCTCAAGGCTGGTGGAAATGCTGCACTCATTTCGTTGCATGCAGTTTTGTGCTCTGCCTGGAACACAGGCATCATCCCAACTGACTGGAAGAGGGGCCTTGTTGTCCCTCTCTGGAAAGGGAAGGGTGATCGTCAAGACTGCAACAACTACCGAGGGGTGACGCTGCTCTCAGTGCCGGGCAAGGTCTTTGCTTGGATAATTCTTGATAGGGTTCGCCACCATCTGCTTGAGCACCAGCGTCCAGAGCAGTCAGGCTTTTCACCAAAGAGGTCAACGATTGACCATATTCTTGCTCTTCAGGTTCCCACCGAATGCAGATAAGAGTTTTGGCAGGGGCTGCTTGCAGCTTATGTTGATCTCTGTAAAGTGTTTGATTCAGTGAATCGGGATGTCCTCTGGAGGATTCTTGGTCTTCATGGGGTGCCACCAAAACTGATCGATCTGATGTCTGAACTCTACTCTGGTACTGAGAGTGCTGTGAAGTGTGGTGGTACCATCTCTGACTTATTTCCAGTTGTTACTGGAGTTTGTCAGGGGTGTGTTCTGGCCCCCACACTTTTCAGCACTTGTATGGACTGGATTTTAGGGAGGATGTCGGAGAGAACAAGCTGCGGTGCATCGTTTGGGAATGTCAAGATCTCGGACCTTGATTTCGCAGATGATGCAGTCATCTTTGCGGAGACTTTAGATATCCTTTTGGGGGCCCTCGAGGTGCTGAATGAGGAGTTGGAGCCGCTGGGATTACGGGTTTCCTGGGTCAAAACTAAGATTCAGGCTTTCAATGACATCTTGGATGCTGCTGTCCTGTCTATGCCTATTTGTGGTGAGGATGTTGAGGTCGTGGAGAGATTCACTTACCTTTGCAGTGATATTCACGTCTCTTCTGGCTGTGAGTCAGAAGTGAATAGACGTCTGGGTCGGGCCTGGGGAGTCATGGATTCACTGGATCATGGGGTGTGGCGCTGTCGGTACCTATTGTGGTAAATGAATTAAAGTTGAACTTATGTATTGGGGTAAAAATACTAATTATGCTTCAAAAAGTTTGTGTGCTTGGGTGAATTTAATAAATAATGTTTAAGATGCTTTAAAGTTTGGAAGTCAAGGACTTTTGGCAAATGTTGCGTCTTTATCTCTTCTGTATGGACATAGAGGGACACTGCCACACACATCCTGAGCAGAGACCGTGATCTCCCACTTCCACATCCTGCCTCAGGACACACTTGGTGAGATATGTTGCTGATTTTCCTTTCTGCTTCAATTAATTCATGCTTTGCAAAGCTTTCTCGTGGCTTGGCATCGATTAACTTGTTTTCCTGTTTATAATGCTTTGGTTGGAGATCACACCCTATTAGCAATAATATTAAACTCGGTAACCTTTTGGCTATAATTACTGATTGCTTGGACAATCCGAACAAGCTTTCGCTCTGCATGTGTGCTTGTTTTATTCATTAAACGATCTATCTCGATATGTCGGACTATAAAGTCTTTTCTGATCGATGGGGATCTAAACTTCCACGACGGAACTTGTCACAGCGAGCAGGGCCTACCTTGTCCGGAAAGGGGAGAGGGGCTGCTGCCGGGCAGACAGCAAGCACCTGGCCACAGGAGGGATCAGAAACAAGGTAAAAGACCTTTTGAAACCTCGAGAGAGAGTTGTGTTGCTCTCGTCAGGCAGCTTGCCCCGCTTCTTTCTGCAGAAAAAGCGCAGGCCCAAACCGAAATTTAAAGGTAAGCTTTGAAAAGATCATTTATTGCATAAGATATTGGAAAGAGAGAAAGATAGATCAACAAGGAAGTTCGTGGATTTTGAAATTTTCAGCGGATGGGCCAAGGAGAGCCTCCGAAGGGAAGAGCGGCGTATGATTGCGACTTGAACTTTTAGTGGGGCAGATAACAGCAATTTTTGAGAGGAATCGTGCAAATGATGATACAAGCATCAAATTTGGCACATTTGTTCTCCAGGGGATTCGAATCAAATCTGCCTGACTTCAGACTTGACTTCTTGTACACATCAAACACTACGTCCACCCTCTCGTACTTGGCACCATAGGATTCCACCTTTGGGATGATGTCTTCTTTGGCATAGTCATCAAATATCTTTGAAGTGCGTGGAGGTAGGGCATTGATAAGTGCTGAGCCATCAATGATGACTGCATCTCCCCTTGGTTCTCTGTCTGGGATGTTCACTTGCGCTTCAAGAATTTCAGCCAGCTGTGACTTCAATTGTTTTATTTCAAAATTTGGATTTTCAAATGGCCAATCGTGCAGATTTGATCAGAGTCCTACAGAACAGAAATGCCAAATTTGATGCTTGTATCATAATTTGCACGATTTTTCTACTATGTACTACACTATTTTAAGGATCCTTGTACTCGACGAATGCATGATAGCGAGTTGTGTTGTAAAAGACTAAGTTATGTGTTGAGACTTTTTAAAGTATATTTGCTCATTGTGCCTGAATCTGTTTTGCGGTGGAATAATGCGAGATGTTTTATGGTGGTATATGGTCAATGTTCTGAATGTTTCAGGAATAGTTTGTGTCAGTGTTGAGGAAATGTGTTGATGTACCACACCGTACCAACTATAACCCTCATGAAATACCAGGTCAGGACTTGAACCCAGGCGAGACAGCTTCGAGGCAGAGTTAACCCTCCATTTGAGACGATAGGGAACTGAGTCCCTCGTGCATTGAACGGGTGTGCTGAGGTGTGGGATCGTCATGCGGAATGCAGTGGTCGAATAGTATGATTGTAAGATCCTATTGAAAGAGAATATATAGTTTTAGTTTGGTTTCGAGGATTTATTTGTTCCCCTATATTATGTTACAAAATTCATTTACAGAGACATGACAGAAGTGAATAGACACCATGATATTTTATTTATTTAACATTTGAAGTATATTTGATCCATTTTAATACATACACTAGTGTTTGGTAGACTTGCCATTTGCAGATTTCAACGCTTTTACTCTTTCAGACACAGAACTAACGAGTTCTGAAATTTTCTCTTGTGGGATTTCTGTCCAGGCTTCACACAAAAGGTTTATCAATTCTGCCCGTGATGTTGGTTTCCTGGACTTTTTCCGCACAACTCGATCCAATATGGCCCAGAGGTGTTTAAAGGGATTCATGCCAGGAGACTGACTTGGTCATCGAAGTCGCTTGATCCCATTTCTGTCCTGCCATTCTTTGGTCTCTTTTTGCAGTGTGGCATGGAGCTCCATCTTCCATGAACAGAGTGTTGTTTTTGACCATCTGACCAGTGGAGAAGACACGGAGACATCCATCCTCAAGGATAGAAATGTATATCGTAGCGTTGATGTTGCCAACACACTCCACAAGCTCTGACCAACCAGCGCTCCAGATTGCTCCCCACACGATCACTGAATAGCCACCGTGTTTGACAGTTGACTGCAATCGGTTCAAAGAGAACCCTTGACTGAGAAGTCTCCAGACCCATGCGTGTCCACTCTCAGAAAATTGAGCAAATTGGGACTCATCTCAAAAATGACAATTTGCCAAAACTCCAAGGGTCTGTTGGCCATCTCGTCAGCCCACTTCTTTCTCCTTTGAATGTTAGCTGGTCGAAGAAGAGGTTTTCTCTGAGCTGCTCTCCCATAGTAGCCCAGTTGATGAAGGTACCGCACGGCAGTTCTTGAGCTCACTCGGACCTCCTCTGTAAACATCTGCTGCCTTGCAACGGGGAGTTTTCTCAATGGACTGCTTGGGAACTCAGACACCTTTCTGAGGGCCCAGGTCGACCAGAACAGGAAGCTGTGGATTCCTTGCCTTCACTGGTGAATTGCACAATCACCCAATTGACCGTAGAACGTGGAATGCCAAGGTTCTGAGCTCTCTGACTCCACCTTCCGATTGGCCAACAATTTGTCCTCTTTGAAAAATCACAAAGTTCGTGTGCTCCCTGGATTCACGGCATAGTTAATTGTCCTACAAGACCCAGGAACTCGTTTCTTCAAATAAATGTTCGAATATTAGTACAAATCACTGAGTAAAACTACATTATACAGATGTAATGAAGAAATTTAAGGTGTCTATTGAATTCTGTCATGTGTCTGCACATCTTGAGTGGAGCGGTAGTGTTTAAAATGAAGCGAGAGCGGCTCCAGTGTTCACTGGAGCAAAACGTCATTTCGAAGTGCGGCGGTGGCGGGATGCCCCCCTGTGAAGTGAAGGAATTTGTACCTGGCTGCGTGTGCTTGCCTGATAAGAAAAGAGAGTGGGTTTGCAGCTCATGTCTGACCCGCTCGAGATATTAAATGCAGACAAAGGTGTTTTGATGTGGGGAAATGAAACAAGAAAATTGACCGAAAGAGGTAAAATGCTGAAGCTCAGGATATTGTTGGATTTTTATTTCTTGATTGTGGGTGCACATGGGATTCAAGATATAAAGACGACAATTCTTTGAGCATGTTCGTGCAGTGCAACGTGTTTGGTGTGGGAATCACCGGAGTGGCAGTTTGTGGTTGGATGATGTCGAAAAATTGGAACTCGTTGGACATTGTGGGACCCCGCGTGCTGGTTGGCACAGGAGAAAGATTTAAAAGCTGGTGATGTTGGGTGCGCTTGATAAAGTGAGCACTTTGGTGGTGATCGAACCACCCGCGCTCGATGGTGTGATGAGGACGAGTTTTACATTTTAAAACGGTGTGATGGGTTCGAACACGACACTGAGTGAGCCAACCGGGTAGGTGTAGCAGGGAGGCGCCGCATGGTGGAGCATACAGGTCGCTCTTTGTATAAATGGATGAAAATAAAATGTAATTTGCTGCAGGCAGATATGCACGAAGGTGAGCATGCCATGTGTAAACGATGGCAACCGGTGGCGACACGAGTTTGAATACCTCAGTGCAAGATGGTGGCATCTTGGGCGCTTGTTGCTTGCTTGGGCGCCATGTTGGTTGGCGGGTCAGTCGGGCGAGAGCGTGACCTTCCGTTGCAGTGGGTCAGAATAGGGAGATGGGACGTGGTGGACTGTGGAGCTGCCGGTGCTATTGTTGCAGAGGAGGTGAGTGCAGCCAACGTGGCACGGTGTACGGTGTCGTGGGATGGTTCAGCAGGCCCTCTATACAAGTAATACGAAATTGTCCTCTGAAAACAGTGAAAGTTGACTCACCACGTTATGGTGATCGAAGACTCAGAAAATATGACGTGGTTACACAGTGTACTGTACTGTATTGTATTATTGTCATCATTGATGGTTTTGCTCGTGAGATTCAGATGAAGCCACCAGGATTCTCATCTGCAGCGGGGATGTGACTTTGGGTTACGGTGAGTGATTTGGTGGATGCATCAATTTTCCTTTGAACTGTGTCGCCCGGTTGTGAATCGCCATCCTGGTGTTTCATCAATGCAGGTGCCGGCCCTCGGATGGACGTTGGGTAAATGTTCCGTCTGCAAGCGTAGAGGATTTGTGTCTTCTTGGTCTTCTTGTGTGTGGCAGTCTGGCTGCTGGGTGGCTGTCATTTTGTTGGGGTGCAGCTGATGCAGTGCCCCTGTTTAAAAAAAAAACAAAAAAACTTTTGAATTGTGGGGTGGGTCGCAGAATATTCATTATGTTGTATTTACTTTAAATACAAACAAAGGGATTGGCATGAGTTTGTAAGCGGTGTTCTTCACGGGAAGTGGGCGAGCTGATGCCGTCATTGTGGCCGGGTTTGCAGATTCCTGCCTGGGCTACTGCTGGGAGGGCAATGGCAAACCACCCGGTCCTCTCCACTGGGAGATAGATCTATGACTTTCGATCTGTTCCTCATTTGGACGTTTCCTTTGTGAGGGTGAGCGAGTTATCGGAGGCAATAAATGTAATTGTCGGGCAAATGAGTCTGTTACCCACCCTGGAGGATGGGGAAGAGCATGACTGAGCAAGTAATCGTCCTCGCTACATCTCCACCAAGTGACCGAAAGGATACCCCCTTGGTAAATCCTGACTTGGAATTGTTTATCGATGATCATCTCCGAGAGCGTTGGATGGCTCCTTACTTTCGGATGCAGTATACACAGAGCACGACATTTTAGAGCAGAAGCTGCCAAAACACTTCTCAACCCAACATGTGGAGATATGTGTGCTAATAGCCACCTGCCAAATGGGTCAGGACAAAGATGTAACAATTATATATATCTACTGACTCCCAATATGCATACGGATTGGTACACGACACCGGGGTGATATGGAAAATAAGGGGACACGATGTCAGCCGGCACACCTATTAAAAATGGCTCTTTGATTTCAGAAGTGTGCTCCTGAATACCATGCATAGCATACAATTCTTTCCTTTCGTATTGAATTCACTGATACCGTGAGATTGTTTCATTCACAGGTGAAGGAGGCGTTGTCAGAAGCAGAAGATCTGGACTGTCACGACTTTAGCCCAGGAGATGACGTGCTCATTAAAGGTTGATCAGGCCATACCAAATTCTGCTGTAAAATGCAAAGGAAGACCAAGGTGGATCCATTCTTCACACTGCAAACGAGCTCACACAGGGGGACCTCGAGAAGGACCCCCAAGTGATCGCCCTGGCAACCACAACAAAATAATTTGTTGTTCGTTTGGTTGCACCGATCATTTTGTTTTGCTTAATCAACATCGGGCTACTTTCCTGGTTCGGATTTACAAATATTGACTGTAGTGATGTATATTTGTGTGTTGAACAAGAATGTGATGTTTGTACACCCCTACTAACTCAAGGTATTTGTCACACAAGTGAATTAACAAATGATGTCAACCAAAATATTATGACTCCACAACACATCGAACCCTTACAGTCGCGTATTAAACGAGGCATATCACCACATGAACGTGAGCATCCCATAAATACGTTTCTAACAAGATCCTTATGGCATGCTAACAGAACGAATACGAGCAGGTGCTGGGTGTGTTCACAATTGCTGCACTCATCGAAGTATGGACTGCCTCTCTTGGCAGTCTCATTTCAAGGGGAAGATCGATGTGGATTTCCAATGCATCAGCAAGTGAACCTGCCTTAAAGGAGAGTAAAACCATCAATTCGGATGACAAAAACAAAAATGGCAGAAATGAAAGGAGGATATAACTGTACTGATTACAAGGGATGGTACGATCCTCGGTATAAAGGAAGGAATGTGGAAGGATTGGAATTACAGCCACCATATTTTGTGGTTATGGGTAAAGAAACAGGACTCGTTTGTTTAGTTCGTCATTTAGGCAATGGACCTTACTTGGGTAACTCAACATGTCAATGTTATGCTCTATACCCTAACACAAAAATTACAATTGAAACAACTGATGGTCTAACCAATGGGACAAGGATAGTCATAGATATACAACCAGACAGCCCAACAGAACCCCAAGCAGCTTTAAATAATAATTATTCCATGTGTGGATACCAGGCTTATCAGTGGTTGCCACTTGGATGGACAGGATCCTGCTATTTAGGATATGTGATACCCCAAATCTGCATTTCTGACCAATCACCTTTTATGCCACAGAATAGACAGAAAAGGTCTATTTCAGAAACTGAAAGATTCTTCATGATTGCCTTTCCTCTGTCTGTGACTGCTGGTTGCATCATTGGTTGGGACACTGCAATGCCGCTGATGCAGTGTAAAATTCAAATGAATGAGTACTCATTCAAATTACATTCAAATGAGTACCAGTACACTGGTACTCATTTTACCAACCTCAGAAGGATGACAGGCTGAGTCAACCTCCTGGGCAGTGTCCCCCCTTACCAGTGCACTGGTACTCATTTTGCCGACCTCAGAAGGATGAAAGGCTGAGTCAATCTCCTGGTGTATTTTAATTCAGCGGCCTATGGGGCTTGAACTCAGGACCCTTGTTTCCCAATCCACCACCCTAACCACGAAGCCAACACCAGGCTTACCAAAACCGCTTGGGAGCTTATTAATATAGCGGCATCTTTGGAGAAAATCGTGAATAACACTGCTGAGGGTTTTACTCGAGTGAATGCAGAAGTAAGTGCCATTCGAAAAGTAGCCATGCAAGTTTGTATCGCCCTTGATGTTTTATTGGCAGCTGGGGGAGCATATGCACCAGTGTGGGATCTGAATGTTACACATATATCCCCGCTAATTCAGGAGAGACAGACAGAGACAGAGAGACAGACCCCCGTGACGCTAACAAGGGATGAGATTTTGGATCATGGTTGAAGGGACTTAATATATTCATTGCTATTGTTGTTATCGTAGCATGTATGAAGGCACCCATGTATGAAGGCAATTGGAGTGTGTGTGAGAAAGTTTGCTACAGCTACAACAATGCTGGTGAGTGTTCTTCCATACCTTCCATCTTTGAGCGACCATGAAGATCCAGAAAACCCAGATGAAGAAGACCCTAATGTAAAATCTGGTCTCGACACCATGTTGGTGGAATTTTATGGAAAACACAAAACATGTGTCCTTAAGGTTAATAAAAACCCGATTAATAGAATTCAAAAATTGTTGCAAAGGAACCAAAAGCTGTTGGATGATCTTGATAAAGTGATGTGGGTCAATAAAGAAGCCCTAGAAACCAGTGGGGAAAAGGAATTTGAGCGGTTCGGTCAAATAAAGTGATTAATATCTTTTGAAAGTCGATTACTTGTTTGACATACATGTTCGGTGTGCATTGACTAACAGCTTGGTTGCCAGGGCATCCAAACCCTGTGGGATGAGAGGGTAGGTGGTGGCACCCCTGTGGTTACATTCACTTGCTTGAATGTTAACCCACCACTGAGCTAAAGTTTGGACAGTGCTGTGGAGATGGATCCTGTCGCGAACCAAAGACAAATTTAATTTTTGTAGGTTTATCCATACAAAACAAACCTTTGTGTTATTCTGTGTGAACAAAACAGATTGTGGTAAATGAATTAAAACGAAACTTGTACTGGAGTACCAGGTTCCTTTGGTACCCGGTCTCTCCAGAGAATCCTTGACTATCGCTGGTCGGACTTTGTGTCCAACGAGCGGTTGCTGAGAGAGACTCAAATGAGATTTGTTACCTGCATAGTCTGTGAGTGTCAGCTGCAGCTGTATGGACATGTGGCTCGTTTTCCTGATGCTGATCCTGCTCACCAGATTCTCTCAACGAGGGAGCCTTGTAAGTGGAGGAAGCCAATGGGCGGACCACGTGCCTTGTGGTTGTCACAGGTTGATCAGCATCTCAAGGAGATGGGAATGGGCGAGGCATCTGCCCGGGAGATGGCCAGACGGTTTAAGAGATTCTCAAGGTTATCACATGGGTGGAAAGTTGATGCAGCGACGCGCTGTCCGGTGCATGCTGCCATACCTGACCTGAATAAGGAAATTGTATTTCTTTGACGTCACAACTTTGAGGTTGTGAGTCCATTGATGTTGAGTAATCAATTGATGTGGACCGGCGACCGGGGTTGTGCATCCGCCGTTTGGAGAGGTTCTGGGCTGAAAAGATCAAAACCTCGATGAAACAGTGTCCAGCTGATGATCTGGGCAGTTGGGAAATCAGTAAATTGCTTTGAAGTTCAGGTTATAACTTCAAATGAAATGGCTTTTGTAAGTACTTACCAGTACATATCAATGTGTGGGTGCGTGGCTTCCTTCTTGGGACTTCAGTGCAGTAATTGGTCTTTATTTTGATTTAAGAGATTCTCAAGATTATCACATGGGTGGAAATGAAATAAAGCCATGAATACTGACATCTTCAAGCATTTATAAGCATTGCTGGGTCGCCAGTGATTCATTACGATGATGAACAGGCATTCAATAATGCAGTATGAGCGAGAAAAGTGAAAAAAATACTGAACAAATTGCTGCAGCCTGTTCCAAGTCAAGGCATGGTTGACAGGCCAAAAAACATGGCAGCTTCAGACCCCAGCGAGGTAACCCAGGATACACCTGAAGACTCCAGAGAGCCATGACCAAGAATAATGAAGGATATAATTAAATAAGGATGTTAATTATCTTCAAAAGGGGTGTTTTAATTAACCCAAACACCCAATTTTCATTCATGCACTTCCTTGGAGTTCCCTCAGTATGCATGCAAAGTTTCAGGCTGCTCGGTTTCATGGTTTTGGAGTTATGGAGGAGACACACTGACATTTATTACTATAGATAAAATCACAGAACTGGAGTTAGATTTATATCACCATCAGAGTAAAGAGAGGCAAGATTAAATATATATATATATATCTTCTTCTTCTTCTTCTTTCGGCTGCTCCCGTTCGGGGTCGCCACAGCGGATCATCCGTATGATCCGCATAGTGATTTGGCACATGTTTTACGCCGGATGCCCTTCCTGACGCAACCCTGGTCGCCTCTTACGACCCAGGGATATGGTATACCTATTTTAACCGGGGTATACACCGGCCCAGTATACTGGTACTCATTTCGCCGACCTCGGAAGGATGACAGGCTGAGTCAACCCCCTGGTGTATTAATTCAGTGGCCCAACGGGGCTTGAACTCAGGACCTCTTGGATCCCAAGCCGCTGCCCTAACCACTGCGCCAACACCAGGCTATTAAATATATATATATATATATATATATATATATATATATATATATATATATATATATATATATATATATATATATATATATATATATATATATATATGCAAGCCAAAAGAGAGTATTAGAAGGACATGGCTAAGAATATTAAACATAATAGCAAGTATATCAGAGGAAAAGAACAGGTGGACCCATTGAGGAATTGCACCAGGAGAGTGGTTAGTGAGATAAGTGAGATGGCAGGCTTATTGAACAGGTATTTTGCTTCAACTTTTACACAAGAACAGTCAGGATAATTCCCAATAGCTGAGAGTGTATCTATCAAGGAGGTGAGGAAGGGCTTTTACAGAAGATCCAGGTTGGAGTGGAGGAAGTAAAGGAACAGCTTGGTAATCGAAGAGTAGATAAGATTCCAGGACCAGATAATATGCATCTGAGAGTATTGAGGGAAGTGGTTGAGCAGGTAAGCGAGATGTTAACGGATATTTTCAATAGTTCACTGGCGTCAGGACATGTACCGGAGGATTGGAGAGTAGCAAATGTAACATCATTATTTAAGAAAGGATCCAGAGAAGAATTGGGAAACTATAGACCTGTTAGTTTAACTTCAGTTGAGGGGAAGGTGTTGGAGACATTAATTAAGGACCAGATGAGGAATCATTTAAACCAATACAAACTAATTAAAGGTAGTCAGCATTGGTTTACCAAATGTACTTCCTATCCAACAAATATTTTAGAGTTCTATATAGCAGTTTCTAATTCGGTAGATGAGGGAAAGGCAGTGGACAGAGTATATCTAGACTTTAAGAAGACATTTGATAAGGTACCACATTGGAGGTTGTCAGCCAAGGTGAGGGCTTGTGGGGTGGCTGGTCAGGTAGGCAACTGGATTGCAAACTGGCTTAGTAATAGGAAGCAAAGAGTGGCTGTGAGTGCCAGGATGTCTTGCTGGGAGGATGCAAGGAATCATCATTTTGTGGCGATGGCTGAAACAGACTTCACAACCCCCTCCCAGACGTCCCTATCGGCCACCACAATAGGAAGATCACTGTCCTGAATACCTGTGTCTCTGATCATAATGTCAGGGTCGGACAAATTTCGACCACGCTTCAATGTTTATGGTTCAGGCTTCCAAAGGATGAGGGATGAAATCAACTGCTCCTTGACCCTAAAGCAGTGACCTGCGAATTGAACCCTTTGTGGAGTGGCTGGTCATGTAGCTCAGAGATCACTACAAGGACATTATTATTCATAATAATTTACATTTGGACAGTGGGGGTTTGTTATTATTTCATATGCAATCTGTGGCTGCTAGTTGCATCATTGCTGGGAGCGTGGCTCTGCCGCCTATTTGAGGTAAGCTGGCACTCATTTTTCCAACCTTGGAAGGATGACAGGCCGAGTTAACCAACCTGGTGTTATTTAACGGGTTATTGGGCTCAAACTCAAGAAAGACCCTGAGATATTAAGCCAGCCACCTTAACTGTTAAACCAACACCAGGCTTACTGTAGCGGTAAGGGTTGGCCTTCCAAATTTGCAGATGACACGAAGCTTGGAGGTGAGGTAGATAAGCAGATAGGGGGTTGATCAGATTCAGAAAAGTCTAGACACTTTAATTGCTTGGCCAGTGCAGTTTAACATAAAATGTGAGGTGATTGGGATCAGTAAGAATAATGAAAATAGAGATTACAGGATGCAAGGGGTAATTTTGGAGCGCGTCACACAGGAGAAGGATCTGCGGTGGTAATGGATACGGGAGGTAAGCAGGCAGCACAGTGCCAGGCAGCTACAGGTAAAGCAAATAGGGTTTTAGATTGGATTCGGAGGGGGATCATTTATAAATCAAAAGAGGTGGTGTTAACATGGTACAGGAATTTAGTGAGGGCCACATGTAGAATGTGTGCAGATTTGGTCACCACAGTTCCGGAAGGACATAGATGCCATCGAGTGGGTTCAGTGCAGGGCTCCTAGATTGATTCCGTGCCTAGCTAGACTCAGCTATGAGGAGCGGTTGAAGGAGACAGGGCTTTATACACGAGAAAGGAGGCGGTTACGAGGAGATATGATAGAGATGTTTAAGATAATGAAGAGTATAGATAAAATAAGTGTAGATGAATAATTCAGCAGAGTAGACAGTGATAGGACCAAGTGCCATAGCCTGAGTGTAAAGAAGAGAAGCAAGGCTCTTTCAATCAGAGATAATTATTAACCTCCGCCATCGAAGATCGGAGGTTACTGTTTTCACCCCTTTGTTTGTTTGTTTGTTTGTTTGTGAACAGTATTATGGAAAAACTCCGACGGATTTCGACGAAACTTGGTGGGGGGGTTAGGTATGGTCCAAGGATCATGCCATTAGATTTTGGACTTGGTCCAAAATCCAATATGGCCGCTATGGCGGCCATTTTGAAAAAATATTTGAATTTTTTTTTTTTTGCATTTCTATATGTTTTAAGTGATTTCCAACCCCCCCCCCCAAAAAAAAAAATTGTCAGAGAGAAAAAAAATTTAGCAACTTTTTTTTTCAACAAAATTTCGATTTTTTTTTTGCATTTCTACATGTTATAAGTGATTTCCAACAAAAAAACATGCCAAAATTATAATTGCGGCTGATTTTGGAACTTCAGGTGGATATACCCACGTAAAATCAATTTCTGTCTCAAGGAATCTAGTTATGACGAATGAATTGAGTATGTAAAAGTAAAAGGGAAAGTTGCAAACTATAACTCTGTGAGCACTGTTGACGTCAAATTGAATGAATAGGATATCAGGTTCACTTGAGTGACCGAGCAGTATTGGCGGCGGAGGTTTTGCACTCTACTGAGTGCTCCCCCTCAAGTTAACCACCGCCATCTTCGAAGATGGATGGAGGTTACTGTTTTCACCCCTTTCTGTGTGTTTGTTTGTGAACAGTATTACGGAAAAACTCCTCGACGGATTTCGACGAAACTTGGTGGGGGGGTTAGGTATGGTCCAAGGATCATGCCATTAAATTTTGGACTTGGTCCCCCCCACCCCAAAAAAAATTGTTGGAGAAAATTTTTATTTTTTGCATTTATACATGTTTTAAGTGATTTCCAATCCCCCCCAAAAAGATTGTTACCCCCCCCCAAAAAGGAATTTTTTTCTTGCATTTCTACGTTTTAAGTGATTCCCAACCCCCCCCAAAAAAAATTGTTAGAGAAAAATTTGTTTTTTTGCATTTCTACATGTTTTAAGTAATTTCCAACCCCCCCCCAAAAAAATTGAGGAAAAAATTTTTTTTTTTGCATTTCTACGTATTTTAAGTGATTTCCAACCCCCCCCCCCAAAAAAAAAGTTAGAGAAAAAAAATTTTTGCAACTTTTTTTTCAACAAAATTTCGATTTTTTTTTGCATTTCTACGTGTTTTAAGTGATTTCCAACCCCCCCCCCAAAAGAAAAATGTTGGAGAAAAGAACTATAACTCTGTCAGCACTGTTGACATCATATTTAGTGAATAAGATATAAGGTTCACTTGAGTGACCCAGCAGTATTGGCGGCGGAGGTTTTGCACTCTCCCGAGTGCTCCCCCTCTAGTTAATGTATGGAATGGTCTCCTTAGAAATGTAGCAGCAGCAGCAGCATGCAACAGGCATGAATAACTAATTTAACATGTTACATAAAAATCAGGTGGTGTAAAAGAGGGTGCACCAGCAGCCATAAACTTCTGATTAAATGTTTTTGTTTTTTTTCTACAGCCTTCAAAACCTAAACCTCCAGCGTAACAGTACTTGAGCAAAATTATACACCATCTCGACTAATCAAATTTGCCACGAGCTCTCAGTGCGGAGGAACAGCAAAATATGAACAAAATGGCGGCACCTAGTGACGCAAAAACAGAGCTAACTTCGTCCAAAAGATCTCTCTGTTTGGTGCATCTTTTCCTCAAAGATCGTTCCAAGATCGTCAGTTTCTCCACGAAGAGTTGGTAGGAGGTTTAGCTCTGGACTGTTCTGTTTGACCCACTGCCTTCGTATGGTTACCATTGCACCTTTTATTCAAAGTTCACAAACAAAGCCAATATAGACCGTGCTCGGAAACACAAAGCAAGAGTTGAAAAAACCCTTCTCATGCCCTTTTCTAAAACTTGCGAGGGGTAAAGTGTTCTATGAACTCTCTCGTTGTTAGAGTACTGTATTCAGCAAGCTTGTTCATTAACTCTCGTGGTTAATAAAGAACATCTAGTGAACAGGCCGTCGCTGCTCCTATGGTTGGCAGCGAGTATCCTGGAAGCAGCGAGGGAAAGAGAGTGGCATTTCTATATGTGCGAGAATTGCGTGCTCAGCCGGTGCGTCGCCCAGAGAGCTCAGATGGCAGAACACTGGTACAGATCACCAGAGGACCTGGGTTCGATTCCTGGTCTGGGCATGTAATTTCTCCCACATATAAATATCTTTGTTTGCCTGTTCATTTGTATAACTGTTTATTAACTGTAAGTTAAGCCTGCCAGTTTGAGCTGTTGAACAAGAAGTACAAAATGATGAAAATGACTTCGCTAAATCTAAGTTTTAATGACAATAACAGAAAAATGAATCAGGTCAACAAAGAAATGGTAATATGACAGGAAAGTCACGTCCAAATCTCTCCAGGATAATCACAGATGTTCCTTAAGTGAGCGGTGTTCGGTAAATATTGGTGTAAAATGCAGAAACAGCCTGCATATGTTGAAACCAATGAGAGGAGGAGTAAAAGTTAATTGCTAACAAGCACAGTTAAAGAAACACACCAAAAAAAATAAAAATAAAAAGAACCTGTCGTATTTAATAGTCTACTTCACTCGACTCTGCTGAATGTGCACAAGGTAATGAGAAATCGACATTCACAAAAAAGCTTCGTCTTACAGCAGTTATACAAGATCGTTATTTTTGACTTCCACATGAGACTAGCCGTGTCACTAATGAGTTTACAGTCAGGAGCGAAACAAGGACACAGGATATTACAAACTAAACAGTCATCTGAAACTTAATTTCCCATCTCCCCCATGAACTTCACTGTTCACACCAGCTCAGAACACACCCAATGTTAACCCGTTAACAAAAAGAAAGGTACAATATTGCGTCCTTAACAAACTATTCCATTACAAGTAACTTCACTTGATGACTCGCAGGACTTACTTACTGGGGCTCTTGTAATACGAGTTGATGCATCTTGGAATTTGCGAACCTGTGGCTCCTGCAGCTTCTCAGTTGGAAAGGTTGAAAACTGTCGGTCGTGTTTTGCTCAGGTACCAACCGCATGTATTAAAAAAAACAACTCAATATTAGTGACAAAGTAAATGTTTTGGTGCAACCAAAATTAGTAAAAATCGAAATCTTGAGCAAAGCTTTTCATCTTTAAAAAAAAAAAAAAAATTTCCAATTTTTTTCACAGATTTCCTCCCTTCAAAGGATGCACATAAAGCCCTCAAACATGGCTGCTAATCCTAAGCTCTCAGCGAATCTGACAAGCCTGAACCTTCGAGATCATCTGATAGGTTTCCTTCAGTTTGTTGAATAAAACCCCCCTCAACCGCAGAGCCTTCAACATCTTTCGGCTGGACCCCTTCCGAGTACTCGGCCAGCTCATCTTCTAAGGTACCACACTTATCTGGAGATACATATCCCGAGTGAAGCTCATGTATCCCAGTAAGGACACGTCCTGCTGCGTCACTTGCTTTGGCCTCAGTGTTGTCCACCGATGCTTGACCACCATCCTGTTCAGCATGTTCAGGTGCCTCACTGCTCGACTCAAATCTCTCCACTGTTACACAATCATCTCCTTGCTTTTCTTCTTCTTTGGCTTCACCAGTCGAGTCATTGCTCTCCTCTGATCCTTGATTTCCTGTCCCTGTCATGGACGTTTCTTCGTCATCCAAATGCTCTCCATCACTCCCTTTGCCTCCCTCACCATGACAACTCTGCAAAGCAACAACTATTTTTGGCATTACTGTAACAACAGAGAATACATTTTGTTCAAGTGAAATTCTTTTTTTTTTTAAAGGACCAAATATTTGTAAAAGGGATTAAATATCTACTCAACAGTTAACTTTCGTGTACAAACAGAATATGATCACAATTGTATTTGTAATGGCAATCTAAGACGAGTTTAGTTTCCAAGTGTGTCAATTTCCCCACCAGGTTTGGACCAAGTGCATCACCTTCGAGGTTTTGAAACGTGTACATTAATATGCAAATTTTGGAAAAGTTCCCTCCGTTTTTTTTTTAAGTTAAGTAATCCTACACTGCCGAGTAATTTAGATGGTCTTTATCATTCTCGTTCACAAACCCCAATTCATCGAAGTCATGTGGCCGATGAGGTGTTTGTTTTGACGTAATCGTTATGGATACAGGGCTGTCAGGATGGCCGAGACCCTAGAGGTACGCACACTCGCCTCGGAGTTAGTCCAGCCTGGGTTTGCATCCTGACGCAGCGATAAACTGACATCCCAGTGTTTCACAGGCAGGGTGTTTCATCAATGTGTATGCCGTTCCTCGGATGTACGTTAAACCGGGCGTCCCGTCTGCCGGCATTAGTTGCTGGATGTTAAAAGAACGCACGGTGTCCTTCGTGAAAAGTAGGAGAGCCATCGCCAGCACCACAAGCAAATTACAAATTCCTGCCCCAAGTTACTACTGAGAAGGCAACAGCAAACCACCCAGCAAAATTCTCAAAAACATGGAAATATGAGACATAGAACTTATAATCGACATTTTGAACATTTGACAGGAAATAGTTGTTACTAGTTCATATTTTAAACGTGCTTAAAATGTGTGATCAAATTCGCCAACAACATTATTTGATACGTAGAGTAAGGCGAGACTCGTGCAGGTGACAAAAAAAGTGACGGTGACACAGAGGGAAAAATTAAAGGGGGTGGCTGAGACGTGTAAGAGACGCATGGAGCGACAGAGATAATAAAGGAAATAAAATGCACAGAGACGCGGAAGATAGAAAAAGTAGAGGAGAGACTACACAATAAAGACGGGGTGGAAAACGAGCACACACACACAGAGCTAGCGTGGGACGATGAGGGCGAGCTGGCAGACTGTGTCGTGACCCAGTACAAGCAGTTGGATAGCCTCCTTCAGGAAGGGAGGGAGATGCTATGCTCCCTTGAAGCTGATCACGACCAGGTGGGTCCAGTCGAGCTTTGCGAGGTTGAGGGGGCGAGTGCTACGGACGGGTACACACCGAGCTTGGGGGGTATAGAGACCCCGGAACCCCTTGTGGTGGCGCGAATCCCCAGTACGATTGTGCCGGTGTGTGTGGTGTCGAAATGTGTGTACGCGAGTGTGCCGAAATGCGTGCTTCCCAGCACGCTGTGTGTGTATGAGGCACCGTGTGTGAATGGAACCACGTGTGCGAGGGAAATGGCACGCGTGAGTGAACGGCCATCTGTGGGAGGGACAGCGTGTGTGAGGGAGATGACTGTGAGCATGCGGGAGCACGCAGCCGCGTCTCCCGGTGAGAGTGTAATGGTGAGGTGTATGAGCGTCAAGGCACGCGGGAGTACGTGTGTTAAATGGCGACGAGGACGGCACCAGACGGTGGACAAAGGCCGAGTAGCAGCCGTAGCTGCATTGGGGACCGCGCCGGGTTTACCCAGCGGCGAACGCGAGGTTCGGGCCGGGCTTCGCAAGAGACCGCCACGTGCTCAGCTGCGGGAGTGAAACCCGGTGCGGAAACGCCCGCGGTAGATGTTGCCGATCCCGCGACGGACAAAAGGTAGGCTGGTAATGGATTCGGACCGGACGGGTTCTCCACGCGGGCATGTGTGTGAAGCTCCGACGAGCAGAGCACATGTGTTCGTGCGGGGAACCCCTTGAAACGCGAGGCTTGTTTTTTTGATGCGCAGGGTGACGACATGGCTGCACGTAGGATTGGAATCCGGCAGGAGGGGTATCCCTGCCGGATGGTACCGTCCGAGAAGGGACAAGGTGCACGAACAGCTGCCATGACGTCATGGGGAAAGAGTGCAGCTTGCGAGTTGCCACGCAAGTGCGCGCATTTAAAAAAATAAAAGAAAGCAAGCCTCGTTTCGGGTGAACAGGATTCCCAGGCAAGCGGTGGAAGACCCCCTTGGACAGGGCACAGGACACAACTAGTTAGGGGGTAGGGTTAGTGATAGCTAGACCGGCTCTATGGGGCAGGGATAAGTCCTCATGGGGCCCGTGGAATGGATTAGGTGGAGGGATTGTAGTTGAGATTTAGGATGGAATATGGGAATTCATTTTTGGATTTGAGGACAGAGACAGACTGTGGATGTGGAGAGGGGACGTAGCTAGAGTTACGTAGTGTTAAATGGAACGTGCTGTAGTTTAAGGGACGACGAGGGAGCACGAGGTAGTTAGGGGAAGTAGTGAGCAGGATGGCAGAGATCAGCGATGGTTGTGTTTAAGAGTTGTGAGGTGGAAACAGGTTGAGTGAGTGAGGCCAGCGGGTCTGTTTGTATGGAGTGATTGGGGAATGCATGGTGCGATGAGTGATTGGGGGGAGGAGTGATTCCCACCCAAGGGACCCCGGGGTCAGTGTAATGTGAGTTAGGGGGTTAGTCAAATTGACAAAATGGAGGTCGTTTTGCTGTTGGTGGGGAAGTAGGCTCGAAACCCGTTTGGAGGGGTGCAGGAGCCCCGTCCGGGCTGGGAGCGTGGCTGCGAACGCTGAGTATCGCTGAGTGGGTACCCTGGGCACCGGGCTAGTTGGCCGCGGTACGCCAAGAGCCCATGGGGGGCCGGAATAGCGTAGTGGGCACGGGTGACCCACATGATGCGGGGCCCGTGGCGCCAAATGCCACGGGGGCAGTGCACTGGGCACGGGCGACCCTCGGAAAGGGACCCGGGGCACCAACACACCATGTGGGCATTGAGGGGGAGTAGCCGAGGAGGGCACTCCCCAGTTTTTAGGGAGCTGGTAGGCTCGGAGGCAGTGTAGTGCCCAGGGGTGCCATCGTTGGGGAATCGGCAGAGGGTAGTTCCTGCCAAGGGAGCCACGCGTCCCAGCCATGAAGCCATGCAAGGGCACGAGAGAAAATTGGGGGGCATGGCCCGAAATTTGTGAGGGCACAAACACAGGCGACGGGAATCTTGGTTGTTGGAACAGATAGTTTAAGAGAGAGGCGCTTGTTGAAAGCGCCGGGGTAGTTTAAGGAATAAAAGTTTGGGTAGATAGGAAGTGTACCCCTCCGCACCATCCATCCCTTCGCTCTCGTTGTTGGCCACTGGACCCACTTTGGGTTGAGATCGCTGAAATCTGAGGAGGCCATTCTGAGGCTTCATTGGGCCTCGACACAGGACGCTAGCTCTCCCTTATTCCCCTCCAGGAAGGAAACGTAGGGGTTGGGAGTAGGCTAGGACAGGATAGGTTAGCCAAGCAAGGACGATAAAGGGGGTTAGGGGACGAGTTATAGTGGGGGAAGTAAAAATAAAATAAAAACAACAAAAAAAAAAGTTGGGGCTAAATTGATTCTTTGCAAATTAAAGGGGTGGGTATGGACCGAGACAGGCAAAGGCGATAGGTTGGGAGGGAGACTGCAGGGTAGGTCCGAGCCTGCCTTCCGAGTGGCCAGCATCACCGCACTCCCTCCACCAACCTCCTGATTGCAAGGCCTGTGCCGGCCACTTCATCGGATGGCTGTTTGCTTCAAGGCCTGTGCCGGCCACTTCATCTGCTGGCTCTGTTTGTTACAACGGCCTTGTTTCGTCATGCCAAGCCTTGCCTGCCCACCTTTGGCCTTGGCCCATGCCTGCTGCCCTCGTTCAGCTTGCAAATGCAAAACAGATAGTTCCTGATGTTCCGAATTCTGGTCCACCTGGTGTGCGATCGGCCACCGAACTCTAATCGTGACCGCGTCACCCACCGGTCGGACAATTCAGTCGTGACCCTCCTGGAACTACCGCCAGGAGCCAGTCACGGGTTGGGGTTTAACCTCACCACAATCCAGTCCGCATTCTACCCGCGCGAAATAGGGTGAATCGCCGAATGTCGATATACCTAAATACCCGCGCGGATAACCTACCGAGGGGTTGCACCATGCCGCAGGTTGGCTTAGGACACCAACTGCTTAAGCGGTTCGTTCCGTACTACAGGGATAACCGAGCGGTGTTATTGCCGACCTCGACGGTTCAGATTACTTTACCCGGGTGTTCAAACCCTCACTAATTATTCCACGAGGTAAGGTGGCACTTTCAATAAAGGAAAGGACGCAACGACGGGGAACAGTTCTTTAAGCACATTTATTATTTACACACACGTAAGGCAGTCATGCAATATGCACAGCAAGAAAACAATACAACCGAATAAAGCAGGGAATTCTGTACAACACAGTCACTTTGACAACACAGTCAACCTCATTGACGGTCGTTGGAGGATGATCCAGAACTGCAGGGTCTACCGGAGTGCTCAGTTCCTCAATACTGACCACAGGCTTGTTGTAGCAACTCTAAAGCTGCACCTTAAATCCTGGAGAATGGTACCATCCCAGCCGAGGCTGGATGTTGCCAAGCTCAGGGATGAGAGAGTAGCTGAGGAGTTTGCGAACAGGCTGAGTGGACACTTGGGGGGTCTGGGTACTTTGGGGTGTCCTGAAGAGTTGTGGAGCGCCTTCAAGACCACCGTCCTTGATGTTGCCGGTGGATGCCTTGGAGCTCACCGCAGGACAAAGAAGAATTTTGTCTCTCAAGGGACACTGGATACCATTGACCAGAGTCGCAGGGCCAGGCTGAATGGCCGAGCTGAGCTATTCAGGGAGGTGAGGCGGAAAACTGTACGTGCACTGAGGGTGGACAAGGAGGCCTATGTGCGAGGAATCTGTGAGGGGGTAGAGCATCACCTGTGGACAGGTGATTCTCGTCCCGCTTACAGGGGAATTCGCGCATTACGTTCATCCAAGCCCATCCCTTGGAGCACTACAGTTCGAGTAGAGAGTGGTAGACTCTTGACAGAGGAGTCTGAAGTGAAGGCCCGCTGGGCCGGTTACTTTGCGCAGTTGTACCAGGCTGATCCCCCAACTGTCGAGTTGGACGTCAAGGGTGTTACAATCCCTGTTGCTGACCCTCGAATCAACTGTGGTCCACCTACGCTTGTGGAAACACGGGCTGCGGTGAACCAGTTGAAACGGGGCAAAGCTCCAGGGATCTGTGGCATCCATGCCAAACTTCTCAAGGCTGGTGGAAATGCTGCACTCGTGTCGTTGCATGCAGTTTTGTGCTCTGCCTGGAACACAGGCATCATCCCAACTGACTGGAAGAGGGGCCTTGTTGTCCCTCTCTGGAAAGGGAAGGGTGATCGCCAAGACTGCAACAACTACCGAGGGGTGACGCTGCTCTCAGTGCCGGGCAAGGTCTTTGCTCGGATAATTCTCGATAGGGTTCGCCACCATCTGCTTGAGCACCAGCGTCCAGAGCAGTCAGGCTTTACACCAAAGAGGTCAACGATTGACCGTATCCTTGCACTTCGTGTCCTCACCGAACGCAGATGAGAGTTTCGGCAGGGGCTGCTTGCAGCCTATGTTGATCTCTGTAAAGCGTTCGATTCAGTGAATCGGGACGTCCTCTGGAGGATTCTTGGTCTTCGTGGGGTGCCACCAAAACTGATCGATCTGATGTCTGAACTCTACTCTGGTACTGAGAGTGCTGTGAAGTGTGGTGGTACCATCTCTGACTTATTTCCAGTTGTTACTGGAGTTCGTCAGGGATGTGTACTTGCCCCCACACTTTTCAGCACTTGTATGGACTGGATTCTAGGGAGGATGTCGGAGAGATCAAGTTGCGGTGCGTCATTTGGGAATGTCAAGATCTCGGACGTTGACTTTGCAGATGATGCAGTCATCTTTGCGGAGACTTTAGACATCCTCTTGGGGGCCCTCGGGGTGCTGAATGAGGAGTCGGAGCCGTTGGGATTACGGGTTTCTTGGGTCAAAACTAAGATCCAGGCTTTCGGTGACATCTTGGATGCTGCTGTCCTGTCTGTGTCTGTTTGTGGTGAGGATGTTGAGGTCGTGGAGAGATTCACTTACCTTGGCAGTGATATTCATGTCTCTGCTGGCTGCGAGTCAGAGGTCAATAGACGTCTGGGTCCGGCCTGGGGAGTCATGGATTCACTGGATCATGGGGTGTGGCGCTGCCGGTACCTGTGCGGGAGGACGAAAGTCCGAGTCTTCAGGTCCTTGGTACTTCCAGTCTTGCTCTATGGGTGCGAGACTTGGACTCTGACCAAGGATCTGAGACGGAGACTTAATTCCTTTGGTACCAGGTCTCTTCGGAGAATCCTTGGCTATCGCTGGTCGGATTTTGTGTCCAACGAGCGGTTGCTGAGAGAGACTCGGATGAGATTTGTTACCTGCATAGTCCGTGAGCGTCAGTTGCGGCTGTATGGACATGTGGCTCGTTTTCCTGACTCTAATCCTGCTCACCAGATTCTCTCAGCGAGGGAGTCTCATGAGTGGAGGAGGCCAGTGGGTCGACCACGTTCCTCATGGTTGCAACAGGTTGACCATCATCTCAAGGAGATGGGGATGGGCCTGGCATCTGCCTGGGGGATGGCCAGACGGAGGCCCCTGGAGTACCGGCGGAAAGTGGACGCAGCGACGTGCTATTCTGGCACATGCTCCCATACCTGATCTGACCTGACAGTCACTTAAACAGGTTCTACTTACAGACGGCGCCACACCATGCAAGCAAAAGTAAAAAGAAAAGTAAGGACCTCCCTTTCGTGGTCGTCCAGTCCCCCTCCCACGACCGTCAGCGGGGCCGCGCACGGCTCCGACCTCCCACGTAGCCTGCCCGTCGGAGCTTCAAACACACGCCCGCGTGGAGAACCCATCCATTCCGAATCCGTCTATCCAGCCTAGCTTTTGTCCGTCGCGGGATCGGCAACATTCACTGCGGGTGTTTCCGGACCGGGTTTCACTCCCGCAAGCACGCACGCGGCGGCCTCGTGCGTTGCACAGCACGGACCCCACGCTCGCTGCTAGGTAAAGCCGGCGCGGTCCCCATTACAGTTACGGTCGTTACCCAGTCCTTGTCCCTCTGTCGCAGTCGTCGTCTCCATTCCATCCATGCACTCCTGCATGTAACGACGCTCACACACCATTCCATGACATTCACACCGGGAGACGCGGCTGCGTGCTCGCGCATGCCGACCGTCATCTCCCTCACATACAGCGACCTCACACACGCTGTCTCACTCACACACACCCTTCGACTCACACACGCGGTGACACTCACACGTGGTGTTTCACTCATACAGACCGTTTCACTCACACACGGCGTGCTGGGGAGCACGCATTTTACCACAATTGTGAGCACACACTTCGACACCACACACACCGGGACCACACTTGCAACCACACTGGGGATTCGTGCCACCACAAGGGTTCCCGGGGCCTCCATACCCCCCAAGCTCGACGTGCACCCGTTTGCAGCAGTCGCCCCCTCTACCTTGCTTGACACGACCGAACCCACCTGGTCGTGAACAGCTTCAAAGGGGCATATTCCCTCCCCTCGTTCCTGGAGGAGGCCATCCAGCTGCTCGCACCGGGTCTCGAGACATTCCGCGAGCTCGCCCCAATTATCCTTCACTACATCCGTGTGTGTGTGCTCGTCTTTAGTTTCTTCCACCCCGTCTTTATCGTGTAGTCTCTCCTCTACTTTTTCTATCTCCCGAGTCTCTATACATTTTATTTCTGTAGCCTCTTCGTGTCTATTTAATTTAGTCTCGACTCGGTCTATCTCCCGTGTCTCTGGCAATACTTCCTTTTCCTTCGTCGTTTCTGTTATTTCCATCGTCTCCATTTTTATTTGTGTCTCCTTTATCAGAGTTTGCCCTAATTGTTCTTTCATCCGACGAGTGGTGTCAATCAAGTCCTGCACCACGAACATTTCTCCTTGTGGTGCTGTCACACATCCCACCTTATTGTGCAGTTCTACTTCCTGACTCCTTTTGAGTCGTTCTTCCTCTCTGAGCTTTTTGAGTTGTTCGTTCTCTTTCCGGAGTTTTTCCATCTCTGTGGACTCAAATTTTGCTCTCCCCTCGAGCTGGTTAATTTCAAACTCGTATAGTTTTTGTTTTCTCTCCCACTCTTTCCTCATGCTTTTCAGCCTCCAATCTCATCGTTTCTTTCAATTGGCTCATTTCCTTCTTGTGTTTCATTTGCTGTTCTTTCACTACTCTTCCTTGCTTCCTCTCCTGTCCTTCCTTCTCCAATCTCGTGGTTTTCTTCATTTTGTTAATCACCCTTTTGTGTTTCATTCGCTGCTCCTTCACTACTCTTCCTTGTTTCCTCTCCTGTCCTTCCTTCTCCAGTTTTGTGGTTTTCTTCATTTGATCAATCTCCTTTTTGTGTTTCATTCGCTGCTCTCTCACTACTCTTCCTTGTTTCCTCTCCTGTCCTTTCTTCTCCAGTTTCGATGTTTGCTTAAATTGGTCAATCTCCTTTTTGTGTTTCCGATTTTCCTTTTTCAGCTTCATTTTCCACACGATCTCCTCAAAGTTCTCTCTATCCCTGGTATTACTAATTTGCTCTTTCTCAATTCTTTCGTTCAGTTTGCTCTTCTCTTGTTCCAATTCATGGGTACTCAACTCTACTTTCCTCATTTCTCCCTGTAGTTCTTTGAACTGTCTTGACTTTTCCAATAATTCTTCCTTCCTTTCCTCCAGATATTTCTCTCCTCTTTTTATCTTCTCTTCGAGGCTTTCTTTTATCTGTTTGCCTGATTTTACCTCTTCCTTTAGTTGTTTTAATTCCAAATCGTGTTCACATTTTTCCTTTTCCTGCTTAGTTTTCCATTCTTCCTCTAATTGTTTCCGAAGCCCGCCAATGTCCGCCTGCCTCGCCTGCCATGACCACATGGTTTGAAGCGGTGACTGAAGGCACTCGCCTTGTGTCGCGCCGTTCGTTGCATTAAAAATAGCCGCCCGCTCCGTGCCGCGCCGAGGTGCAATCGCGCCGCCACTGTGCGACTCCGTTTGCCGGCAAAGTCCGTGCTCAGAATATGGGGTTGAGCTCCCCCATGGATTATAATTACAAAAAGAACCGTCCCGGGCCATGGATCCTACATCAAAACACATATCTAATCCACCCGGCACCCGTTCGCCTTGAAAAGCCATCTTATTTCGTGGAATAATTTAAATACTTGTAATTTTGGGAACACGGAGGGTCGCTTCACTCACCCCTGATCTGGTTCCGTGAATTTAGTTGGAGGCGGGATGGATTTGAATCCCAGTCCCGGACACCACTGTTACGAATTCTGGTCCGCCTGGCGTGCGATCGGCCACGGAACTCTAATCGTGACCATGTCACCCACCGGTCGGACAATTCAGTCGTGACCCTCCCGGAACTATCGCCAGGAGCCAGTCACGGGTGGGGGTTTAACGACTGTCAACGGGGCCACGCCTGGCTCCGACCTCCCACGCGGCCAGCGAACCCTCTCCGGCACCCCTCGTCCGGACACGCAGGTCCACCACAGGCCGCACTGCGGCGCCTCCCGTCCGCATCTCCACCACCAGGCCGCGCCGGGCCACGAGCGTGGGAACGGGCGAGGAGGGGAGCACGAGCCAAGAAGAGCACATGAACCGTGAAGAGAGGAAGAGGCCCAACGTGAATCACCGAGAGAGACAGGGGCGAGCATGAACCAAGAAGAAGAGAAAGCTCCGCGTGCGGTCCGCCCTTCACCTCACCTCGTTTTCGGCTCTGCCTCCCTTCGAGAAGCTTCTCGAAAAGGGGCGTGCCCTCACTCCGACTGCCTCATGCCCCGTGTCCCACCAATGGGGAGCAAGCTGCCCTGCCCCCTTCCCTTCACACCAAGCGCGGGGAAAACAGGTGGGAAAAACCCCACAGGCCTCACAAGAGCTTTTGTTCTGCTAATCCTTCTCGGATGGTTTCCGACGCGGAAACCGTCTTACCGTGGTCCGCGGAGGATGGCATTCATAAGCGGGCGTAGTGGCGAAGATGGTGGTGATTTTTGTGGGGGTGGTGTGAGCGTGGTGGGCGTTGTGGTGTAGTTGGTGGCGGTTGTTTGCGTGGAGGTTTGTTGCAATGGTGGCTCAAAATAACGATAGATAAAGAAAAACGGCTTTCTCAAAGAGTCGCAGCCCGGTGAACACGAAGAAATCCCTTTAAACAACGGTGGGGACCTATCTGAACACTCACTTACCAGCATAGCTAATCTAAGGAACCTTTATTGTGTATTGCGAATTTCCACAGCCGTAACAATATAATTAAGGGAGCAGGAGATAAGAGAGGGCAAGAAAAGGAAGCACAACAGTGGGGAACAGAGACAACAGGAGATCTGTGGAAGAGAGTGGGATGGGGCGGGTACACGGGTAAACGTGATGGATACTACAAGGACATTCAGAAAGGAAAGCAGGGAATTTAAAGGAGGTGGGTTTGGGGTGGATTAACAGGGGTAGAAAAGATCATGGTTTTGGATGGGGGAAGAGAAGAGGTGAAGGTGAACAGCTGTTTTCAAGACATGGCAGGAAGAGTGGGATTTAAGACAGTGTGGGAGTTTGTTCCACACGTGGGTATTTTGGAAAAACCTCATCCAATTTCTGGCAAACTTACGGTCTTTCAGCCATTGGTGTAGCATGAAACCACTTCAGTTTGTATTACTACAACCACCAAGGACGTATCGACTCGGCTTGTTTGTGGAAAATCAAAAATTATTTGCCGTTTGAGTTAAATCGTACAGTAATGCAACCCAGACACAGTACGGATATGGCGGTCGACCTCGTGATGCGACATACAGCTAACCTGAAGCACAGGAAGATTTCGACTTTTAATCGCAAAATTACCGACTTTATAATTCGGAAATCGGAAAGAGACATCATATCTATATTGTGGGGTATCAAGGGATACATTCGCGTCGAGGTGATCTGTGTTTGGGTTCCCCTTTAACAATAATATTTGTTTACTGCAATCTTTGGTTTGAATAGATCTTTGATCGTTGAAACAAAAAATACTTTGCCTCTCAAAAAATTAAGTTTGGCTTTACTTTGTTGCAGATCATGAAAATACCAATCATAACACAGCCGTTGCAAAAAAATAAAATCAATGACAAACTATACAAGATTCGTTTTCCCACCCAACTCCTTCACAAACCGACATCAAAAATTCCTGACCATAATCTCAGTGATATTGGCAAGGTACCAGTGCAAAGGCAACTGGCGAATGATGATACTTACAATTATAATTGTATTTATATAGTGCCTTTTGCTTATGGATACAAGCAAGACGCTGAAATGATTTGAAATGGGCTGAGCCAAACGTAAAGCTTACCTGCTTGAACTTTTGGAATTCACGAGACAGATTTGGCTGATCATACACTTCAAAGACCTCATTACGAATCACTCTCCTCTTTTCCTCTTGGAAAACCTACAATAATTAACAATGGCAAAGTCAGATGGAAACCCCCAAATTGCACATGAGATTGAAAATTCTTTCTCATATTATGAAAAAGTTCCTTGCACCAAACAAACAAACAAACCCAAAAAAATTTAAAAAAACGTCGACACCATTACCAAAATAATGAAAAGCCGTCGTCTCCATTCCAGGAAATAAAAGCGAAAAAAGAAAAAATGAAAATAATGAAATTCCATCATATTTTCCCACTGTCATGCAGCAGAATAGCCAAACGACAGCCTTCTAGCATTTCCTATCTTGGGCTAGATTGTGTTTCTTACACAGTGATGTAAACTTCCATTAGAACATGAGATCATTGTCCAGTTTGCTTCCACCTGGTAAATGGCCGACCAACTGGCCTTTTATTGTTCATCCTGCTCTGGTGTATCATTTTCACTCATCTTTCCTCTTCCATTATTTCAATATGTCTCAGCCATTTTGGCACGACAGCTAATCAGAGTCGCGTATCCATTGGCTCGGTTGTCTCACTCGGCACGGTATCTTGCTTAATAGACACGTTATCTGGCCCGAGGCGACCAAATCAGTCGGCCACCATGGCCGCTTTGACGTGACTCGCTGGGATTCGTACCAGGTAACTGGAACGACCCGATGGCTATAACAATATCATTAATACCAAAGACAGAGAGAAGGAAGAGAACTGGATGAAGACCGTATTCTTGTGATACACCTTGCTACAAGAGAAAATATAAATAATCATTGTTTTCACTCTTAATCAACTTTTGTTTAAAAAAATAAGAAATCGAGGAAACCCAGGCAAAAATAACATTCCTTTCCTGGAGTAATTATCTGTAGACTACTGTAGTATATGAGAGTAAAACTCTCATACTATAGTTCTAACTGTAACATTTTTGCCTGGGAAGTCCCACAAACTCCTTCTCAAAGTCCGAGCTCAACCTCATCAGTTGGAGAATGCCATCCGAGTGAAAATAATTCAACCAATGCTGACCTTAACTTTTAAGGCAAGGGATGATTGGTGCTCATGTGTGTTCAACCAAGGTGGACTAATCAGCACAGAACCTCAACTGGCTGAGCGGGAATCCCTTTTACGAGTTCATGATGATTTGTTATACAGATTTAAGTTTTTTTTTTTCTCAGTACAATTCAGATTTCACAAAAAGGAACACTTTCATCGTTTTCATTCATTGGCAAACTTTGTCTTTACTTAGCACAACCAACCTCATATCGCCGGCAATGGTTGAATGATTTCAAATGATGGAGGATGTGCTTTTTATCCAGAGTGGTGAAGACTCGGCAGGCGAGGCAGCGAACAACCTCTTGACGTAACCACCCCTCAGGAATTTTGAAGTCTAAAAAAAAACAGTACAGGTAAGATTATGACGCATGAAATAATTTTTGGTGAATCAAACAGTAGTGGCAACAATGACACAAAAAGCATGCACTGGGGACAGCAGGAAATTAAAAAAAATGGAGAAACATGCTTCAACATAGAATATGGCAGTAGTTCTCGTTGATGTGTGTGCCTTTTGTTCTTTAACTTTTTATTTTTATTTTTAAAGAGAGCAGGGTAAAGGAAACTTAAAGAAGAATGAAGAACTAGTCTTGCTCATGAAGGCTAGCGTCGATCTGCGTTGGCTGACAGGTAAAACGATGGATGGCATCAGCAGAATGTTGGTCAATGTATGCTCTACACAATGGGAAAACAAGCTCACATTTCGGGCGCTCACCCTTCATCGGCGCAAAACAACAGTTAAAAGTCAACTTTTGATGCGATGAAGGTTTAATGCTCGAAACATCAGCTTCCCCTCATTTCATACGACGTTTAGCATGCTTGAATCAACGTGCTGTTAATTGCATCCATGAAGGGAACATTCTATCTTAAAACCATTTTCATACCATCGGTATGCACTTATCACACTTCTGTGGTCACACCTTAATGACAAGCAATGAAATTTTGGGAAGAGGCATGCTGTCATTTCACACATCTGCTTCCCCATGCTAATCTCCAAAACCAAATGCCACCCTGGTGCTCCACAAGTAGTTTTAAAGACATTGAAATCACATGTTGACAAATTTGGATGATAGGTGGTAGGACAAGGGGTGGTTCAAAAGGTTATATGAACAGAGTATTCATTGGCATCTTACAACTGCAGACTTCTGCTTTTTTTTTTAACTTGCATACATGCTTGTGACCATTTGATTAATTGATCTGAATGTTTGTTTCAACGTAGCATCCAGACATTTATGAAATGATACCCATGGATTTATGAGAATTGGACATCAGGGTGTCAATTTCTGACATCAACAAAGGTGCCAGCTCCAAATAAATCCACAAACACATCGTGATTACTTATGGTGAAGACAAGTACTATGTTCTCGTGTCAAAACAAAAACGTGAAAAGCATAATAAAAATAATTTGGTATTGCCGACAAAAGGAGAGGGGGAGCGGCGGGTATTGCTATGCACTTGGTCCCTTAACAGCATTGCTCTCAACCTCCAGAACCCCGTGGAAACTCTGTTTGATTAAGAAAAGTAAATAAAAACACATTCCGTCTCAATCAGAGATGTGGATTATCATACATGGAGATAAAAACACAGAACATGTGACTCATTTCTTTGATTATTTGAAATAAATTTTGCAGTATTTGTATTTGACTTCTTACGAAGAAGCAGTTGGTATACGAGGCTTTTCAGCTTTAAAATCATTGAGAAAAAAAAAGAGCCAATAAAACTCTGTACTTCTTTGCTGTTCAAAGAAAAAAAAAATTCTAAAAAGTTGAGGCATACTAGAGTTACCTGTAATTTGGCTCTTGAACGGTTTCTTGTGTGTCTTTTCCCATTCCTTCTGCATCTTCGGTACAATTTCCTGGTTTCGCTTCAGCACTCGATTCTAAAGAAAAGGACATTAAAAAAAATAATAAAAGAAACACTTTCTCCTCCTGTCTTTTTTCTCTGCGCTCATAATTATTTTTATTTTGCATCGATTCAGGAACACAAAACATTTGGGACGCATCCCCCGCCCCCCTTGAAGAAACATGGATATTCACCAAAGCCATGCCTATGAGAGCTGTATATTTGGAATAAAAAGGACAATTAATTAATGACAACATGCAAATAAATTGATTGTTTGCAATTGCTCAAAGGTAAAATAGAATGTCAATGAATAAACCAATAACTAGAGTGATGCGATCTAAAAATCGCTGATAGTTCCCAGTATAGGAAACTCGTAATATTAGCCAATTGGTAGCATTCAAAATTCTTCCTCTGAAAGAAAACTAACGTTTTATGGGTTTTCTCTTTCCAAAAAGCAGGACACCACAGGCACCAACACTTAATTCCTCCAAGAGGCATAATAATTTTTTTAAAGTTAAATAATGGTTTAATTAAATGATGGGAAACTGCAAAAAAAAAAAATATATATATATATATATATATATATATATATATATATATATATATATATAATTACCCCCGTGCGGGAGCGACGGTCATCTCTGCGAGAAAATATATAGCCTCCTGAAGGTAGGGCAGTTTTTGCAAACTTTGAAGTCACGTGACGCGAAAACGAAAGCGAATATCGAAAACCCGGCCCCACCAAATTTAGATATTGTCCCATAGATTCATATGCCACAATAAAATTCAAGATTGCTTGAGAAATGTAGGAGGAGATAGATTTTGAAAATCGTCATTTTCACATCTTTTGCCAACTTTGAAGTCACGTGACATGAAAACGAAAGCGAATATCGAAAATCCGGCCCGACCAAATTTAGATATTGTCCCATAGATTCATATGCCACAATAAAATTCAAGATTGCTTGAGAAATGTAGGAGGAGATAGATTTTGAAAATCGTCATTATCGCATTTTTTGCCAACTTTGAAGTCACATGACACGAAAACGAAAGCGAATATCGAAAACCCGGCCCGACCAAATTTAGATATTGTCCCATAGATTCATATGCCACAATCAAATTCAAGATCGCTTGAGAAATGTAGGAGGAGATAGAATTTGAAAATCGTCATTTTCGCAACGGACGGATCGAAGGACATCCACACCCATATTATTAGGTCATGCTCGAAGAGATGACATAAAAAGGCTAAAAATGTGTTTTATATTTATATTTCATTTCTCCTTCCTTCCTTCTTTGCGAATCACATCGGCGTTTTTGACCATCTTCCAGATCACGTGACTATGAAACGGGAAGGAAATTCAAAAATCTGTCCGGTTAGATACAAGATAATATTTTTTACTATCATAATCAATAAACAGTTGCCGAATATCTTGTAGAATGGCAGACTAGATACGTTTTGAAAATGGTGATTTTTATAACTTCCGTGACCTCGTGACCTTGACCCTGACCTTGAACCCGGACAAAAGTTATATCGTTGTGCAACACTCATCGACCTCTACCCACATACTAAGTTTCATCAAGATCGGAAAGAAAAATTGCTGACAGACGGACGGACGGACGTACGGACATATGGTCCGGCTTTATTAGGTCATCTCTAAGGAGATGACCTAAAAAGGATAAAGCACAGCCAAACCATAGTGTGGCAACCATTGCACAGGCATGGCCCGCTGCACCGTGAAGCACCTTTGAATGGCTTAACTGGCAGATATAATCGGCCAAATAAAATGGTGTGGATTATCATCACCACCATTAAGAAATGATCAATTATATGTGACCTGCCATAATGAAATGAGTTCGAAGTCACAAGTAACTTTTTTCAGTGCAGGCAAAAATGCAACTTGTGCTTGCAATCAGTCGTGACCATTTTTGGATAATCAAGTGCCTCTACTTTGTTGTGCATATTTAAATTGTAGTACATTATTCATTGCTTTTGATATACAAGAGGTAGTTACAAAAAAAACATGTTTACAATATTTTTCCAAATTTTCTCTGCAAATGATGTCCAAGTGGATTGCATAAAGGAACTGGGCTACCGAACACAGTGGCCAGTGCTTAAAGTAGAGATTCAGAACAAGTGGAACTCAAAGAGAAGTGACAAGATACAGCATGGAAGGGTGGTCAGCTACCTCAATAAAGGGATTTTTTTTTAATTATCAAGTGCAATGAAATGTCAAACAAAAGCAAGTGCCCGTAACAAGAATTAGATGGACACCAACTCGTACAAGCTGCTGCATTTAGTGAAACAGGTAGAACTACACATATCTCTCCCTCTTGTCCATGAGTGTGGCAGATTGATTCGGGCCAAATAACTTATTAGATACTTCCATAGCATCAAATTTGGGCAGTGGTGACCTCCTAGTTAATTAACGAGTTACAAAGATATTCGACACACTATTCAGATTATGGGCCTCACATGGAGAAATGCGGAGATGAAGAAATCTTTGGGAAACATATTATCAATCAACTCCAGCGTCTCCTTGTGTGATTTACAGTTCATGTGCTCCTCCATCCAATCGTCGTTGAACGTGGAGAACTTGCACAACATGCAGCTGTACTTATACCTGTAAAGGCAAGAGCTTAAGAAAACAAACTTGTTGGAGACTTCTCAATTGGAAAAACACTACAAAATCAGGAAATTAAGCAACAAGGAAAAAAAAAGACATAAAATGTCATAACCCTCGTTGTTTTATTCATTTTGTTGTATGGAGTTTAAGGGCTCGCAAATATTTATTTACAACTAAAATGGCCACCAGTCGGCTTCCTTTGATCAGATTGCAAAATAAAGTGTATGCCATCGTGTACTGTTCTTGTGGCACGTTTGAACAAAATCGGACCATGAATGTCCAAGAAATGGTTGGGGACACGTTTAAGTAACAAAATCTCCACCAGTGGGTCATCTTGGCTCTAATCTCGAAAATAAATAAGGTGCATATGTAAGCAATCGTTCATTATCTGTGTGCCAAGATTGATCAATATCGGAAAATGCATGTCTAAGAATATGGTTGAGGACGTGTTCAACATCGGGTTTATTTTGTTAACAACTAAAATGACCGCCAGCCAGCCATCTTTGATCGCATTGTGAAACAAAATGAGGTGTATATGTTTCAGCCGCAGGGACTGGGAGACTTGTACAAAAGTATACCATCATGTGTTGTCTTTGTGTCAAGTACAAATAAAATCGGTCTATACTTGGTTGCGGACGATACGGTTGCAGATGCATGCACAGAGACCAAATCCATAAGCCACCATTTTGGACTAAGTCCAACGGGGGCTAATAAAGTTAGAGTAAAAGTAGAAAATAATGAAAAAGAAAAGATGAAAGAACTAAAGCAACAAAAGTACTTGAAACGCATCCACTTCTCTTTGGGTAGACATGAATGGTTCGACTCAAAACCTGCGAAACAACAAAGATAAATTGTCAACACCATAACCTAGCAGCAATATGCATGATGCTGACATGAGCTGTCAATATTGTACTCGGAATGGGTAATCTCACTACTAGCATGAAAAAAAAAAAAAAAAAAAAAAAATCGCACCAAAATATGCCAAATATATGTATTATGTATGCCTTCAGAAAGTATTCACACCCCTTGACTTTTTCACATTTTGTTGTGTTTCAGCCCAAATTTAAAATGGATTAAATTAAATTTTTTGTTCCCGATCTCCTTTGGCAACAATTACAGCTTCAAGTCTTCTTGGGTATATCTGTATCAGCTTTGCACATCTGGATTTTAGGATTTCTCACATTCAAGCTCTGTCAAGTTGGATTGGGAGCACCAGTGAAGTGAACAGCAATCATCAAGTCTTTCCACAGATTCTCAATAGGAATCAAGTCTGGGCTTTGGCTGGGCCACTCAAGGACTTTCACGTTCTTGTTCTTAAGCCATTCCAGTGTCGATTTGGCTGTACTGTATGCTTGGGGTCATTTTCCTGTTGGAATGTAAATCTTTGCCGGTCTAAAGTCTTTTGCACTCTGAAGCAGGTTCTCCTCAAGGACTTGCCTGCGCAGTATTTGGCTCCATTCATTGTTCCCTTTGTCACCTCCATACTTACAAGTCTCCCAGTCCCTGATGCTTAAAAGCATCCCCATAGCATGATGCTGCCACCACCATGCTTCACTGTTGGGATGGTGTGAGGTGGTTGATGAGCTGTGCTCGGTTTCCGCCAGAGGTAACGCTTTGCATTCAGGCCAGAGTTCAAGTTTCGTCTCATCAGACAAAAGAATCTCTGGCCTCATGCTCTCAGAGAATTTCACATGCCTTTTTGCAAACTCCAGGCATAATGTCATGTGCCTTTTTCTCAGGAGTGGTTTCCATCTGGCCACTCTCCCATAAAGCGTAGATTTGTGAAGTGCTGCAGAGCGTTTTCCTTCCAGCAGGTTCTCCCATCTCAGCCAAGGAACTCTGCAGTTCTGTCAGAGTGATCATTGGATTGTTGGTCACCTCCCTGACCAAGGTCCTTCTTGCTCAGTTGCTCAGTTTGGTCGGATGGCCAGCTCTAGGAAGAGTCTGGGTCGCTCCATATTCTTTCCATTTCCTAATGATGGAGCTCACTGTGCTCTTGGGAACTGTCAACACTCTAGAAATTGTTTTATACCCTCTCCCAGATCTATGCCTCCTCACAATTCTATCTCAGGGTTCTATGGACAGTGCCTTCGACTTCATGGTAGAGTTTCTGTTCTGACTTGCACTGTCAACTGTGGGACCTCATATAGAAAGGTGTTTCTTTCTTAATCATTTCCAATCAATTGAATTGGCCACAGGTGGACTCCAATCAAGTTGTGGAGATATCTCAAGGATGATCAAAGGAAATTGGGTGCACCTGAGCTCAATTTGGAGTGTCATAAACAAAGGGTTGAATACTTGACGCAAGACATTTCAGTTTTTCATTTTTCATTAATTTGTAAGAATTTCTTTAACAAAAAAAAAATTACATTGACATTATGGGGTATTTGGTGCAGATTGGTGACAAAAAAATCTCAATTTTATCCTTTTAAACCCCGCAGGTGAAAACCCCGCCTCCAGGAATGACAATGAGCAAACCACGCCCCTGGAATAGATGATGAATGGGTGTGACATCAGAGAGAGGAGGAGAAAGAGAGGATAGGGGTCAGAACAGGAGTGTGCGGGACAGAAGCAAGTGAGGCAGGATCGGCGGTTGGAAGAGAAGGGCATTGCAGCTAGCTTTCCCTCGACACGGTGAAGAAGGCGCACGATTCTTGTGCTCGTGCTGAGGAGCATTTGCCCGCATGATGGAGCAAGACGTCAGCCATGGACTGTTGGGCTGGGTCGTGTGAGACTGCACCTCGAAGCCTCGTGTTGTGCCATCGGAGAAGAAAGCGGTGCCATTCTACAGAGGAGTGGCGTCGGCAAGTGCGATTGATGAAAGAAGCTGCACGGCAGTTTCTGAGTCCTGGTGTTGAGTATAACACCCAAATTGCCTCCTGCACATTTCCCACCGAGAGCGGCTTGGCGCCATTTTTGGGAGCATTTTCCCACGCAGTGACGACATGGTTTGGCAAACCCCAAGCTTCAGAAACTCATCTCTCGGCACACAGCTAAGTGCCAGGAGAAAGGGAGAATTTTTCATTTATTTATTCTGTCCCCGTATCTGTATTAAAGTCTGTGTGGAGCCACCTTGAATAAGAATTTAGTTTTACCTCACGCTCCGTTTTTATTTTTACACTTTGAATTATTACAATTGTAAATATTTGATTTATTTTCATTAAACCCCCGGTATTTATTTAAGTTGCTTGTATTGTCTATTTGTCGTGGGTTCGAGTATAAACCCCTGTGCTGTGCTTCCGTCTGTTTCGTGCATTTGCCGCCCTTCCGTCCTGCGTGTGCTATAATCGCCAAGGATCACGTGTTCGCCTCCAAGGGAGAACTGTTTGGCTATCCGTCCAAGCAGGGGCAAATTGCCTGGACACGACAATAATCTCTTTTTCCAGTGCTTTACTAAGGCCTGGATTCCTCGAGTAAAAAAATTTGGCTGCTTGTGTAGGCATTCATGCACTGCCTCTTGGACCTCTTCGTCAGATCAGAAAGTGGTTCCACCAAGCGCCTCTATAAGTGGCCCAAAGACGTGGTAATCCGAAGGTGCGAGGTCTGGTGAGTTGGGTGGATGAGGAAGACACTCAAAATGCATGTCCTTGATTGTTGCAGCTGTAGCGTGGGCAGTATAGGGCCAAGCATTGTCATGCTGCAGCAAAACACTGGTAGTGAGTAGTCCATCCATCCATTGGGACCATACTCTGTGCAGAGCGTTGGTGCTGCCTAAGCAGTCACCTTGGCTATTGGACACAATCCTGGACGGGTTACCACTCAACAGCCGAGTGGGATTTGAACTCAAGATCCTCGGATCCCAAGCCCACCACCCTAACCATTAAGCCAACACCAGACATAATAAGCCTTTCAATCCTGAGAAGTCCCCACAATCTATCTATCTATGTCTATGTCTATGTCTCTGTCAAAGGACAATACCACAGATCCTCCTCTCAACTTTAGCACCAACCCTCTCAAAGAGGTTTGGTCACAAAAAGTCTTGGGTCTCAATATCAGCCACAATCTTTCTTGGGCAAGCCACATTTCAAAGTTGGCCTCCAAAGCCAGACGCCGACTGGCCATTCTCTGTGTGATGCCATTTGAAGTTACGGAAGGGAAGCATACTGTACACCAGAAACCAACTTGACAAGGCGCCACCAGGTTTTTGAGGAGGGAGACAAGTTTGAAAGTTCATTCTAGAGGTTGAACAGATGCTGTTTTCTGGCTCGCCTGAGAGTAGACACACTTATTGCGGGCTTTGTGGAATGATCTGAGGTTGCCTTCGGCTGCCTTCCGAATTTGCCTTCCAGGAGGATGAAAGTTGTTTTCAAGCAACTACCTCACCACAGGATTCAGAGGACCAAGAGCAGGAGGATGGGTATGATCATTGAAGAGGTGGGATGAATCTGTGCATAAGAGAGCAGATTTCCGCGTCCTGCAGTACTAAATCCCTCTGAGGAGCTGGCAGACAACAGTGGTATCTCTTTTTGCCGATCTGGAATTTATTAGATGCTCATGTGATAAATAGAACACGTCTTTCAATCATAACAAGATCAAACAAACCCACCTCAATTTTCATGGTCAGCCAAAAGATGTTTAAGCTTTTAGACCTCAATATCAGCTTTGATCACTCCTGTGTTATCATACAACAAATCTGGCAACTAAGCCAGCTGCAGGCTGGGCATCTTCCATTGTTCCAAGTAATTATTTTTAAAAACCATCAAACACCAACAGCCTAAAAAGGGTTTTTTCAGTAGTAAAAGAGTATTGCTATTCCAGCCACTCTCCTTCATCCCCCAGTGGGCTGGTTTCCCCACATCATATTTGCTTATCTTGGGAACCAAAAGCTCTCAACATTATTGACATCTTCCTGAGGCTGTTCAATTTCAGTCCCACACTTCTCAACAGGGATTTAAGCAGGCCGTGCACCAGCATCTCATGTCGTCCTCCATCCCTGGAATGTCCTATCCCGAAGGGTGGATGATCATCTGTCTCTGTTATCATTTGAGCTTCACCTATTGAACATCGGTATTACAGCACTCTCTGAGGTTCGGAGGCCAGATAGCGGTGACATCATGGCGGATGGTTACACCTACTATTGGTCTGGTAGTCCTGTTACCATGCCCAAGGAGTTTTTGTAGCTGTGTCCAACAAGCTGACTCCCATGATAATTGAGGTAGCACCAGTCAACGAGCGCATTATGAGACTAAGGATTCATCCTTGATCTTTGGGTGTTGTTTCCCTGGTCTCTGTATATGCCCCGACTGAGGCGACTGATCTCACCGTGAAGGAAGCATTCTATGCCGCGCTTGAATCTGGTTGATCAGGGTCCAGGTGGGATACTCTTCAAGTCTTTGGGGATTTCATTGCATCGATTGACACTGATAGGGATGGTTGTGAGACATGTGTTGGTCCCCATAGGTCTGGAACTGTGAACCAGAATAGCACTAAGTTCCTTGACTTTGCAAGAAGTCATTGACTTATGGTGGCTGGTTCATGGTTTCAGCGCCCACAGGCTCATCGCTGGACTTGGTATTCCAACACTGGTGATGTGACAAAGGAGATTGACCATGTGCTCATTGATGGTCGCTGAAGCATGATCCAAAACTGCAGCGTCGACCAGAGTGCTCATTCAATTGGCAAGTTCAAGGATGAGAGGGTAGCTGAGGAGTTTGCGAACAGGCTGAGTGGGGATTTCGGAGGTCTGGGTGCTTTGGGGAAACCTGGAGTTGTGGAGTTCCTTCAAGGCCACCATCCTTGATGTTGCCGGTGAATGTCTTGGAACTCACCATAGGGCGAAGAAGAATTTTGTCTCTCAAGGGAGACTGGATACCATTGACTGGAGTCACAGAGCCAGGTTTAATGGCAGAGCTGAGCTGTTCAGGGAGTTGAGGCATAAAACTGTACATGTGCAGAGGGTGAACAAAGAGGCCTATGGGCGAGGAATCTGTGAGGGGGTAGAGCATCACCTGTGGTCAAGTGATTCTCGTCCTGCTTACAGGAGAATTTGCGCATTGCGTTCCTCCAAGCCCGTCCCTCGGTGTACTGCAGTTAGAGCAGAGGTTGGTGGGCTCTTGACGGAGGAGTCCGAAGTGAAGGCCCACTGGGCCGGTTACTTTGAGCAGCTGTACCGGGCTGATTCACCAGCTGTCGATTTGGTCGTCAGGGGTGTTATAATCCCTGTTGCTGACCCTCCAATCAACTGTGGTCCACCTTCGTTTGTGGAAACACAGGCTGCGGTGAACCGGTTGAAAAGGGGTAAAGCTCCTGGGATCTGTGGCATCCATGCTGAACTTCTCAAGGCTGGTGGAAATGCTGTACTCGTGTCATTGCATGCAGTTCTGACTGAGTTCTGTTTAGAACACAGGTATAATCCCAACTGACTGCATGAGCATGTAGTGTGGCGCTGTCGGTACCTGTGCAGCAGGATGAAAGTCAGTCTTCAGGTCCTTTGTGCTTCCAGTCTCGCTCTACGGATGTGAAACTTGGACCAGGAATCTGAGACGGAGAATTTACTCCTTCGGTACCAGGTCTCTTCGGAGAATCCTTGGTTATCGCTGGTCGGACTGTGTCCAACAAGCGGTTGCTGAGACTCAGATGAGATGTGTCACCTATATAGTCCGTGAGCATCAGCTGCGGCTGTATGGACATGTGGCTCATTTTCCTGATGCTGATGCTGCTCGCCAGATTCTCTCAGCAAGGGGGCCTCGTGAGTAGAGCTTCATGACCAACCACATGCCTCGTGGTTGAAGCAAGTTGATCAGCATATGAAGATGGGGATGGACCAGGCATCTGCCTGTGGGATGTCCAGACGGAGGCCCTTGGAGTACCGTCGGAAAGTGGACACAGCGACGCGCTGCTCCGGTGCATGCTGCCATACCTGATCTGACCTCCATCCCCATCGTTTCACCCCAATGACCCTTCCTGACCCAACTCTCCTACTTGCAGGTTGCTGTTAACTTTCTTCCACAATCTCATTTTTTCCTGTTCGTTTATTTCTTTGTTTGTGTCCAACAGTTGCACTACTGTTGTTCCTTGCCTTTTTTTTTTACCCTTTGTAATCTCGCTCTGCGTTAAGCCTCAATATTGTACAGGGTGAAAAAAAAAACATTTCTGATCGCACAAGTACATCGTGTCAACAAGCAGTTATTAAATTTGTGCTTGTTTGTGTAAATAACATCGATGCATTTACACAGGCTTTGGTTGGGCCACACAGAGTTAAAAAAAAAATAGAAGGGCACTCTTCGACGTCACCAGATATGCCTCCACCAACATAAATTTTTTCCCCCATATAATTTAGCCTTAGATGTCCCTCCAAAATTTTCATGTGGATCGGATAAAGCGTTCGACCTATGCAATTATGACATCATGATTTATATTTTATTTAATCACACATTCCCCGTGGGGAGTACTTAACATGTGCCAAGTTTCAGAGATAGAGGTCCAAAGTGTTTCCTTTTTCCAACATGGCTGCCACACCACATGACCAATGATGTCATAATTATCATTAAAACATTCTACATGAGTCGTAGCACCTATGGTGAAAATTTCATGTCAATCGGATAGGCGGTTGCAAAGAAAACTAGCATGGACAGACTACGTACGGACTGACTGACGGACAACCTGAAAGTACTTCGTCAGCGGAGGCATAAAAACTTTTACACGTGTTGATAAATGAATGACATTTAAAAAGTCGATAAATTTCAAACCTTACGCCGATTTTGACGCAGACGTTTAGGTGGAGGACCTTCATCCCAGTTTCGTCCCGCCATCCTCGGGGTTCTTCCTGCTCGTTGACCACCCTGCATGCCACAATTATCATAAACTGCATAATGCATGGTACATGTATCTATGGATGACAGGCTGAACTTAAAGGCTAAATAAAGTTGTGCAATACAAAACTATTGTTTAGCTGTTCCCTTAAAAAAACATCCTGTGCTTTCTAAATTTTTTATTCTTCTTTGGTTTGTATTCTGCATACAGTATAAAGGAATCAGGTATTTGAAAAGTAAAAGTAAATGAGCAATTTCCTTTTGCAATTGAAAATGGTGAGACAAGAAAACTGCTGGATGTAGCATTTTCAATATTAAAATGTTTAAAAGTACAGAGACATGACAGAAGTAAATAGACACCATGATATTTCAATTATTTATTTATTTAACATTTGAAGTATATTTGATCCATTTTAATACATACACTAGTGTTTGGTAGACTTGCCATTTGCAGATTTCAATGCTTTTACTCTTTCAGACACAGAACTAACGAGTTCTGAAATTTTTTCGTGGGATTTTTGTCCAGGCTTCACACAAAAGGTTTATCAATTCTGCCCGTGATGTTGGTTTCCTGGACTTTTTCTGCACAGCTCGATCCAATATGGCCCAAAGGTGTTCAATTGGATTCATGTCAGGAGACTGACTTGGCCATGGAAGTCGCTTGATCCCATTTCTGTCCTGCCATTCTTTGGTCTCTTTTTGCAGTGTGGCATGGAGCTCCATCTTCCATGAAGTGTTGTTTTTGACCATCTGGGCAGTGGAGAAGACAGGGAGAAATCCATCCTCAAGGATAGAAATGTATATCATAGAGTTGATGTTGCCAACACACTCCACAAGCTCTGACGGACCAGCGCTCCAGATTGCTCCCCACACGATCACTGAATAGCCACCGTGTTTGACAGTTGACTGCAATCGGTTCAAAGAGAACTCTTGACTGAGAAGTCTCCAGACCGATACGCGTCCACTCTCAGAAAATTGAGCAAATTGGGACTCATCTGAAAAAAATTACAGTTTGCCAAAACTCCAAGGGTCTGTTGGCCATCTCGTCAGCCCACTTCTTTCTCCTTCGAATGTTAGCTGGTCTCAGAAGAGGTTTTCTCCTAGCTGGCTCCCATAGTAGCCCAGTTGATGAAGGTACCGCACTGCAGTTCTTGAGCTAACTCGGACCTCCTCTGTAAACATCTGCTGCCTTGCAACGGGGAGTTTTCTCCTCGAAGACACCTTTATGAGGGCCCAGGTCGACCAGAACGGGAAGCTGTGGAATCCTTGCCTTCGCTGGTGAATTGCACAATCACCCGATTGATCGTAGAAAACCGAATGCCAAGGTTCTGAGCTATCTGACGCTGGCTGACTCCAACTTCCAAATGACCAATAATTCGTTCTCTTTGAAAAATCACAAAGGTCGTGTGCTTCCTGGATTCACGGCATAATCAATTGTCGTACAAGACCCAGGAACTCGTTTCTGCAAAGAAATAGTTGAATACGAGTACAAATCACTGAGTAAATCTTGCTTTATAATCGATGAAATGAAGAAATTTAAGGTGTCTATTGAATTCTGTCATCTCTCTGTAGTTGTGCTTGTTTTTGCAAGATGTCAAATACACTTTTGGGTGTATTTTATAGATTTTTTTATTTTATGCAATATGTTTGAGGGGAAATTTAAAACATTTTATCAGGCACACAAGAAACAGAAAACCATCTGCTTTGAGACTACAGGAGCTGTAAGCCATCCTTTTTGTAACAAAGAAGGGTGTTTCATTTCCAAAGTAAAGGCAAGTCTGCATGGTATCGAGTGGTGAACACCCATGCAAGACATTCTTCCAGAGGACAACTGGGAATTCTTCCATTAACAGGAACTTGTGCTGATTTTCATGCAGGAGGCTTGAAATGTACCCTTGAATTGTGTGTGCATAAAAGGGAAAAACAACGAAAAACAGCCAACAACACCTGCTTCAGTAGACCCACAATCCCAAGTAACTGAGATCAAATTCTAGAACAGCACAATGATGATCACAACTCGTGGTACCTGTCACACTTTTAACCAAACTGATCATTTCTGCCAGAATATGTACTATATTTAGACAAACAAATAGGACCAAAACACCAAACTTTGTTGAGGGGATTGTTGACAGCATCCCTCAACGAGACACTGGTTGATAGCAGTCCTTCTGCACACCACAGCCAGACTTCCTTGTAAAAAGACAATGCTCTGCTTTACATTGTTCAGTTCTCTTGTTCAAGGTGGAAAATAATTAACCCATCAAGAAATAAAAATACAAAATTACTTCGGAGAAACGAGGAATCCGAACTGTGAGCCTCGTCCAGCAGTGGAAGTCTGGAGGCCAAGGCAAAGAGCAAGAACGCTGGCCGATTGTGGCCTTGTCAAAGGCCCAGAAGGAGCTTACTTACAGATGGCTTGTATTGGCCAAATGAAGAACCACGAGGAGGGGGTGGACTGTCACGGCGGCCTCTTGAGCCCCAAGGGGGAGAAGATCGAGATGGATCATAGCGGGAAGATGAACCAGAGCCATAAGAGTGCCGCGAGCCAGACCTGGGAATAGGAGGGGAGGAAGGTCGAATAGGGGTGGCCATCAAAGCCCCCCCCTGTTGCTGATAGCTCATCATTTTGTGAGCAAGGACCACAGTGTTCCACATGACAGTAACATTTCCCTGCCCACATCCAATATCAGTTCCCACACCAGCCAGTGCAGACAATCCTGAAGAACAGATGTATTTCTGCATTGTCCATGGCATTGTCTTCAAGACCTCCCACAGCAGAAATTCAAAGTCTAAGGAATTATTTCTATACCAGACAACTGGGCTGTTCAGGTATCTTTAGTGCAAGGAACAGCAACAAAAGCACAAACAAATAAGCGGTTCTATCATCATGGCAGATGTAGAGACCATTGCCGAGATCATGAGTTTATGATGCTCCAGTGTGAATATCGGATCTGAGTCAGTCAAACAACAGACACCCTGCGCATGCATCGAACAAACATTCGCACCAAATTATGATTGGGTTAATAATATAAATTAAGCCACAACAGTGACAAATCAAGAAAAAAAATACATTAAAAAAATACTTTGGAGTGACATTCTTGGCTATTTTGAAATAAATAAAAAAACTGTTGCTCAGAATTATCTTAAGGCCGTAAGGTAAAGAATGGTTGTCATTGCTGTTAACGACACCAACAAAGGTGGGGGGGGGGGGGAGAAATGGGTATGGATCTCTGGGTGACGTGTTGAACTCACCTTCTTGGAGGACTCAACTGATCGTCATCTAGGAAAAACAAATATAAAAAATAATGAGAAATATGGTTATTTATTTATTTCTCATTAAAAGGATCTGAAATGTTCAGCAGTGACATTAAGGACGATGTTTATTATCTTCTGCCCAATACTATTACACGTTCAGTGGATTTTATTATTGTACAAAGAACAGATGTTTTCATAAAGAATCAAATCATAGAACGTTGATTGAAGTATGCTAAACCGCCATCCAAAGCAAGGAAAGGCTCACATTTCTGGCATTAGCCCTTCGTGCTATGATTATTATCCTCACGCTTTGTGAAAAAAAACGGAATGAAGAGAGAGCGTGACGTTTAGATCGGCTACGTCCATCTGTCTGCCTGTCTGTCCATCCGTCCGTCACACTATCTCCTCCTAAACGGTTGGCCATAAATTCATCCAACTTGGTAGTTATGATCACCACATGGCAAGAAAATGCAAGAGCAGTGTCATTTTTGGCCCTGCCCCCAGGGCAGGGTCAAATACCAGAATAAAAAAAAAGCAATTACGGGCACATTTAAAAAAAAATGAAACTTTGTATATTCAATCAACATTTGGGGGATGCGTGAAATATGCAAAGGTTGCTTGGATTTGACCACCGGTTCATGCCCAGGGTGTGTGGAATTGTGGTCACAGGGGTCCAAATGGGGGAAACAATCCTGGAACTCAAGATTTGGTCATTCCTAGTGGAACATTTTGAAAGCTTTCAACAGTGCATTATGTGGAAAGCATGGGGATTTGCAATGGCATGCCATCGACTTCACTGGTTATTATTATTCCTACTACCAGCAATTGTCTCATGTCAGATGAATTGATAATCTTTTTCTGTTCATGGTCTGCATGTTGAGTCAATAAATCATGATTTCCGTTGATCATGTAAGAAAATATGTATTGAGTAGAAGTAGAACAGTGCTGTATTTGCAATTTCGATACTAACCTGGCCGAGAAGTGGGAGGACAGATCTAATACAGAGCTGAACATCATAAGCTTTTGGAGCACTGGTACTGACAGAAAGGATCTCATTCTTTCCTACAGGTCTTCAAGAGAGCTGTTTCATCACCATCTCAGATCGTCAATAATCCAAAACCATGATCTCTTCTAACCTGATTTACCCCACCCCAATCCCTCCTCCTTCAAAATATCCAGTTTTCCCTCTTTGGAGTTTCCTTCTGAATCCATCTTGACTACCCCATACATACATGTTTGGTGTCCTGTTTTTGTCTGTAATGTCCTGATCCGTTCAGTGTTCCAGCGCGTCCACAAGCCTTGACTATGTATACAAAAACAATAATAATAATAATAATAATAATAATAATAATAGGACTGCATGTCCTGCTGCTCACCTGGATCAGGAGCAACAGTCCCTCAGACCCACTTCGACCCTGATTTTTTTTAATGCCGCGAACAAACTTTGGTACATCACGGGTGATAAAGGTTGCGGTCAAGTTTCATCAAAATCGAATGTGTAGTTTCAGAGAAGAAGAAAATATTTGTGGACAGATGAACGGATGGACAGACGACACGCCATCCCATAAGCTACCCGGAACTACTTCCAGGTGAGCTAAAAATTAAGGTATTGTCGATATTTTTTTTATTTTTATGGGTTTGAAGTGTCTTCGTTTTTGGCACACCCTGTGAACAAAAACACATTTTTCATGTGCCTGGCATCAATGCCATGTCGAAAGAATCACTTCAACATTTAATCTGAAGGTCAGTGTTTGCTTTGGAGCTATGGAGGACCTATTTTACTTCAGTGTCAAAGGCTTGCTGAGATGAGCGAAGCCAGTTTTGCCTCGACTTCCTCATTTACCTTCGTGGCAGTTACAGCAGTTAAAGCATTTAAACCAGCATTTGCGGTAGTTCTTCACGGGATGTAAAATTGTACACCAGTATCCATGGACAATACAAATGTTTCTGGATCAAAAGTTGCTTGTGGCAGCACACGGTAACAGAGATTCAAAAGCAACGCCGAAGCACCTCGACTTCCAGCCTTTTCCAGACGAAGCAGATCAACCACATCACGCAGGAGCCCCTTAGCCGTGTCCATGGTCGATTCTTCAGAGTTTGGACCTCTGTCGCGGCCTAAAAAAGGGATGGGGGAGATGAAGAGGAAAGGGGGGGGGGAATGTATGGAAATTAAATTGTTATTTTCAATACATTTACGAGGAATTATAGAAAGTTCAGAATAAAACATCATTATTTTGCTTTTAATTGTTTTTTTCCAAGATAATCCTTGCCCAGTGCTGCTGCAGCTTGGTTATGCTCATCTTGCTCCACCATAAACTCAAATGCTACAATCACATAAAACGTAATCACTCTTCTTACACAACTCTCGCTTCAACTTAGGGAACAGGTAGAAGTCAAGCAAAGGGAGCCTACTCTTGTTAATAGGCTTGATAAGGAAGCAGATCAAAGCCAGTTGGTCAATGGGATCACTGCAACCAAGACTGTGTGGGATGATGTGGTTAATAACAAATAACTTTTCAACAGGAAAAGGCCATTTGGCCCATCATGCCTGTGCTATACTGTGCTGCAGCAGTTGCAGGGTGAGGAATGCACCAAGATGCACGCACGCCTCGATGAGACCCTCCCATAGCCATCACAATCATTACACGTGTACTATCATTTGTTCCTTTTTTACCCCCACCTGCGGAATCAACTTCAACATCCTCTTCAATCTCATTCTTCCCTCCAGGTCTTCAAGATAGCTGTTCCCCACCATCTCAGATAATCCACAATCCAAAACCATGATCTTTTCTACCTTCGTTAACCCCACCAAAATCGCTCCTCCTTCCAATTTTCCAGTTTTGCCTCCTTGGAGATTCCTTCCTTCCCCATCTTGTACACCCCATGCATCCTCTGTGTCCATCGTATCCACCCCATGCATGCATGTTTTGCATCCTGTTTTTGTCTGTTACATCCTGATCCATTCAATGTATTATTTTCTTCCATGAGCCTTCACGATGAATTAATACAAAACATAGGGGCAATACCCTCAGGGTGCTCACATGGCAGCGGCTGGATAAGAAAACCCAGGGAACCACTGGTAGGCATGAATGACCCACACAATATGTAATGAGGACGAAAGTAAATACAAACCTATGTATTATATTTTTAATGCTGTGAACAAACCAGAGTACACCAGGGGTGATAAAGGTTGTGGTCAAGTTTCATCGAAATTGTGTATGTGGTTTCGGAGAAGAAAGCAAATACATATTTTGGGGGGCAACCCCCCAGTCGACCCCCATAGACACCGATCTTTTTTTTTTAAAGGTGTGAACAATCTTTGGCACATCACGGGTGATGAAGGTTGTGGTCAAGTTTCATCAAAATTGTGTTTTTTCAGAGAAGAAAGGAAATACATATTTTGGGGGGCAACCCCCATAATCCCCTTTAGACCCTGACTTTTTTTAATGTTGTGAACAATCTTTGGTACATTATGGGTGATGAAGGTTGTAGTCAAGTGTGATAGAAATTGCATGTGTAGTTTCTGAGAAGAAAGCAAATAGCTGTTTTTTGGGGGGAGGGGGGTGTCGAACCCCGCCCCCAAATCGTATGGGGCCCCTGGATTATTATTTTTTTATCAGGGCTGGGGGGGGGCAACCCCCCTAGATTTTTCTTTTTAATGCCATGAACAAATTTTGTACCAGGTGATGAAGGTTGTGGTAAAGTTTCATCTAAATTGTGTGTCGTTTCAGAGTGTTTGTGAATGGACGGATGGACAGACGGACGGACCTTTCCATAAAAAACTCCCCGGAGCAACCTTCCAGGTGAGCTAAAAAAAACCCCCAAAAACTCCATAAAAGCATCCTACAACTGTCTTATTATTAAAATCTTCAATCTCAAGTGACACACAATCCTCTGCAGTCCACATCAACTCTCTCCTCAATACAGTCTGGTCTTTTACCCAGATTGTGACATTCCCATCCAATTCTCTCTTTCCTATACATCTGTCTGTTTACCCTATGGGCATCATTTTTGAATTACAATCTGGTTACTGCAACTTTCCACAGAGTTTGTGCTTGGAACATTGTACCTTTAACTATTGAGACATTGTGAAGCATTCGTTGTCGAGGAGAAACTCAACATTCTTCTTCTTATGGTTCCACACAACCACCTAACAGCATCAGCATAGTACTCCCCAAAGATGGTCTTATCTTTTTGAAAGTAGTCAGTCATCATCCCTTCAATGGTCGAGAAAACAGGAGCCATGAACATGGCAGCTGATGCCTTTAACTAACAGGGAGGCAGAGAATATTTAAATGCTTCAAGTGAATGCTCTCAGGATGAAAGTGGAAAACGTATCAGTCTCTCAGTCTCTGTCTTCGGAGTCACGATCCGAATGATTGAAGCCGTCTGGGTTTGCTTGAAACTGCTGAAGAAGTCCCTGGAAACATCAAGCCAAACTCCATATTGTTCAACAGTCACCATTCTGGGCACAGACCTTGCAGAAACCTTTTCCATGCCCTATTTTTCGGTGATTATAAAGTGTAATGATACTGCCGTTACTCCACTGTTAATATTCTCTCATTTCTCAACATCCTTTTGACTGCATCAGCATTTTGCTGCTGTGGGGTCTCCTCGGGGTATCCTCAGTGCTGGTTCTCCCTCACACAAATTCAGCTAACTTGTTTTTCATGGTAGCATATGAAGAGGCATCAGCGCCTGGTGCGGCTACCAGGTCCTCATGGATTTCCTTTTGGGGGCAATTTTTTTATGGAGGAAATTATTGTGATTTGTTTTCTCCATATCTTAAAATCATGACAACTTAGTCGTATTGACACTTTCGTATACAAGTCCTACAAACATAAACAACTGGCTGTGTAAAAAACAAACACATCAAACTACAGCGAGAGCAAAATAGAGTTGGGTGATGATTCAGAGAAAGAGACAGACAAAAAGGCTGAGATGCACAAATCGAGGTTGGTGGGGAAGGGGGAGGGGGGGTGGCAGAGAGAGGGAGAAAGAGACAGAAAGAGAGAGAGAGAGAGAGAGAGAGACAGACAGACGTAAAGACAAAGAGACTGACGTAGAGACAGACAGACGTAAAGACAGAGACACGTAGAGACAGACAGCAAAAGAGACAGAGAAAGAGACGTCACGCCAGACAGACGTAGAGACAGACACATAGAGACAGCAAGAAAAAGAGACGTAGAGACAGAAAAATGTAGAGACACAGAAAAAAAATACATACATAGAAACAGACAGAGTACCAGTTGTACTGGGCCCGGTGTATGCCCCGGTTAGAATAGGTGTACCATATCCCTGTGTGTCGTAAGAGGCGACCAGGGTTGCGTCAGGAAGGGCATCCGGCGTAAAAAACCTATGCCAAATCATGATGCGGACAACAAAACGAATTTCCATACCGAATCGGTCGAGGCCCGGGTTACCAAAGACTGCCACCGGTACCGATGGTCAGCAGGGTAACAGTGGAAATTGTGCTACTGCTGGGCGAAGGAGGAGAAGGAGATGGGGAAGGCGAGTCCGTAGGCAGCGGGAGAGGGGGAAGGGTAGAAGTGTGCAGGTGAGAGTTGGAACTCTGAATGTTGGGACGATGACTGGCAAAGGGCGAGAGTTGGCTGATATGATGGAGAGAAGAAAGGTGGACATACTGTGTGTACAAGAGACCAAGTGGATGGGGAGTAAGGCTAGGAGCATTGGAGGTGGTTTCAAACTGTTCAACCATGGTGTGGATGGGAGGAGAAATGGTGTCGGGATAATCCTGAAGGAAGATCATGTCAAGAGGGTATTGGAGGTGAGGAGGGTGTCTGACCGAGTGATGAGTGTGAAGTTGGAAATTGAAGGGGTGATGACGAATGTCATCAGTGCATATGCCCCACATATGGGGTGTGAGATGGAGTATAAAGAAGATTTCTGGAGTGAGTTAGATGAAGTGGTGGAGAGTGTAACCAAGGATGAAAGAGTGGTGATTGGAGCAGATTTCAATGGGCATGTTGGGGAAGGGAATAAAGAGGATGAGGAGGTGATGGGTAGGTACGGTCTCAACAAGAAAAATGTGGAAGGGCAAATGGTGGTAGAGTTTGCAAAAAGAATGCAAATGGCAGTGGTAAATACGTATTTCAAGAAGAAGGAGGAACACAGGGTGACATACAAGAGTGGAGGAAAGTGCACACAGGTGGATTACATCTGAAGCAAGAGATGCAACCTGAAAGAGATTAGTGACTGTAAGGTGGTGGCAGGGGAGAGTGTAGCTCGACAGCATCGATTGGTGGTTTGTAGGATGACTTTAGAGGTGAGGTTGAGGAAGAGAGTGAGGGCTGAACCAAGGACCAGATGGTGGAAGCTGAAGGAGGAAGACTGTTGCGTGAAATTTAGGGAGGAGGTGAGACAGGCGTAAGATGGTGGTAAAGATGGGTGGGATGATTGGGCAACAACAGCAGAAGTGGTGAGGGAGATAGCTCGGAAGGTACTTGGTGTGACATCTGGACAGAGGAAGGAAGATAAGGAGACTTGGTGGTGGAACTAGGAAGTACAGGAAAGTATAAGGAAGAAGGGGTTGGCGAAAAGGAAGTGGGATAGTCAGAGAGATGAAGAAAGTAGGCAGGGGTACAAGGAGTGGTGGCGAAAGGCAAAAAGAGAGGTGGCAAAGGCCAAGGAAAAGGCATATGACGAGCTGTATGAGAAGTTGGATACAAAAGAAGGGGAAAAGGATTTATACCGAATGGCAAGACAGAGGGACCGAGCTGGGAAGGATGTGCTGCAGGTTAGGGTGATAAAGGACGCAAATGGGAATGTGCTGACGAGCGAGGAGAGTGTGTTGAGAAGGTGGATGGAGTACTTTGAGGAGCTGATGAATGAAGAAAATGAGAGAGAGAAGGTTGGAAGAGGTGGAGATTGTGAATCATGGAAGTGGGGTGGATCAGTAAGGATGAAGTGAGGACTGCTATGAAGAAGATGAAAAGTGGAAAGGCGGTTGGCCCAGATGGTATACCAGTGGAGGCATGGAAGTGCTTAAGAGAGATGGCAGTGGGGTTGTTAAACAGATTGTTTAATGAAGTCTTGGAAAGTGAGAGGATGCCAGAGGAGTGGAGATTAAGTGTACTGGTTCCGATTTTCAAGAATAAGGGTGATGTGCAGAGCTGTAGAAATTACAGAGGGATAAAGTTGTTAAGCCACACCATGAAGGTGTGGGAAAGAGTACTGGAAGTTATGTTGAGAGGAGAGGTGACGATCTGTGAGCAGCAATATGGGTTTATGCCAGGAAAGAGCACCACTGATGCGATGTTTGCTTTGAGAATGTTGATGGAGAAGTATGGGGAAAGCCAGAAGGAGTTACATTGTGTGTTTGTGGATTTAGAGAAAGCTTATGATAGGGTGCCAAGAGAGGAGTTGTGGCATTGTATGAGGAAGTCGGGAGTGGTGGAGAAGTATGTGAGGATCGTGCAGGATATGTATGAGGACAGTGTGACAGCGGTGAGGTGTGCGGTAGGAATGACGGACCGGTTTGAGGTAAAAGTGGGATTGCACCAAGGATCGACTCTGAGCCCTTTCCTGTTTGCAATGGTGATGGACAGGTTGACGGATGAGATCAGACTGGAGTCTCCATGGACTATGATGTTCGCGGATGACATCATGATCTGTAGGGAGATTAGGGAGCAGGCTGAGGCGAGCCTCGAGAGGTGGAGGTACGCACTGGAGAGAAGGGGAATGTTAGTCAGTCGGAGTAAGACGGAGTAAATGTGCGTAAATGAGAGGGAGGGTGGTGGTATGGTGCGGTTGCAAGGAGTTGAGGTGGGGAAGGTGGATGGGTTTAAATACTTGGGATCAACTGTCCAAAGTAACGGAGAGTGTGGGAGAGAAGTGAAAAAAGAGAGTGCAGGCAGGATGGAGTGGTTTGAGAAGAGTTGCATGTGACAGAAGGGTAGCTGCAAGAGTGAAGGGGAAGTATATAAGACGGTAGTGAGACCAGCTATGTTGTATGGTTTGGAGGCGGTGGCACTAACAGAAAGACAGGAAGCGGAGCTGGAGGTGGCAGAGTTAAAGATGCTGCGATTCTCGTTGGGAGTGACGAGGATGGATAGGATAAGAAATGAGTATATTCGAGGGACAGCGCAGGTAGGACGGTTTTGAGACAAAGTGAGAGAGGCGAGATTGAGATGGTTTGGAAATGTGCACAGGAGGGAAACGGAGTATATCGGGAGAAGGATGTTGAAGATGGAGCTGCCAGGCAGGAGGAGAAGAGGAAGGCCAAAGAAGAGGTTCATGGATACGGTGAGGGCGGACATGCGGGTGGTTGGAGTGCCAATGGAAGATGTGGAGGATAGAGCGAAATGGAGACGGTTGATCCGCTGTGGCGACCCCTAACGGGAGCTAGCCGAAAGAAGAAGAAGAGAAGAAGAGACAGACAGACATATTGACATACAGAGAGACAACAGAGAGATTGACATATTAGTGGCGATAAATGAAAAGGTATACAGGAAGCTCAGAACAAGGTGTACATCGTGGTGTTTTACACAATATCCAGCAAAGTTATACATGTAGAAAATGTCAAAAGTAGTTGTGTGGAATCTCCCAACAAGATATGTGATGTGCCACACTCTTTACAGAGTGTTGGTGCTGCTAAAGCAGTTTGTTGGCTACGGTTATACTGGGTGGTTTGCTATCGCCTTCCCAGCCTTGTTTGTCTGTGCTCTGTCCTTTTAAACGCTGAATGTCAAGCAAGGAAGCAGCAAGTACAATTTCCAAAGTGTTTGGTACAACTCACCCTGGGTTTGTACCACCAACCTCCTTGACTCAGAGAGGACGCTCCAACCATTACGCCACCAAGTCTGGTTATCCCAACATATTCATATCAAATAAAGTTTAACAGACTTGACAAAAAGATTCAGCAAATCAAATATTTTTCCAACTCAAATGCTTCAGATTTCTTTTTGATTATTTACAGCAAAAGCATGACTGAAATAGCATTTGAACACACATTGCCAGCAAGAAAGAGACAAAATGACATCACATCTGTTCCCCTCCCCTTCTCCATCCTTTCCACCTCCAACCTTCTTCCCTACCCTCCTCTCCCCACTTCTCAAATTACACATTCTTACTCTCACCGTGTTCTCCATTGCCATAATAACTTCCACGCCTGCTTTCATAGCTCCATGAATCCTGGAAGCCGTAGCGACCTCCTTGATGACTATCTTGATAAGCGTCTCCACCACAGCCATCTGGGCTGGTATCGCGCCAACCGCCCTTGTAGCCAACAGGAATGCCCGATCTATTACGCCCGTAAGCATTGGATTTTTGGCGAGATTGATAGCGAACTGGAGAACTGCTTTCGCGTGTGGAGAAGGACTTCGGTCCACCGTACCCCTCTGAGCTTGGATACCGGTGGTAATCCGACCGGTCATCATCATAGCGATTAGCCCTTCCATCCGATTGTCTCCTTGTCCTAGCATTATTCCCATAGTCAAAAACAATGCGGTCTGAGGAGCCTTTTTGTGGCTGGAGTAACTGCTTGGAACGAGCCAAGGCTGAGAGTGCGCCAAGAAGACGAGAATCTTCTCCTCGTGCTGGGCGGCTTCTGCTACTGCCACCAAGCCTTTGCTGGAATGTAGATCCTCCAGCAGGTCCACTGCAGCTGTTCATCAAGCTTGGTACTGAAAAAAAAACAAAAAAAAACATTAATATCGAGATTGAACAAGAGAAGTTAACAAAATATAATATATATTGTTGCGAATTTCGGCCCGTCCGGCGTGCGATCGGCCACGTAACTCGAATTGCGACACGTCGCCCACCGGAACGGACAATTCAGTCGTGACCCTCCTGGAACTACCGCAAGGAGCCAGTCACGGGTGGGGGTTTAACCTCACCACGATCGTGCCAATTGCCCACCCGCGCAGGATAGGGTTGCTCGCCAAATTCGACCTACCTAAGTACCTGCGCAAGTGGTCGACCGGGCGATCGTACCTCGCCGCAGGTCGACTTCGGACACGAACCGCTTAAGCGGCTCATTCCGTGCTGCAGGGATAACCGAGCGGAGTTATCGTCGACCTCGACGGTTCAGATTATTTACCGGGTGTTTTAAACCCACTATCAATCCCTTACGTGATGCAAGATGGAACTTTCAACAAAGGAAAGGACGAAGCGAAACGGGAAACAGTTCAACAAAAAAGCACCTTTATTTCACACACACAACACACACACGTAAGTCAGTAATGCAATGTGCAACAAAAGCCAAAATGCAACAAAAGCAAAAGCACTACTGCCGACTATAATTATTTACAACACTTAAACAATTATACTTGTCGGGACTTGGCGCCACATCATTCATTCAAAATAAACAGGAAAGATCTCCCCATAGGCAGGGAGGTAGACGGGGTCCGTGGACCAAATGTAAGCGGAACCTGGAGGAGCGGCCAGGTCCACGAGACCGAAAAGGTCTTACCCGCGTCCTCGTGACGCGATGGCGGGCAAGCCGCAATATCCGCGCAGCTGCGCCCCGACTCCGTGCCCCTGGCGTGGTCGGTGAGCTCTCTCTCCGGCATGCTCCGCACAAGCACGGCTTGGTCGGCACCACGGTTAGGGTGGGGAATGAACGGGGCCACCGGCACTATCTCAGCGTGGATGGGGGGGGGAAATTGTTGATGCTCAGGGTCGAGCGAGGGGAATGGCTGGCTGGCTTGGTGGCTTGTGAAAGCGAAGGCGGTTCGATTCCAGCGACGAGACGAGAAACCCCCACACTACTACTCTGAATTTCACACAGACTCGCGTCTTTTATAGACGGGGGGAGGAGCCTGTATGCAGATTTTAGGATCAAAACTTGATTGGAGGCGGGGCCACGCCACCCTCTGTTCAGCCATTGGTGTGGAAAAAAGGGGCATGAGCCTCTTTTGATCCGAATTTCTCTCCCGTAAAGAATCCACATTCATCGCGCTTGGAGGTGGGGCCATACCGCCCGACGCTCGCCCATTGGACAGAGGAAAAGGGGCGTGTAGCCTTCCTGATCCGAATTTCTCTCCCGTAAAGGCATCCATTGCACTCGCGGCTTGCCGCGTTCGGCAGCAATCACCGAACGGCTTCGGACAGTACGACGTTGGGTGTTGACTGGTGGTGGGGTCGATGGTTGTGGAAGGAGAAAGGCGAAGGTGGTGGGAGGTTTGCTGTGGTGGTTTGGTGGTTGGCGGGCGTCATTTGGGAATGGCGGTGAAGCGATGTTTGTGGGATGGAGTTGTGGAGGTAAAGAGGCAAAGGTGGTGGTGTTTGAGTTGTTGGCAGCTTAATGGTCCAAAATAACAACAGAGAAAGAAAAATGGCCAACTCAGTGTCGCAGCCCAGATGAATCACACACATTCCCTCTAAACAATAGGTGTGGGCTAACTACACATGAACTTATCGATATATTTCACCTGAGGACCCTTTATGGTGTATTGCGAATTTCCACAGCTGTAACAATATATATATATATATATATATATATATATATATATATATATATATATATATATATATATATATATATATATATATTTACCATCATTTCATGAGGTAAGTGCCTGGTGAACTGATACTAGCTAAGATTTTGTATTCAAAGAATGAAGTCATAGTTGGCTGCTCCTCTTATTTTTTAACGGCCACAAATATTCCCAAGTTCTTGTGGGGTTGACCAAGGGAAGCTCGGCCCAAGTTGTTCATGAGCCAGCTGGCCAGGCCTGACGTTCAATTAAGGTTAAGGCAGGAATTTGCATTTTGGTCATGGTGCCAGCAGTGATAGCTCGCTTACTCTTCACGAAGGACACCGTAGGATCTTTAATGTCCACCAGCTAATGCCGGCAGACGGGACACTCATTTGGCGCCCACCAGAGGGATGACACACACATTAATGAATCACCCTGCCCGTGAAACACAGGGATGACAGTTTATAGCTGGTTCAGGATTCAAACCCAGTCGAGACAGCTTAAAGGTGAACGTGCTTACCTTGAGGCCATCCTGTCAGCCCTGTAGTTGGCTGCTCTAACTACGAAAATAAAATAACCATAAGGTATGAGAGAATAGGAAAGAAACATGGGATGAGCCACCATGCATGACCCGCCCTGTAATACAATGCTTTGCGGATCATAAACAAAAACCGTTTGAAAAACAAAAAAAACCCATTACAATTTGATATAAAACTTGGAAAACAAAGGAGGAAATGATAATTAAAACTCTAGTCGGGACTGTCTTTGTGAAATTGACCAAGATAGTCCCCACCATACCATTTATTTTACTTTTTACCAAGTACGTGTTAGCAGGATACTCTTCATTGAAAACATCCAAAATTGCTGCATTCATCTGCAGCACAAACCATGTCGGTCTCCTCTATTTTGCAAAAACCCAAACTGGCCAAAAAAAAAAGTTTTTTTTAATAATTAAAAAAAACCTCATCAAGTCGATTGTCATGGATCCAGAAACAGGAAAACATACTCGGTAGATAATGATGGAACAAGAATTTATGATAAATTGAACAACCTCATTTGTATTACTCGTACACCCAATCCCCATGAGAGCGGCAGGAGGGGACGCGACAAGCAGCATATAATGCCTCAAGAACGTTGGGTTTCCTACCTTTCAGTTTGCTATTAAACAGCAGTAGCGACTTTAAAAAAGAAATTATAGGTGTTTGTGGTATATAATATTTTTTTACTTCTGGTGGGGTTGCCCTACGAAACGCCATGATAAGATATTTATATGTGTTAACACGGTGTTTAGCCAAGGAGGAAAAACCCCGTGGGGAGGGGGGGGGCATTATTACCTTATCTGGAATTTATATTCCAGATAAGGTATTGTCATCACGAACCGTCCGTCCATCAGTCTCCTTTTTCGACTTCTCCAGCCAAAATGCTGGGCCGATCCGGCTGAAATTTGCCAGCAACGTTCCTCTCGTGATTGGTAACAGGAATTGCAAAGCCCATTCCGGTCACATGAGGAAGAAGGTCAAAATGCCCGACCAGGTAAATTTCTTCCAAAAAAATCTTCTTCTCCAGAATGCTACCAAATTTGGGTTACAACATTAGGACAGGGTGCTGATGTAAAATTGTGGAGGGCATGCCAATCACATGATAGGAAGTGTGTCAAAATGGTCGACTTAATCAATTTTTGGAGGAGGAGGAGATTGGGACTATACTCTGTGCAGAGCGTTGGTGCTGCTGAAGCAGTCTCCTTGGCTAATGGGAACAATCGTGGACGGGTTGCCACTCCGACACACGATACCAGCATGCTGGCACTCATTTTGTTGACCTCAGAAGGATGATAGGTCGAGTTCACCCCACCTGGTATTAATTCCACAGCTGAGCAGGATTTGAACTCAGGACCCTAGAATCCAAAACCCACCACCCTAAACATTAAGCCAACACCAGGCATAATTTTTGGGAAAAATTGTGCAAATTCCTTCATAAATCTTTTCCAGACCCACCAGTCAGAATCCTACCAAATTTGGGAATGTTAAATTGTGGAGGCCATGCTGATCACATGACTGGAAGTGGTGTCAAAATGGCGGTCGTGCAAATTACTTCCAAAATCTTATTCTCGAGACCCACCATTCAGAACACTACCAAATCTGGGTTGCAACATTAGGCTAGGGAAAGGCTGCCAATTATATTGCGGAAGTCATGTGGATCACTTGACCGGAAGTGTGTCAAAATGGCCGACAGTGAACTTTTGGGAAAATCGCATCAATTCCTTTAAAAAAAAAAAAAACTTCTTCTCCACACCAACCAGTCAGAATCATACCAAATCTGGGTTACAACATTAGGCCAGGACCCAGGTAAGCTACTGGTCCAGTGGTCCATTTTTTTCATATTAATATTGTTTTGTAATAAAATGAATGTTGTTGCGGTTGTGGAAAGACACCAGAATGTCACACTCAACACAAAAGGGATCCTTAAGTTTCGATATTTCAACAGCAATTGTGTTTGGTTAGGTTACCTTATCCCTAATAACAGGGACAAGAAAAAAGCATTGTGTGTGTACTGTGTAGGCTATAATAGCAGGTTCGATCCCATTTGTGATTCTACTCTTTCCTGAAATCCCTCTCTTCATCCATCCATTCTAATCTTTCTCCGCATTCCTCTCAAACTTCTCCTTCCCTACATCTTCCTAAAACCCCTCTCTCATCATTAATCCCTTTCAATACAATACCTCTTAACCCTTTCCTCCCCCCCCCACCCCTCAAGCACAACTATGCACAAATAGCAACACCCACGCATTATATTATATTACAAAACACACATTCAAAGCAATTGCTGAGGCAGTTATGCGCTACCAGTGAGGGAACACACGAAAGGAACAAGGAATGGGGATAAGCCACGGAAAAAGAAAGGCTAAAAGGCAGGGGCAGGGTTGCTACACCTGAACCTCTGAGCAGGTACGGGCTACGTGCACCAATGGGAACACGACACGCATGGGTCAAAGAGTATTACAGAGACATTCGCTCTCTGAAGCCACACCTAGCCCCGATAAAAGACGGTACGCTCCAGAGAACGGGGTCAACTTTCAACCAAGGAACGGAATGAGAGAACACGAGCCTGCCTGCTTGCATCCGAGAGCTGCTTTCTTGGTCTGAGGGACGGAGTTGGACAAGCTGCGTCGGAGCAAGTTTCCAAGGGTGAACGGCACTACAAGTTCCTTGGGACGCAGCGGCCTTACTTAATGACTTGCATAATCTTTCCTTGCTTTCCCTTCTTTTCAAATTTGTCTACTTGAGACACATAAAAGAGTGAGCAAAAGGAGTTGTCAACAATTAACCTCTTGACCCGTCTGGGTGAGGTCACCAACACACATATCACACCCTTCCTCGAGACTACTACAGCCTACATTGCATACGCCGCACCTCTCCCGACACATCGCACCACATCACTCTCCCTTTCCTCCCTCCCCATCACTTTGGGAACAACGTAAGCCCGCGGGTTCATGTCGGGTGAGCAAACAGCGAAACTGTCTCTGTCTCTCTCTCTCTCCCTCTCTCTCATTTCCCCAGAGTGACTGAGGCACACCTGTCTTGTGTGTAGAAATATGTTGAGATTGTCTAAGGGCTTTGTTACATGCATAATGGCCAAGTTCTGTTCTCTGTGACATTGCATTCTGTTAATACATCACTTTATCTCCTTTATAAACTGTTTCCAACCTGCTTAATTTTATGTTTCCGCCATTAGTTAGACTTAACGTATAATAAATAGAAGGGAGGTTGTACCCCATAAATAGATAAAAGGTTGGAAGTTGAGAACACGGTTCCTAATCAGGGATAACGAAATCACTGGGAAGGCAATGCGAGAGTTGAGTGTGGAGACCCTATCAGATTTAGTTGGCATAGACGGCATCCATGGTTGCTTCGCAACGCGTCGGGTCGCTGAGTTATCCGTGGTTCATCGGCTTCAGGGTCGAAGGTTGGAAGCGGGTCCGAGTCACCGCCTCATGAGCCAGGTTTCCCCCGAACCCATAACAATATTATACTATTATTATTTGTGATTGTTATTCCTTTTTTAATGAGAAGCGGCATTGGAAAAAAAAAACAAAAAAAACGTCACGATCAACTATCTTAACTCGGATATTGACCCCAACACGGATTTTTCCCGAGGAATGACAACCTCCATCGTGTGACTCTTCGTCCTCCTGTCAAGTTTAGTTGAGATTGATAATAAGTAATGACTGAAATTATCGTGGTCAAACAGACACCAACTTGTGTATTTTAGTGTGATAGTGTAGAAAGAATAAAGGAATTTATCTGTAAGAAAGTTTTCCGATGGCATTTTCAGAGAGAGGCCTGTTAGTTGTCTGGAAGATGGTTCTCTCTGGAAGGTGGTTCTCTATATAGGAGAAGTGAGGAACAGAAGCATTAGTGTGCAGTCAGCCTGGTTTTGTAAGTTTAACCAGGAGGGGGTTCCTGGCAGAATGCATGCATCAGGAAGATGCTGGGGAGGGTTGGTGGGGTGAGACAGTCGAGGGAGCTGGACCAGACGACAGGCTATAAAAAAAAAACAGAGGCCACCGACCTGACAGCAACATGCGCTTCAGCCTTGTCGCAAGATATGCCAATATTTAGAGCCTTAGGTTACAAATGACAGGTTGTAATCTTTTGACGACATGGAGGGAACTTTACAAAAGCTCATGTCTTCACAAACGGGTGGGTTTTGCTTGGATTTTGTGGCTAGACCGAGCTCCCTCCTCCTGATGTGCCGTCGCCGGTGTGCCTGCTCATAAGCTCCATGCCTGCTCTCCTTCATTATTTTACATCGCCCTGATACACTACCCTTTGGCCCGGTACCCTGAGAGGGTATGATTGTGTGCACAAGGACCTGTGGCTTATTTGTGATTTCGTTTCTATATTCAGAAGCATTGTACTTATTAATCGTCTGTCTCCATCTCAGCATTCTGTGCCGTGTGTCCTATCCTTCATTAAATATTTATTTATTTATTCCTTAAGCCTGCATACGTGTCTTCGTGCCACATTTCCTGCATAAATAGATTTGGTTTAATGGATAACGACAATGGGGGAATCAATTTAGTGATTGCATTCTTCAATAACCAACTTGAGGGGGGCAGGGGGGGGGGGAGGGGACAGGTCCCATTTGGAATACGAGACCACATTAACTAGCACTTGGGTGTGGCTCCCATTCAAATTACGGTCATGGACGAAAGGATCTCTGCTGTTATATATCTACACCAGCTGTGGTGCTGGTTAAAGCGGTTGAGATGGGGGTCGTACATGTAACAATATTTTTGTTTTATTTCTGGGCCAAACTGTTGGTTTATCACAAAATTGCTTAACACAGGAAGTGTGTGTTTCTTGCATATAAATAAATGACATTGGATGGGATGCAATTTTAGGTGCCACTCTGCAAATTGCCATTCATTAACTGGAGTTACATGCATCCTCTCTCTACCCCCCCTCCCCTAAACACCCCTCATGTTTCATTCTCAGGAGGGAGAGTAAATTGGATTTGAACCTGTGTTCTCAGTATCACAAACCATCGGTTCAGATGAGAAAACAACAGGCTTACGAAAAACCAAAGCTTCTGTTTCTACGCTCAAGTCACCAAGAAACTAAATATTACTCAATGAAGGTCTTAAAGGTCTTGTTTGCAAAGTGCTAACAATTCCAGATTTTGATTAAAGATGAAACGCATACTAAAGGGCCCCAGAGGTGGTGTCTCAAGAAGTCAGCATCAAGATCGTCCACGGAGTGTTTCATGATCAACGTTCAACCTGTCAACGATGTTTGCAAGGGTGCAATTATGAGCTATACACTCTCCAAGCAGAAAGGTGATAGACCAACAAAATATAATAGATGAAAAGCTTTATGGAGCGTTTTACACAAACAAATGAGCAAGTTCAGCACCAGTTGATGTGTACCACTGAATGGATGAGAAAAAAAAAAATATATATATATATATATATATATATATATATATATATATAAATAACGCACCCACTTATACATAAAAGACTGGAAGGCAAACGCAATTACTCACAATCATGTCCCATGGACCAGATTTTCTATGGTAACGATTACTCCCTTTGCATTTGAGCCTTCTCGTCTTTCAAAAACAAAGAAAACGAGAGTAAATCATCTTCAGCAATGCACAAATTAGTCCAAAGGGTAAAAATCATACTAACAGTACAGATGGTTTGAGAGCTGAGAGAGCAGAAGGAACGGCACCAGAGGATGTGCAGTGAAATAAAACCAAAAATTTTAAATAAAAAAAAATTAAACCTGTCTTTAATACAAGGACGACACGCCTTGTGCTTCGACCTCGTTGTGATAGATGTCATCAATGTTAAGAGCTATAGACTCCGGGGAGACAAATGTCATGCTTGAATGCCAATATTACAAGAAAAACAACATGTTAAAAATAAATAAATAAAAATGTAACAACACAGAGGGACGAAAATATCAAAAAAAACAACCTAACAAGGTCGGAATGACAACACAATACGACACCACAATCCTCATGGATTACCATCACGACATCTTTTGACATTTTACTTTTGTTGTGGGATTGTGATGGAACAACGTCAAAAGATGTCGTGATGGTAAGTAATCCACAAGAGGATTGTGATGTCGTGTTGTGGCATCGTCATGTGGTGTCATTCTTCATTGCTGGGGCATTCCATGTCAGGTATACACAACCTCCCGACACGAATACCTCATTTTCTCCCCATATTTTGGTCATTTATTCAATTGGGTGAAAAAACTCAAAATACCAACTTTTAGACCTGGGGGCCCATTTTAAGGGCCCCCCAAATTTGGGCGCCCCCGGCTGCCACCACAATCTTCCAGAGGCCATATCACAGGTTGTAGTGGTCCGATTTGGATGATCTTGGTATAAAAATGCTCGTAAAAGCGAGATCTTTCGAATCACGTAAAGTAAAATCACTCCGAAACAGTAATTCCAAAAGTTATAGTTTGGGGCGCCCTTTGACCTTGGGCCCCCGCCCCCCAGCCAAACCGATGGTCCTGATTTTTTCATGTGAGAATACCCCTTCATATACTCCAACACCTCAGCATAAATGAAAATGGGATCCCAATGGGTTCACGCATAGCAAAGATTTACGTTGGAGGACTCGGGTGCTGGACACACAATACACAGCACAATATTTGAACACAAGATTTCCAATACGCTATATCAGTATATTGTACATAAATTTTCCACATGCACATGCATGGGTCCATCAACACTCAAGAAAGAGATTCCTCCTTCCCTGAAAAAAATGGAGGGTGAAAGAAAAATATATATATTTTAAAAAAAATTAAAAATATATTTTGTGTTTTTCTTTTTACCTCCACCACCGAAAGGTGAAGGAGGTTATGTTTTGACCCCTTTCTGTCTGTGTAAAGAATGTCTCAAAAAGTTGTAGACAGATTCAGATGAAATTTTGTGGACAGGTTGGTTGTATGACAAGGACGAACCGGTTCGATTTTGTTGATGATCCGAATCCAGATCGACGATGAGAATTTTTAACTGATTCTTCACCATTGAGGGACGGGGCCAAAACCGATACAAAGCACGATATCTCAAAAAGTTGTGGACGGATTCGGACAAAACTTGGTGGACAGGTTGGGTGTATGGCAAGGACGAACTGATATAATTTTGGTGAAGATCTGAATCCGGATCTGGATATGAGAATTATTTATTTTTTTAAGTGATTCTTTACAATTGAGAGATCGGGCCAAAAACGATATAGTCCTCCACAGCATAATATTTCAAACATGTGTTGGGCTCGATATGTTCTCCTGGATCACGCATTGCATGGCAGAGGTATGCGCTCCACCGAGTGCCCTTCTAGTTGTGATCTGGTGATGATGTGGCATGAAGGCATGATGGGGTGACAGAGATAGATAGATATATATATATATATATATATATATATATATATATATATATATATATATATATATATATATATATATATATATATATATATATATATATAAATATAAATATATATATATGTATATTTTTAATGAATTTGGAAGCTTACTGCACACAACAACCAGGTCCTATAGATCAGTTATATCGGTAAGTACGTGTTTCTAGTTAGGGTCCCGTCCCTAGTCTAATGGGAATTAATTGTACATGCGCTGCGGAGTTATTTTATAGTTAGGAATTTTACATCACTTGCGACAACAACGCCCACCTTCGCTTTCACAACACTCTGCTCGTGGCATTCTTCACGTGCTCGCCGGCAAGCGAGCGCGTGCGTGGGCGGAGTTTAACATGGGCATGGCGTCCCTCTTTGGCCAATCGGCAAGGAGCGGGCGTCTCACCCGCCCCGTCTCCCACTCAATACCATCGCCATTACGCACGTCGGAGATGAGGAGGTAGGCGGAGCTACAAACGCCTCCGATCGGGACTCCACCCAGAAGGGTGGGAGTTGCACCGCCTACCGTGGGTCTGTCCAATGGGAGACGGCCAGGGAATCGCGCGATGGGTCCGACCAATCAGGAGGCGAGTGGCCAGGAGAAGAAGCGGCTCCCTCCAAAAGAGGACAGAGTGGTTGTCGGGACGAGCGTGAAGAGATGGAGATCGTGGTGATAGCGGTGTGCAGTTTTGGTGCTGGCAACGCCAAGGTCGTGGGTTTGAGACCTACCGTGGAGGTTCGGGTCGGTGTGACCGCATGAGGATGGGCAGGTACCCCGGCCTGGCTCTCCTGATTGAAGACCCACTGAGGTCCATTTTCTGGATATTTGCGCGTGTGTGTCTGTGTCTGTGGGCCCCGTCTGA
>NC_140974.1:5451563-5511563 GCF_056783735.1 Eptatretus burgeri
GTGCGGAATTCATGCTCTTAGAAGATAACCCGATCCGTACATGTTTGAGGAAAAGATCAATCCTTGAAGATGCTGTGTAGCTTCATCCGTAAGAGAGTTATCATCACTGACAACACTTGCACCAGCACCCGTGATGATAACGAATCTCGATTCCAATAAGCTTTTTCTTTGATTTTTTTTTTAGGGGGCTATTTTCCTCGTCAATATTTTCTACATCTGGTTGGACCTCTGTGTCTCGGCGTCGCTCAGCTTGAGAGAGAGAGTACACGTTTGTTGAACAGTGTGGCGTAACATGAACTGTGCATGTAGAGCTCCTTCGGACCCTTCTCCCAAACAACAGAACTATCTACCTGCCCAAAAGTAACAAGTCGTTGCCATTTCTTCACCTTTTCTCGCAATGAGCTCCATTTCTCGTCTGTCGCATTGTCCGCACTATCATTTCTATCGCATGATCGACGACAGTGCAAACGGGCAGTTTATCTCATTGCACACGTTGGCCATTTTGATGGTCAGCGGTAGAGGTAATGACTTGTTATTGTATGATGAAGGAGGCCTGAGGCTTGCTTGGCAATCTTGTGGGTTGAGGACTTGGTGTTGTTGTGGAATTTGTTGTTAACCGACTCGGTGTAAATCCTACGACTCAATTTGTTATAAACAATTAATTCACTGTCCACAACGGAAAGTACTTTTGATCAGAGAACATTTGAGGCCCGGCGAGGAGGAGTGATGTAAGCGACATTTTTAATGATATGATGATGATCGGCTCGGATGATAGGGGAAGGGTTAAAATAGTGCTATATGGCATTAACTCCAAAATGGCCGATGTGGCCCTTAGATCACTCCTCCTCGCGGAGCCTCATTTATTCTTTCATGGTACCACGGAGTCCAAAACACTGAGATGGTATACATTCTCAATGATTTGCACTAAACTAAGATTACATTTCCTGACATTTATATGCTTTTGTTGGAGTGGAGGGGGCTAATAAGCATTAGGCTAAAGAACTCCAACTGCAATACGTGTCCACTAGGTGAAAAGCGAATGACATAATCATGGAAAAAGTTGCAGTGTTATCAACCAGGTCACCTTGTTCCATAGCAAGACATTCCTTTTTATCAACATTTATGTCAAAAGACTCTTGGGTAAAGGGAAACTTAACTGACAGCCAATTCGATTTATAGCATAAATATTAAATTTATAAAGCACCAGCAACAATTATAATTGAGAGTACATTAATATAATTATTTTACTTCCACAGTGTGAAATGTGATTCCAGATACATAATATATCTATTCACTGGCGATCTCAGGCACTACACCTGAAAACGAAAAAAAAAAAGGGAATTTGATTAATGTTATTTATAATGTACCCAAGATAATTAAATTCCAAGTTATTTTCACTTGGTGGAGTCATTTTCATGGAATCAGTGACCATTATGTTCCTACCCTTTTTCGTTGTGATTTTTTTTCAGATCTCGGAAGGTGGTTATTTTGCATAAGGGGTCAAGGTGACCTCAAAAGTGAAAAAAATACCTGCCCTATCCATTTGCACATGCTGCATTTAATGGGTGAAGAAACCTCATTTGGTTCCTAAGTTACACTATTTTTTTTGTTTTTCAACATGGAGGACATGCCTGGTGTTGGCTTTATGGTTGGGGTGGCAGGCTTGTGATTCTAGAATCCTGAGTTTAAATTCCACTCATCTATTGAATTAATACCAGGTTGAGTTGACTCAGCCTGTCATCCTTCTGAGGTTGGGAAAATGAGTACCAGCTTGCCTAGATGATTGAACCATTCGAGTATCCTGTGTCGGAGTAGTGACCCATCCAGAATTGTGCCCAATAGCCCAGGAGACTGTGCAGAGAGAGCATTGGTGCTGCCAAAGCAGAGTATGGTCCCGATGGATGAACAGGGCTGACGGCAGCCACCTTGGTTTTGAAGGTGAAGATGATGCTCAAACCAAAAATTGACCATCCCATCAGATCTCACACCTCAACATCAGTACAAAATGACACCTCATTCATGATTCTTATGAACTCAACTCAAAAGTTAACACCGGCCTCATGCCCAAAATGACCACCAGTGCCAATTTTTGAATTCACGCTCTTGTGGAGTTAGCTCAAATATTTCAGAAGTACATTGGAGCTAAATATTTTCTAAATAGTCCAAGGTATGTAGAACAATTATAAAAAGGTAGAAAACAATGATGACGGATTCCATTAAAATGACAAATGACTCAACCAAGTGAGAGTCTTGAAAGATCTTTCTCAAGTTTTGCAAATGGTGTGCTTGGTAGGGAGCGCCGCAACTGGAATAGCCGACCATTTCATTTGAATCATAATTTAGAATGCAAGTTCAAATCGTGTCTGGATCGATTCCTGATCATGTACTGATAAATTAATTCCTTAAGAACGAAATATCTGGCGCAAAGTGCAATTAATAATGCCACCAATTGGCACCAATTAGGCTTTTAATCATAATTTAGAGCACAAAAATGAAACAAGAGGGTCAAATGTGGCTGATGGTGCATCTGGAACTGGGATCTTCTGGTTCAGAACAAATACATGTGATCCGTTCACAACCACCACGGAAAGCACCTTGTATAACATCAGCATCAGTCCAGGGAAAGCTCTGTACAAGACTGATGGATTGCGGACCAAGCCCCCGTTTTGTTTAGTTTTGAGACCCATGTGGCATTTCTGTGACATGTCGTGTAAAAATATTGCAGAACTAGAGAGGGTTCAGAGAGGTGCCATAGAGAGGGTTCAGAGATGTGCCATAGAGAGGGTTCAGAGAGGTGCCATAGAGAGGGTTCAGCGCAGGGCTACTAAATTGATTCCAGGCCCAGCTCGACTCAGCTATGAGGAGCGGCTGATGGTGACAGCACTTTATAAACTAGAAACGAGGTGGTTACGAGGTGATATGATAGAGATCTTTAAGATAATGAAGGGTATAGACAAAATAAGTTCAGAAGAATTATTCAGCACATTATACACAGTGATAGGACCAGGGACCATCGCCTGAGAGCAAAGAAGAGGAGGGTAAAGACGGGAGAAAGGTAGGGGACTTTTACTCAGAGAGGAGTTAATGCATGGAATGGTCTCCCTGGAAAGGAAGTGGCAGCAGAAACAGGAGATAAGTTTAAATTGGCATTAGATAGGTACCTAGAAGTTATGGGGATAGAGGGGTGTGGGGATGTTGACTGGACTTTTAGGTAGTTTGAACATTGATGGGTGATTGTGTGCATGTTGTGTACAAAGTGTTGTTGGTGGGGGGTCTCATCAAGCGGTGTTGCCTGGTTGATGATGTGTTTTTTTTTTTTACCGAAGACCATCTTCACCCATGCCGCCTCCCCTGGGAAAAAAAAAAAAAATACATGGCCTGCACCTGCGTCTAATTTCCTTGTGTGTAACTAATATCGGAAACTCGTCAAACATAAAATATGGAGTGAGGGATGGATCAGGGTAAAAATAAGAGCTGGATTTGGAATACGTAGACATTTTAGGTCACGTAGTAGTGACATGATGTTCACAGTAGTGCAACTCCCTGTTGTCTATGAGCCTTAGTTTCTGAGATATTTACCATTTGCTGTATGATGATCCCACTTCCTGGTGTATCAAAATTAGCCCTATTTGATAAGGTGCAACTCCTAAATGTCTATAATAATTCTTTTTTTTTTTTTTTAGATATTGCCCACTTTCTCTATTATGACATCACTGGCGGCTATATTGTGTTTAGAATCAGCTTCTTTAATCAAACGTCCCCATACGTATTCAGTCATACTGTATATTTGAAGTTTTGCATTGATCAGTTAAGCATTTTCAGAGAAGATGAATTTTAAAGTTTTTCCTTTGATCCAATGTGGCTGTCACACCATGTGACTGACGTCATTGTTAAACTTTATTTCCGTTTGGTAGTTGAGCACAAATTTAAAGTTTCGAATTGATCGGTTAAGCGGCTTGAGAGAAGATTGTTAAAGGATTTCCTGTGGTTCAAAATGACGGCCAAACTAGACGGAAATTGAAGTACTTTTGGGACCTTTAACCCCTATGATGACCTACTTATAGGTGGAGGGGGAGGATTCCATGAATAAACTTGAGTTCCACCACACCAACGTTCATTTTCACCAAGTTTTATCACAATCCCTTCAGCAGTTTCAGAGAAGAAGTTGCGAGTGTTGACAGACGGATGGACGATGTAGCATCCCATAAACTCACCTCTGAACTACGTTCCAAGTGAGCTGAAAGTGATGTATAAACATTTTATGTCATTACCGAGTTGTTCGTACGCTTTAGTCATCACAGTTCCCCTTGTTAAAAACTACGCCGCAGATCAAGGCTTCATTAACCTGACTTACACCACTAACCATATTGGTAAAAATGTGGCAGCAATGATGTTGATGGCCAAACTCTCTATATTGACAGCTCATATTGTAAGAAGTGTTTTATTCAGCAGGTCATTAAACATTATAGTCCTTATAAGCCTCTCACACATCCTTTCGTATCATCATCATGCCTCCCTAGTTCATCAGCACGAAACAGAATGTCAGAGCACATCCGCGAGTATTCCCAAACTTTCATAAACACTCAGCCTAAAAATGTGAATAAATTATAAAACCACCACTAGCAATTTATTTTTTAAATCCACTCTTCTCCACTCATCAAATGAAAACTACACTTGCCTGGCTTTACTAAACATCAGCGAAGATCACCAGAAACATCAGCAGACATTCCCAAACGTTCTTTTGTCTTCTTAAATTTCGATCACAGTCTTTCAGGTTTTCCTCGAATCCATCAGGTTTTCCAAACTTCACTCTCTATTCCCTAATGATTGAGGGATTCCAAACTTCTGGTCAAACCACTCGCCCTTCCGTGATTCAAAGTGCCTGGGTTACAAGCGAACCAACAACGTGGTAGACCACACAGCAATGGGAACCGGGACTCCGAGGGTGAAGATGATGCGGAGGATGAGGAAGAAGCAGAAGAAGTGAGAGGCTCGTGACGTTGATGGAACCTTTGACAGGTGACCGGGCGTGATCCCTCCGAGTAAAGGTGGGACAGCGTCTCTGATCTCCTGCCGTGTTCCTCTGATAGTGGACAACCGACTGGTGGGGAAATGCAAAACAAAGGAAATTATATACAGCAATTGGTTTTTTTCAAGAGCTCGAGACTCACTCCCATTAGTTTTAATTTAAGGTACAAATAAATATACATTGAATTTAAATAAATAAATAAACCTCCCACCCTAATAATAATAATAATAATAATAATCAGCTCAATTTCCAGCTTTTCAACTGAAGATAATTGCCTTACTGAACATACTTTTTTCTTAAAAATAATAGTGTGTGAACACAGCGATTGCTCGTCAGTGGCTTCCATTACCGATCATGGGATTACATTGGGTAATGATTTGTTGTCGCACAGACCTTGGTCGTTAACCTTTTCATCTCCTGTGTTTTTCCCCCTTTGCTCACACCTCCCTAAAACGTTCCCTTCCCCAAACTCTCTTCTCCACCTACCCGATGAATGGTCCTGGTGAAGATGATATCAATTCACATGAGTGGTCCACAAAGCGTGTCCATTCTTCTTAGCAAAGATCTACTATATTTTGAAGCACCATTTATTCGAGAAGTATGGGCGAAGTGATGGTATGGGATTTTATAGGATTTGGGGAGGAGTGGGGCCATAGAACAAGAGCAATCCTGTGATCAAAGGAATAAATGGGAAAACCACCACTGCAACACCACCACCACCAACGACCCTGTGACGTTTGGGCTTGAAGTGCCGCTTGTGGGAATTACACGACGACTAGCACGGTGTCGATGGTGAACATGCTGCGAGAAGTTTACTCTTGATTTGGCCAAACGGAATTAAAAGAGGTGTTGGAAGGAAACTTCGATGCAAATCCCATACTATGCCAAAGGCAGAATTTTCAGACTTAATTATGGCTCCAAAGTTTGCTGATGTGTGAAGTGGTGAGAAAGGCGAGAGGAAACATGAAAGACAAAGGGACAGACGCCGTTATTTTACTTATGGAGACGCAGAACACTTACGGTAATTTTCATGGTTGGCAGAGGAAGTGGGCAGGGGCAGTGACTCAGGCAATGCGAGCTCCACATCTTGTGATCTGCCAACAACAAAGAACTTGATTACCATCTGACTATCATTTGTATTCTGGTAGTCGTGAGTCAATGTGTCTAAATTACCTTCCCTTGTATTACCTTGTACATACAATTACCTTCCCTCTGCTCACATCATTCCCCTCGCTTTTCCGACAGCAAGCAACACCCTACCTGATCCTCGAGAGGGTTAATTGGGAGCTTTTATGTGAAATTGATTTGTTGAGGTCATGGTGTAAAGTGTAAAACATACTATTCCTGACTATTTACCCAAAATTACAATTTCACTCATTGGGCGGCGATGTATTTTTCAACTTGTTTTGTTTCTTTTTTGTTTTGTTTTTTTTTATACAAGTTCATGTAACATGTTGCCAATGGCTTGTAAAACATCCGGAATTGGTAATTATATGAAAAAAAAGATAAAGAAAAACAAAACATCGTTCGATATCTGCAGCAACACGGTCTCCGAGAGGGGAAAGCCCGGTGCCAAAAGCGAAGAGTGAATAGCCAGGGAGAGAGAGAGAGAGAGACAGAGACAGAGACAGAGACAGAGACAGAGACAGAGACAGAGACAGAGAGAGAGAGAGAGAGAGAGAGAGAGAGAGAGAGAGAGAGAGAGAGAGAGAGAGAGAGAGAGAGAGAGAGAGAGAGAGAGAGACACGGGACAATCGGAGACATCCTGTTCGAGGAATGAAATGGCGATTGAGAATATTGATGAACCAAATCAGTTTTGGAGGGAGGAATTGAATCTGAAGGGGGTCGGTTGTGGGTGGCGGGGGCAGCCGGATGCTTGGCTATTAGCCCTTCTATTCTTTTTACCCTTCCCTTTTTGTAAAGAGCTTTGAGATTTTGATTAATTTGATTAGAATGAAGAGTGGGACAAGAACCAAGCAGTGTCGTCACTGCTACAGATTTTGTTTTAATTCAGTAATCTCTTGGTCTGTTTTTTTTTTTGGGGGGGGGGGGGTCGGGGGGTGTTCTCCTCCTGCGAATTCAGTTTTATGTCCAAAATTTTTTTGATTTTATTTCACCTCATTTTGATTGAGCGTCTCATTTAGCAATGGCATTGTTAATGGGAAGCCACTAGTGCATGCTAATAACCGCTACTATCGAGGTATTTGGTTTCTCTATATTTTTAATACAATTACCAAGTTTGTACACCTGCAGTCATTACGTTTTTTTTAAAATTTCTTTATTCTTGGACTTCATATGTTCATGAAAGATGTGATAATTTAAGTAAATTAAAGGCTGATGTGGTTCAGTCACAAGGTGATTCATCTACGTGTCAAAGAACGGTTTAAATTCAAACTAAACGCAACATCGAGCAACCTTTAACAAATCAGCAAAAAAGCTGTTTTATAAAATAATGTTGCGTCAACGAACGCCATGCCGAGGGTCTTTGACCCCCACAAATCACCGGAACTATGTTTAAACTTACACGATTACTGCACTCAGAATCTACTATTACGATCCCCCAAGAATCACTGAAATGAACCTGAGACTGGTGGTAGCTCACGCGTGGGACGGCAGGAGGGCAGGAGGGCGGGAAAACATTTCTTAGAAAATAAATGGTTTATCGTCAAGGAAATATGGCGGATAAGGAAGGACATGAAGATCAGTAAATAACAGAACAGATCTGGAGGCCAACAGACACAGATGGGGATGGAAAAGGAAGTACGCAAACTTATATACAAGGAAAACAGGGCAGTGCATCGTTAAAATATTCCGCCCCTTTCCAGCGCTCCACAGCCTACTTTACCACCATCGCCTACAGTCTTCTAGCCAAACGGCCCAAGTCGTCTCCATTATAATGCGCGATGCACTTTCCGATGCCTTTATGCTCACAAGTGCTCCACCTGACTTCACCTGTAAAGGAGGTTTTACACGATACAACCCTACTCCATTGTTTACAGTCACTGCTCCATCAGTGCACATTTTACGTACAGCTTACCTCTGACAGATCCCTAAAACAGGCGTAAATGTACTCTACTCAAGCACATGGACCAAGCAAAAAAAAAAAAAAATCTTACCACATTCTCGCTACAGATCCCCTACCCATTCAAAGTAACAATAACTTACAACTTTTAAAAATCAGTTTCTCAACAGGCTTAGGATAGGAAAACTAAAAGTGAATGATTGTCACATTTGGTCATATTGTTACATTTGGTTCGCAAATTTGTTTGCAACTGCGGAGTCCATTCTTACCTCTACCACCAAAGGTGGATGGATGTTATGTTTTTACCTCCGTCTGTAAACAGGATATCTCAAAGAGTTGTGGACTGATTCAGATGAAACTTGGTGGACAGGTTGAGTGTGACAAGGACAAACTGATTAGAATTTGGTGAAGATCCGAACCCGCATCCGAGAATTTTTCAAACGATTCTTCACCATTGAGAGATCGGGCCAAAAAATGATACATAGCACAATATCTCAAAAAGTTGTGGATGGATTCTGACGAAACTCGGTGGACAGGTTGAATGCATGACAAGGACAAACAAATTCAATCTCAGTGAAGATCGGATCTGGATCCGGATATGATAATTATTTTCAGTGGTTTTTCACCATTGAGTGATGAGGCTAAAAATAATATACAACACGATATCTCAAAAAGTTATGGATGGATTTTGATGAAATTTGGTGGATGAGTTGGGCAGGTGACAAGAACAAGCAAATTTGATTGCGTTTCAGGTCTGGATCCAGATCCAGCCTTTCAATGGGATATAAAACACAAATTGTTCAGCCTGGCGGAGGTACAGTATGCGCTCTACCGAGTGCCGTTCTAGTTCTGAATGTTTTGGAAATAGCTGAAGGATATAACCGATAATGTTGATGCCACATATGATGTCCATGGTATTCAGATAAAGATGTGGGCTGACGGGATGGCCAAGAGGTATGCAAACTTGCCTCTATGCTGTCTCACCAGGGTTCAAATCTTGACCCATCTACAAACTGTCATCCCGGTGTTTCACAGGTTGGGAGATTCATCAGTTTGTGTGCCGTCCTTCGGATGGACGTTAAATGGGAATCCCGTCTGCCAGCATTCATTGGTGGATGTCAGAGATCCTACAGTGTCCTTGAGCAATTGGCACCACAATGACCAAATTACAAATTGCTGCCCGAAGTGGCACATCGGTGGCACAACCGTTCCCTGCACCAATGCACTGCTACCCCGTAGCCTTATGAGACAAAGAAGTAAAAGAAGATCATAAAAGTGTACTGACATCTTCTACAGACCTTGGCCTGCAAATGATCGACACAGATTGCTCGATGAGTATTTCTACACACATGAAAACATGCAGGACAATAAAATGAGTCGATTTTTTTTTCTCCGAACATTTCTTTTGACTGGTCCTCACGTGACAATCTAGTCAATCTTAAGATATGTGCGTTGGTGTGTTTTACACTGCCGTGCTATTTGATCCGATGAGCCTTCTTGGTGTAAATGCGAATCCTCGACGAGCCCACAATCTTGGGATAGCGACCAGGCCCAGCACCAGTAGAGTGAACACAAGAAGCAGACGAGTGATAATAGCCTGTTCAAACAGTGCATCGGCAACATTAGTATTATTAGCAATAGAACATTCTGCCACAGTTCAGTTTTTGTCATCCATCCATGATAAAAAATATATTAAAAAAAAAAATCTCCTGGGAAGTCAGCTTACCTCGGCCTTGGCAAGCTGGAAAGAATTTTCCAAACCTCTCAGATGAGAAACAAGCTCAGCAACATCACTCTTCAGCCTTGCAAGAGCTTTGTTCTGCCTGACATCCTGTGAAGAATACATGAGCTTTTTCAAGCAGTTAATATTACCGAAATCATTGATTATTAACAAAATATAGTACTTTCCCATGATAAAACCAGAGTTGGTGTCAAAGCCACCCAATGCTCGCCTGTTTTTTACCTTTATCGTTTTTAAAAGACTCGTCTAATAAATAATATTTTCTATAAAGCATTGCAGTGAAGTCTGATCCAAGTAATTTTAAAGTAACATATGTATTTGTATATTGTAATCAGTAACAAGAGCGCAAGTGAGCACAATATACGCCCGAAAAAGAAGGTATATACTGAATTGTGATACTACATGGAAAACAGCATCCTGGTTGCCATGGCAACCACTTTAGATGACGATCGTCTGTCGCGACACACAGTCTCCACAGTCTGTACCTATGTACCAAATATGAAACGTGAAAGTTGAAAACTTTTGGAGTTAGAGTGCGGACAGTAACGGACGGAGGGACGGACAGACAGACAGAGACAGACAGCCAGACGGACGGACGACCGGTATCACATAATACGCCCCGATATATATATATATATATATATATATATATATATATATATATATATATATATATATATATATATATATATATATATATATATATATATATATATATATATATATATATATATATATATTGGGCGTATAAAAAAAATAGTGTGGTGGATAAAAACATTAGAAAGGAAAAAATAACTTGCACCAAAAACTTTAACATTTTCACGCTCATGCTCACACTCACTCCGGGGGTATCGCTATAGCTCTCTGTTCTTCGAACAGGGGAGCTGAAAACAAACAAAAAATTCATGATGGATGTAACTGAACAGATATGCAGATTATATATGCACTAAATATTGTTCATTATTTGGAGGGGAGACACCTCGGTCTTCATGTTTATCCACCTTTATTCACATCCCAGGTGAAAACAAATGATAATATTAATGGAAGGCAGTATTCACTCCTGGATGATCATTCATGCGATCTTAATAGATCGTACAAGTTACAACACTAACTTTTGAGCTTTTCTTGTACGCTAAGGTCGAGGCTTAGCTGTGTCTAACTGCGTTGTGAAATGGCCATAAAGATTTGAATGTGATCCCATCTGCATTTGTCGGTGGTTCTTTGTGCCCATGCACATATATATATATATATATATATATATATATATATATATATATATATATATATATATATATATATATATATATTTGAACGAATAAACTATTAAACAACAACGTCACTCACGATCAATGAAAAGTTAGTTGTGCACGGTGAGCCAGGAGTGAAAAAGGCAAATGTTTCTTGGGGTTAGCACTGACCTGGTCGAGTGTTCTCTGAGAATTGTTTCCAAGTTTGCTCACCATGTCACCAAATTTTTTCTGCACCTCTTCAATCTGCTGGAACCTAATACACACACGTGTTAACTGGATATTTTGCATTACTTAATGCAAGAGCATGTTTACATTGTAGTTAGTGCGTTATGGTACAAATCAAATCTCATGCAAAAAGCTTAAAATGGAATAGCAATATCAGGTGTGTGTGTGTGTGTGTGTGTGTGTGTGTGTGTGTGTGTGTGTGTGTCAACCACAACCTTTTGCTGAGCTCCTCCAGGTATCGACTACTGAGAGACACATTCTGCTCCAGACTTCTGAGTCTATTCTCAAGGCGAACGAGCACAGACTCTTTTGGTGGGAGCCCCACCTGATATGGCAATGAACCAAATGAACCCTTGACGCTGCTTTCAGTCCACCCAGATGAGCCGATGGACGGTGCACTGCTCTTTTGAGAACTTGGGACCACAGACCTATCAAAAGGATCAAGGCTTTTGGTTATTAAACCACCATCCAAAAAATCCGTCGTCTTCACTCCGGGCTTGGCAGATTGCTGGTCATTGCCAGGAGCAATAGTTTCACCAATAACAGTCTCGCTCTCGTAATACGTATCCAAGATGTTATCTTCCATAGAAACCGCAATGGTGCTGTCGGATCCCCAGGACACCGTATCCTCTGGAGTGGAAGATTCTTCATCAGATTGGTCTGTAAGAGAAGACCTGCGAAGGAAAAACAAATAAAGTGATACATATAAATTACATAAAGGGTTTTGCAAATGTGTTTACTTGGAGTATTTCTAAAATACAGCAGAACGGACAAACTTTATAGTTCATGAGCCAATTATATTGAAGGTGTTATTGCTAAGCGAATGTGGCTGGAATTGGAATAGTTCATACATGAGAGTCAGTACCAAGCACAATAAAGCATCCATGTGTAATAAAACTAACAACAGGAATCATACAAAGATGAAAAGCAATATCTATATAATAATATGCTTGTTCGTCCATCTGTCTGTGTGTAACGTTCGCCTGACTTGAAGCACAAATCATACGGTCACCATGTTGGTATGCCTGGTGTTGGCGTAATGGTTCGGTTGGCGGGCTTGGGATCCTGAGTTCAAATCCTACTCAGCTGTTGAATTAACACCAGGTGGGGTTAACTTGACCCGTCATCCTTCTGAGGTTGGCAAAATGAGTACCAGCATGTCGTGTGTCGGAGTGGCGACTCGTCCAGGATTGTTCCCAATAGCCAAGGAGACTGCTTAGGCAGCACCAACGCTCCGCACAGAGTATGGTCCCGATGGATGGATGGACCATGTTGGTGCTTACTGATATGCGAAGTCAGCAACATCTTCGGAGCTGTCATATTCACAATCAACATGCCCTCCCTACAAGTTTACCCTTCGTTGTAAAATGGCCAAAGTGACGGTTGAAAGGATTTTGGGTCGATAAGCGCCACGGGCCTTGTGAAGATTGGCGTCAGCGATCAAGGCCGTGGTCTGTTGTCTACACACCGCCCAAATAACTACGTGGCACTCTCCCAAGAAAGACTTCAACCCATGTCACTACAAAAGGTCTTTGTGCGAGATCATTATTTACTCTTAACGATATGCATAAATGCATCAGGAAGAAGATAATCGGTTTTGGGTCATTTATTGGGACAACTAACCTGTTTTGCGGTCACATTTTCCGCATATCTCGTGGGATTGCGAGTTGGACAGGCGACCGTGATTGGCCATTAGATGTATCGGAGCAGTTTGTGTGAAGCAATGTGATAGCATGAGGGGAGGAGGAAGTGTTACATGTTCCGCCATTTCGATGTGGGAATGCCCATTTGCTTTTATGAGTGGGAGGAATAATCCGATCACTTTGACTCCATTTTATAAAATGCCTCCTGCCAGATCGGAGAAGAGCATCATGCATGATGAGAGTGCTGACAACAGGAATCGAGTTGTGCTCTTGTGGAAGCCACATTTGGTCACGGAAGCAAAGGCAAAATTTAGCTTTGGGATTCTGTCTGAAAATCAACGAAGGGTCCATTCATATGCTGCAGTTGGAATTGAATCACGCAATGTTTTGCCAAAGATGTATGGCCAGTACACACTGCAAAGCACCAATCAGACGATCAATAGTTGGGTCGAGAATCAAACCCAGGCTAGATAACTGAAAGGTAGGCGTGCTACCTCCGTACCATACTGTCAGACGCAACAGTGGCGATCTGTCCAGGATAAATTATAGCCTTGAAGAGTTGGTGACACCATGACCACCGCAATGCTCTATCAATAGTATTGGCTAAGTCACCACCGCAGAGGACCAATGAAGAGGTCACGGTCCAAGCCTTTGTTTATTATTTTTATACAGAGTCGAGGCTCATGGAGGAGCGAGAACAGAACTGATCAGGATGCAAGGGAACAAAACAAACAGCAAAAGGAGAGGGGGGAACCACACAACAGCAGGGTTGAGGGACAAGAGAGAGAGAGAGAGAGAGAGAGAGAGAGAGAGAGAGAGAGAGAGAGAGAGAGAGAGACAGAGAGAGACAGAGAGAGAGAGACAGAGAGAGAGAGACAGAGAGAGAGACAGAGAGAGAGAGAGAGAGAGAGAGAGAGAGAGAGAGAGAGAGAGAGAGAGAGAGAGAGAGAGAGAGAGAGAGGGTGGAGAGAGAGAGAGGGTGGAGAGAGAGAGAGAAGTTGGAGAGAGAGAGAGGTTGGAGAGAGAGAGGTTGGAGAGAGAGAGAGAGAGAGAGAGAGAGACGGTGGAGAGAGAGAGAGGGTGGAGAGAGAGAGAGGGTGGAGAGAGAGAGAGGGTGGAGAGAGAGAGAAGTTGGAGAGAGAGAGAGGTTGGAGAGAGAGAGAGAGAGAGAGAGAGAGAGAGAGAGAGAGAGAGAGAGAGAGAGAGAGAGAGAGAGAGAGAGAGAGAGAGGTTGGAGAGAGAGAGAGAGAGAGAGAGAGAGAGAGAGAGAGAGAGAGAGAGAGAGAGAGAGAGACAGAGAGAGAGACAGAGAGAGAGAGAGAGAGAGAGAGAGAGAGAGAGAGAGAGAGAGAGAGAGAGAGAGAGAGAGAGAGAGAGAGACAGAGAGAGAGAGAGAGAGAGAGAGAGAGAGAGAGAGAGAGAGAGAGAGAGAGAGAGAGAGAGAGAGAGAGAGAGAGAGAGAGAGAGAGAGAGAGAGAGAGAGAGAGAGAGAGAGAGGGAGAGGGAGAGAGAGAGAGAGAGAGAGAGAGAGAGAGAGAGAGAGAGAGAGAGAGAGAGAGAGAGAGAGAGAGAGAGAGAGAGAGAGAGAGAGAGAGAGAGAGAGAGACTTCAAAGATAAGGTAGGTGAGGAAGAATGAGGACTAGGGGAGGACACAGGGGCCTTTTGTTCATTATAGCGAGGAGTTTGTTACAGTGAAGAGGACTGGTCTGTATTTTTTCATTCATCAGTTCATTGATCTCTCTCAGCTTAGCTGCCAAGTAGCTATCACTTTGCTGTGGCACAGCTGTGCCGCCGATGCTGTGCCTCTCTACCAGTACACTGGGACTCATTTTGCCGACCTACGAAGGATGACAGGCTGAGTCAACCCCACCAGGTGTTAATTCAGCCACCAACGGGGCTCAAACTCAGGACGTTAAGATCCCAAGCCAGCCACCCTAACAACTAAGGCAGCACCAGGCTTAAGGAAGAGATTGTGAAGACTCGAGTGATCTCTTAAATCAAAGCATCTGATGATGCAAAATGTATTTTCCCTTTTTCAGGGTCAATGTGCATAGTCCTTTTAAAAAGGGCATAAAACAGATCAAATGGGTTCTGTGGCACAACAGAGGGGGGGAAAAAAACCAAAAAAACCCAGGAACTTGATCCCACCGTACATGTGGTCGAGCAGCCATGAGTGTCGAGGTGCTCCTTGTGAGGGTAGAAGTTCATGCTCCCAACTCTCGGTTCTCGTCGAGATTTTATCTCCGTTACGAGCCTCAGTTTTAGTTGCGACTGTGGTCCCAAAATTCTTGGTACTGACGGAGTTCTCTGATCGTTTGATCAATAAACTCGCTGATCGGGTTGGAAACAGACTCAATGATGGAGAAACAGACGTCTCATCTTGGGATTCAGATTGAAATGTCTTTCCAACATGGTTGCTGGGACGACTCTTCAAGGTGGATGGATTCAGTAGACTGGGGCTCGGTATATCAGGTGGTTGCATTGGCAAGACATCCTGCACAATTTCATGAGGCCTTCCTTCTTTGGGCGAAGTGCTGCCGCACGTCTTCAGCGCAAGACTCCGGAAGGAAGCAGAGGTGGAAGGGAGTACACAACACTTCTTCCGATGTTGATCTGACAACTGATATCGTCCTTCTCCCCTGGTTGTCTCTAATTCGTGTTCAGCAGCACCGGTAGTCCCTTGTTTATGTTTTCCCTGGAGTTTCCAATCAGCATTCACTTCCTTTTCTTCTGTTAATTTCTGTTCCAAGCCTTCACCCTGTCCATCAGTTCGCCGTTCTTCTCCGTCTTTTTCTTCTTCTTTATTTATTTCCTTGCTTCTCGACCTGGGGAAAATATAAAGAATACAATGCGAGTGAGGATTACAAAAAAATAAAAATAAACAACAACATAAAGAAACACTCTGCTGTTTGTGAACAGCTCTCCAGGACAGAATGGACTGCACTTTGACATGTTTGCAAGGTTGAACCATTTTTATGATGAGACATTATATTCGGCTACTTTGAATTTGCAACCGAGTGTAAAAATTGCATAGTATATATTTAATACTATGGGGAAGGGAGGGGGCGGGAGTACCCAGTGCATCTGAGGTTAACGTTTAACGTCCATCCAAGGGATAGTGCATACAATGATGCCCACCCTGCTAGTGAAACACTAGGATGACAGTTTATAGCTGGGTCGAGATTCAAACCCAGGCTAGACAGCTTTGAGGCAAATGTGTACACCTCCAGGCTATGCCACCAGCCCTCGGCCCCAGTGGTTTACACGACTGTAATAGTATCTCTGTATGAAAACCTGATAGCATCAAAAACTACTTGGCTCTACAAAAATTACTAAAAAAAACCCCCAAAAAACAAAACTACATGCATGCTCTGTATTTTATACACTTCTAATCCACCGGACGTATGTGTCTGTTTTGCAAGACATATATGTTTCAATGCATACAACATGGAAATAGGGGGTGGGGGAAGTAAACATCCAGCACAGTGCCAGGCAGCCATAGGTAACGCTAATAGAGTCATTCCATCAGAAATCACCAAATTTAAGAAAATGTTCCTAGTTGACCCTCTCAGATTTACTTTAAACTTTCATAAAATAGTTCCCAGGTATCAAAATGAATCTGCATAAAATTTTAGATCCATACATGCGGTCAACTTCGAGATATTGAGGGTTGAAAATGTGGTTGTGGCCCTATTTTTATGGTCATTGCGAGCATCACAAAATGAACGGCTACTTTTAAACTGCCACAACTTTTAAATATTAATGCAAGAGCCTTGAAATTTTCAGACATTATTTTTCTATAACTGCTCTGTAAGAAACAAACATAAAACTGAGTGTACCTCTATTAAATTTTATGACCTGATCAGTTGAAATCCAGAAAAAAAATGTTGGTTTTGTATGAAGACCCGAATTTGAGACCCCATATATTTTTATTGACCCATCCCAGAAGCTTGAATTTTTTTTCTGGTAATAACTGTATGGTAGTAGTATTCAAATACATGTTTACTTTTCTTAATCAGTCATATATAATACAGTCATGATCCCTCAAAAATTGAAAATTTTCATTATTCCCCCAAATTCAGGTGAGGATTGCAAATATATGACAAGGTATACCACTTCAAATTGTTCACCATTGGAAAGAGCATATTCAAGTTTACAAAAGTGTCAAATATCAAAGTGGTATATTTTTAAAAAATATATTTTCTATTTTTTTTTAAACTGTTGTGAACACAGTCATGAATACATGAAGTGTGTGCATGTAATCATGTAAGGGCACCATGGTAATCATGAATGATTAGTTCTATGATTCAAATTAATAATACAAAAATATATCACATACTGCAATAACAATGTAATAAAACATTTCACGTGAATGATTTGAATCGGTCTTTGATCTGCTTTTCCAAGTCAGGTGCGAGCTTGGACTGCCTCCCAGTTAACGTTAGGGGAGCATCAATAACTTTCATCACATGGACCAAAGGAACCCAACAAATGTCCTCCCTTGAATGTAACTATATACACTGCTGACATCAGCAGATCAGCCACTATTCCTGAGTTCTATTTTTAGCCCCAGCCAGATGAGTTAAACACTAGCTATTTACAAATGAGAAACAAAGAATTACAAATTCAAATTTCAAAGTATTGTGTTCATGGTATCCTAATAGCAGATGATATGTATGTACATTGTGTATACATGTACTACACATATGTACTCCATGTAAAAGGACTGTTCATTAAATAGCACACACAACGTGCACAGCACTGGCAGAACATCATTTATTCAAATATTTTTAAAATATTGATAGAAACATTATACCACTTTGATATTTGACACTTTTGTAAACTTGAATATGCTCTTTCCAATGGTGAACAATTTGAAGTGGTATACCTTGTCATATATTTGCAATCCTCACCTGAATTTGGGGGAATAATGAAAATTTTCAATTTTTGAGGGATCATGACTGTATTATATATGACTGATTAAGAAAAGTAAACATGTATTTGAATACTACTGCCATACAGTTATTACCGGAAAAAAATTCAAGCTTCTGGGATGGGTCAATAAAAATATATGGGGTCTCAAAGTTGGGTCTTAATACAAAACCAACATTTTTTTCTGGATTTCAACTGATCAGGTCATAAAATTTAATAGAGGTATACTCGGTTTTATGTTTGTTTCTTGCAGAGCAGTTATAGAAGAATAATGTCTGAAAATTTCAAGGCTCTAGCATTAATATTTAAAATGTAGTGGCAGTTTAAAAGTAGCCCTTCATTTTGTGATGCTCGCAACGACCATAAAAATAGGGCCACAACCACATTTTCAACCCTCAATATCTCGAAGTTGACCGCATCTATGGACCTAAAATTTTACACAGATTCATTTTGATACCTCGGAACTATTTTATGAAAGTTTAAAGTAAATCTGAGGGGGTCAACTGGGAGGCCTCCGGTGATATGAGGTGGAATGACTATTGTTACTCCATAATTACTAAGTTTTGATAAAAAAACAGCTGAAAACAAAACTCAAACGTCTTCTTGAAACTAACTTAAGAGCAATGAGAAACTTGTAACTAAAACATTGGTGAAATTGATATGTTACTTACCAATCAGGAATTGGGGTAGTCAGGCTGTCATCTTTCAGCAATGGTTGATCCTTTTTATCATTCACACCTACAATTTTTTTTTTTAAAAAGGCAACCCAGACATACGAGTTACAAAGGACTTTACCAAATCAAAGCTTTGCTAGCCCAACATCTTGGCCAATTCACCATTTCTCAATTACCATGTGTTTTCTCAAGCTGCAATGTTCACCTGCAATGCCAGAACCTTGTTTATCAGTCTGGAGGTGAGGATCAGTTGTCCTAAACATACTGAGAACAGAACCTGCAAAATGAGCAGCAAGAACGCCATAGAAGTCACAAGCCACAGAAACATGAAAATAAAGCTACACGTCACATATTCCGAAGTGGAAAGGGATGGTTCTTCTTTGACAGTGGATCGAACGTCCGTGGAGGAGTTCGTACACACATATCACTTACAGGACGTTAGGAAACGTTAGTGCACTTTTACATGAATTACAAGGACATTTTTAGATAATGCATAAATCTAAATAGTAAATGTGATTTCAAATCTGAGTTTCGAAGTTAATGTATGACAAGTTTAGGGTGGTGGGCTTGGGATCCTAGGATCCTGAGTTCAAATCCTCCTTGGCTATTGAATTAATACCAGGTGGGGTTGACTCTGCCTGTCATCCTTCCGAGGTCGGCAAAATGAGTGTCAGCTTACTGATATCCTGTGTCGGAGTGGCGACCCGTCCAGGATTGTGTCCAATAGCCAAGGAGACTGCTTAGGCAGAACCAACGCTCTGCACAGAGGATGGTCACGATGGATGGATGGATGGATGGACAAGTACGACAAGTGCTCAGATGTGAACAAACAGACTGATCCAAGCAGATTTCTAAATGAATGGTTTCTTCATTAATGTGACTATATGAATGCATACACACCTCACTAAATGACAAGGGACGGCTTAATCGATGCGATCCCCAATTAACCTTTGGTGTGTAAGTGCTGCATGAAAAATGAACTTGATGCCTTACGTGCAGCTGACTTTAACAGACTCGTCGATCTGAGCTTCTCATCCGTTTCTACTGCAGCATCTGATGGGAAATTAAATTGAGAATGACTTAAGCAACTGTCATGGAGCAAACAACCGTCATGGTGTGAAACATTTACTTAAATCAGCGTTTTAATCATCGAAGATAACTTTTTGCGTCACAAAATGATGAAACACAAAGCATTAAATAAAACCAAGGAATCAAGATTCGTTGCAGCTCTCAAGACCAAAGCAGCAAAAATGAAATCATCTTGTAAAGACAGCAACAGACCCATATCATCACTGTGCAGTCGAGAGTTTGGATGTGATCTGTGGGTACGCTCTGTCACCTCCTCGTACTCCTCCACCATACCAACACCAAACACCCTGTACACCCAAAGCCAAAACATGATTGCCCCATCCGTCTCATCTATAACACTGAGAAATTCAAACACATAGGTGTTTTCAATTTGACTTGGACCTTTGTTTATAACCAAGTTTGTATACAACTGACAAGCGCTCGTCATCATCATGCTGTGCAGACAATAGTCTGTACATTTCAACAGGATTTGTCGTCTTACTTTCTGCCCCCTTGGTTGCAAGCACTGTGTGCATTAAATAAAGAAGGATACATGACACTATGGGTATTGGTTACCAACATTACAAAGACACATTTACTTAAAGAAATGTTAATGTACATACATTACCCTGTGTTCTATAAATGAAAGACCATGTCAAATTAAAACCACACTTTCAGTACAATAAATTCACTTCGACATACAATGAGCCAAACATTTCATTTTAAAGTAGAACAAGTCTGAAGACGACAATGGTTCACGAGCGGTATTTGACGATGTAGATCGTTTCAGAAGTCAAGGATGAGACAATATGATAACTTTTGACCAAGTTATAAAAATGATCAACATGATGTGGTACGAGTAACAGGTTATTAGCTGTAAAATGTCGAAAACCCGGTTTCGTTCAACAACTTAAAAAATTTGACCTTTGCATAACCTTTAAAAGTCACAAAACAATGTTGTGGACATTAAAATAAGGAAACAGGATATGTGCTATAGCTTATTGGAGTTAGTTTGTCGAAGAAGGTCGAAAACCCGGTTCGATTCCCACAACTTTGAAAATTTGACCTTGTGGTGCTCAGCTGATTAATTTTTGCTGGCGATTGGCCTTGACCTTCATGGTTAGCGCCTGAGGTCAAACATATTTGACCCCAAGGTCAAATTTTCAAGTTTTAGGAACCATATCGTGTAGTACCTCAAATTGAACACCTCAATGAGTGCTTTCTAGATATGTCAAGCTTGAGACATTATGACGTCATTTGGTGACGTTATGAGGCGAACGCATATTTTTCATGGTTACTCTGTAGAACGATTCTCATCAGAATCTGTCGTAGGCAGATATTCCTCAAGGAGTCGCTCCTGGTGGATAGCAGCTCTGTTTACCTCAGTGTGACCTTAAATAAGTCACACGTGGTCACCTTTTGGCAAGATACTAGTCACCCTGCGGGTGACATTGGTTTATTTTTTTATTGTTTTCGACCAGGGTTCATTCAAAGTCTATCTTCTCCGACAGTTTTCATAGGATCCGGCTGGAAAATTTTGACAATATGGCTGAATGTACTGCTCACAGTCCCTCGTGGCCCGATTTTTGATTTTCGAAAAAGTAAATTTTTTAGGACTTTTCAAAAATTTCACAGGTCCGTTGCTGGGCAACGGTGGTGTCCATAGCAACGGTTCTCATTTGCACATGACTATGTCATGGTATGAACCTACCAACCAAGTTTCATAGAAATCGCCATTGTATTAACGGAGCACTGGACCGAACAGACATACATACAGACAGACAGACATATCGACGGAAATACTGATAATAAGGGTAGATAGATTGACTACCCAACAGACAGACAGACAGACAGACAGACAAACACCAACAACGAATATAGTGGTCACTTATTTTTTCGTGAAAATATTTTTCGTGAACCAATTAGCCACTCAATCCAAAGAATCACACGAGCGTGCAGTAATATGAGATCTTTAAAAGTATTGGCTGCTCTTAGATTGGCTGCTCTTAGAGCACACTTATTCTGGACATTTCCATCTGTCTGTCTGTCCACGAAACTTTGGTCAAGCCGAGGGGCTAATCCACTCACAACCGATTCCAATGAAATTTGGTAGTTAGGACCAATATTTCTGGGAATCATGTGCTTTTGAATATGGGACCCCGGGCCCTAGCAACGGCATAGCAACGGCCCTTTAAAGTGGTCAAAAAATCAAAAAAAAAAATCGAAAAATCGAAGTATAGAGTTCTGTGCGCAATCTAACTAGATCCCTTCATGCCAATTTGCAGCCCTAACAAAAAATATTTGTAGGAGGAGATAGGTTTTGGGCTAGTACATGTCGAACATTTCAGAAACGGTTAATTGCGAACATCTATAAGAGAAAGAGTCTGATTTTGATGAAACTTGGGTGAAATGTGTACAATGTGGCTGGCATGTACACAAAAATGAATGGTTGCTATGCACACCTCCGTTGCTTAGCAACAGCTAAAATACTTTATCGTACATCGTACACTTATTGTGGACTGGACAAAAAAAATCAATACCTCCGAAACTGGACCTCTGAGGGACCTGTTTTTTTTGTGCCCAAGGAGAATGTCTTACAGCATCATATAAAAAAATAAAATCTTTAGCGAATAGATAAATGGAATTACCAGGGCTGCCATTTGTTCGAGTCTCTTTGGAAACATGCCTGAAATTTCACAAGGCGGGTTTCTGGGCGTAAACTAAGAGGGCTGTGATCATCATATCTATTGTGCTAAATTGTTTGATAGCATGTACATGAATATCGGCTAGTCGTGTCGGCCAGCCCATATTCAGGTATACCAGAGAGGATAGAAGAAAAACAACAAAGAGCAGAAAAGTATGATATAAAATGTGCCCACAAGGAAATAAAATCAAACTGTCCCCTCAACTTTTTTCACATTTTGTTGCGTTCCAGCCTGAATTTAAAATGGATGAAATAAAAAAATTTTTTATCACCGATCTACACAAAATACCCAAAAATGACAAGGTGAAAACATGTTTTTTTAGAATTTTTTTACAAATCAATTAAAAATGAAAAGCTGAAATGTCTCGAGTCAATAAGTATTCAACCCCCTTTGCTGTGACACTCCCATGGGAAGTATAAAAGAGCTGTGCTCCCTGACCCGCCCTTTGTTCTTAGGGTCACGGAGTGGAATGGAGTCCATGGAGTGGAGCGTTGGACGAGCTAGAAAGCCAGACACCAGAGTGAACACCACCTGAGTCTGCACAGACCTCTTTACACTCATGATGAAGTCTATCCTCTCACATGTTTTTTTCCTTTGTTTACAAAACCCCCTGACGTACATCTTTACACCCTCCTCTTTGCACTTCATAGTACCTGCTGTAATCACACACCTCAGGCACTTTCAGTTTTCCTCCCTCCTCTCCTCCTCCAAAGTGACTGGGAAGCAGGGGCCCATCAGCTGCGCCAGGTATTTAAAGAGGTCGCAAACACCTCGTACTTTCTCTATCTCTTTCTTTACTTTCTAATTTCCTTGGGTATGTGTCTGATGGCACCTGTCATGTTAGCATACAATAAGCCTGTAGAGGTTTAGTATTGGAATAGCTTTGCCCTATGTCTTTGTTTTGTAAATACTTGCATTTATTTTTCCGCACCTCATCAATCCTTGCTTTCCCCTGCTGTACATTTTGGTTTTGTTATAAAACCTTTTGTTATGATGTCACATGCCCTTTACTCACCTTAATTATAAATGTACCCAGTTCATTGCGTCTTTTCCTCCATTTGTCTTGCATAGTCCGCATACAGCTAGCCGGGAAGTTTTACCCCATTGATTGGCTCTTGTTAGCCAGTGCGTACTTGGCAGATCCGCTTGGCTGCACCTGATATGGTAAGTTACACGCAAGTATGCATTTAGGGCACGAGACCCCCCCCCCCTTGGTGCAGCCGTCCACAAGTAAGGTACCACGCAAAGTAGTGAAACCCTGCCAGGATTGGCGGTACCAATCGGTGTTTGTGGTTGTTTGACAACCCGCCGGAGCACGGAGTTATCCGTGCTCGGTGGCCTCAGGACCGGGTGTTCGGGAGGAACTTGAGCGCTTCCCCTCATGGCGAACTTCGAACACTGGATCCGTAACAATATTATGTATACAAGGTGGGCAGAGGTGTGGGGTTCAGTTGAGGTGGGGTTTGAGAAAAAGAAAAGTAATTTGAGAAAAGGAAGCAGGGAGGTTAGGGAATTTAGAGATAAATGCGGTGGAGAGGGAGAAATTAAAACTTCCGATATTTTTGCACATGACATATAGATTTGTCAATCAATACCATAAACCCATAATCAGTAAATCTTACAAATCTTTAAAAAATCTTAGTCTGCTCTCAGTACATTGTGTTGGTGTCTTACCTTAGCAAACTTAATGGACAGTAGTATTCTGTGCCATGGAAAGAAAGCACCTCCACCTAAATGCACACCCAAAATTAGTTACTAAAACTGTGCACACATCAACGACAATTAAAAAACATCCACATTCACAAAAGAATGTCACTTTTAACACAAGAAAAAGAGGGAGATCAAACATTGCAGCACTATTAATTTGGTCCAAACCACAACACTTACCACCGAAAGAAAGCTCTCCCATCTTTAAAATACTTCCTTCGACTTCGTTCTACAGGTTACAGGAACTATACGTGAAATTATCTTTGGTAATAATTTTTGTATCCCTCTCGGAACAGCTGTTATGCAGTGAATTGTTGGTAAACCCATCAAAAGCTTCTCTTCTAATGCAATTATTTCAGTTTTTACGAAAAGAAAGAGGAAACAAACAAAAAAGCAAGATCTTGTGATTAAGGTGGGCACAGTCAACAATTGGCATGTCAGATTTGGTCAGAAATGGCGCAGATGTCATAGCCTGTGTTGGGGTCATCGTCGTGTTGTAAGGCACTTTGATTGGGCAAAAAACTTGCACAGACACAGGTAACACAAATAAAGCAACTGGTTCATGTCTGCCCGTCTTATCAGTTTATGGTCGGGGGACGGCTTATTGAAATGGAATGTCGTATTTTGAACACGAATCGGAATGTGAATAGAAACACAAGTCGTCCGTTTTACAGTATGTTGGCACTGATTTCATTCGGACCGTACACGCGCAGAGAGGAGTGAGACGGTATTTTTCAATCTGTCTGCCGACCTGGCAGTCAGTCGAAATTGAAAATCATTCCAAACAGCTAATAGCCTGTTTTTAAGGATGTCATAATGGACACATACAACAGGAACAAATAACTACTGTGATGTGCTAAATAGGGTGGTGCAATGGCCGCTGGAGAAAATGGCGGTAAAACACGGAATCAATTCATTTATGTCTTAAAATCTCTTTAAATTGAATTATACGTACAGTATTTGAACACTGTAAAATACATATTGCCATCATAATACATCCAAGAACAATGTGATATATTGATACATGGTATAGCATGAGAGGGCAAGGCATATAAGAGGGAGAGTACCGGGGTGTAAAACACCACCAGTATGGCCACGTAAATACGAGGCAGATTGACGCTGTGTTCTGTGGTGATGATATAAGGCCTCCGTCTTCTAAACTGCGACTCAACGTCATCTTATTACATCACTGATCTCCACAAAATACCCCCGAATGCAATGTCAAAGTGGAATTTTTTTTTGGAAAATTTTGAAAATTAATTAAAAATTAAAATCTGAAATGTTTTATGTCGATAAGTATTTGAACCCCATTTGCAATGACACTCCAAATTGGGCTCAGGTGCATCCAATTTCCTTTGATCATCCTTGAAATGTCTCTACAACTTCATCACAGTCCACCTGTGGCCAATTCAATTGGTTGGACATGATTTATAAAGAAACACACCTTTCTATACAAGGTCTCACAATTGACGGTACATGTCGGAGCAGAAACTCCACCGTGAAGTCAAAGAAACTGTCTGGATAACTACGAGATAGAATTCCCAGGCAAAAATAACATTCCTTTCTTGTAGTAATTCTCTAACAGCTTGGTGGCGAACCCTATCAGGAATTATCCGAGCAAAGACCTTGCCCGGCACTGAGAGCAGCGTCACCCCTTGGTAGTTGTTGCAGTCTTGGCGATCACCCTTCCCTTTCCAGAGAGGGACAACAAGGCCCCTCTTCCAGTCAGTTGGGATGATGCCTGTGTTCCAAGCAGAGCACAGAACTGCATGCAACGACACGAGTGCAGCATTTCCACCAGCCTTGAGAAGTTCAGCATGGATGCCACAGATCCCTGGAGCTTTACCCCATTTCAACCGGTTCACCGCAGCCCATGTTTCCAAAAGCGAGGGTGGACCACAGTTGATTGGAGGGTCAGCAACAAGGATTGTAACACCCTTGACGTCCAACTTGACAGCTGGGGGATCAGCCTGGTACAACCGCTCAAAGTAACCGGCCCAGCGGGTCTTCACTTCAGACTCCTCGGTCAAGAGCCCACCACTCTCTACTCTAACTGCAGTGCTCCGAGGGATGGGCTTGGATGAACGTAATGCGCGAATTCCCCTGTAAGCCGGACAAGAATCCCTTGACCACAGGTGATGCTCTACCCCCTCTCAGATTCCTCACACATAGGCCTCCTTGTCCACCCTCAGTGCACGTACAGTTTTACGCCTCAGCTCCCTGAACAGCTCAGCTCTGCCATTCAGCCTGGCCCTGCGACTCTGGTCAATGGTATCCAGTGTCCCTTGAGAGACAAAATTCTTCTATGCCCTACGGTGAGCTCCAAGACATCCACCGGCAACATCGAGGATGGTGGTCTTGAAGGTAATCCATAATTCTTCAGGACCTCCCAAAAGCAGCCAGATTTCTCAAATCTCCACTCAGCTCGTTTGCAAACTCCTCAGCTACTCTCTCATCCCTGAGCTTGCCAACATCCAGCCTAGGCTGGGGTGGTACCATTCTCCTGGATTTAAGGTGCAGCTTTAGAGTTGCTACAACAAGCATGTGGTCAGTATTGAGGAACTGAGCACTCCGGTAGACCCTGCAGTTCTGGATCATCCAACAGCAACCATCAACAACAACATGGTCAATCTCCTTTGCCACACCACCAGCGTTGGAATACCAAGTCCAGCGATGAGCTTGTGGGCACTGAAACCATGAACCAGCCACCCTAAGTCCATGACTTCTTGCAAAGTCAAGGAACTTAGTGCTATTCTGGTTCATAGTTCCTGACCCATGGGGACCAACACACACCTCATAACCGTCCCTATCAGTTCCAGTCGATGCATTGAAATCCCCCAAGACTAGAAGTGTATCTCGTCTGGGGCACTGATCAACCACAGACTCGAGCATGGCGTAGAATGCATCCTTCACGGTGAGATCACTCGCCTCAGTCGGAGCATAAACAGAGACCAGGGAAATGACACCTAAGGAGTGACGAATCCTTAGTCTCATAATACGCTCGTTGACCGGTGTTACCTCAATTATTATTGGGGTCAGCTTATTGGACACAGCTACAGCAACTCCTTGGGTATGGTAACCATCAGAGTGACCAGACCAATAGTAGGTGTAACCACCCACCATTATCTCGCCGCAATCCGGTCTCCAAACCTCAGAGAGAGCTGCAATCCCGATGTCCAAACACTTGAGCTCAGATGATAACAGAGACAGGTGATCATCCTCTCTTAGGGATAGGACATTCCAGGCACCCACCCGAAGGGACCGCCTCAGGTTAACCCAAGGAGACCGCCGTCTGGTGGATGACACCTCAGCACCACTCCAACACACTCTCCCGCAATCTGACCCAGGGATATTACCCCATGGTTTCCCTCCTATCATCAAAGATTGGGGGTCCCGAAGGCTTTGCCCCAATCCCGTCATCCAGTGAGCTGCCCTGCGAAGGGAAGCTGCACAGGAGGTACTCCCACGGAGTGGGTTTTCAGATTTTTTTGCGTTTTTGTGTTTTGTGGAATGAAGGGTTTTACGGTGGCCGGAGTGCAAATCCTGCCACCAACCTCATAATAAAAAAGTAACCCAACTGCAGGAGGACGTCTGCAGACACAGTTGGGCACTAGATATGGATGGCCGTTGGCTCACAAGGAGCTCCTCCGCCCTTTGACAGGTTTTTTTTATTAATCCTGCTGGGTGTCCATATCCAGACACCCTCCTTACCAGAAAACCTGGTGGGGGAGACGGTTTAGTCGCCAACAACCCGACCATGAAACAGGTTAGTACAGGTTTACATGGTACATGTAGCAAGTCACAGATCTAATCTGGCCTGACCTGACACCTGACTTTTAGCCTCCTCCTGTATCTAATTTCCCTGTGTGACACTGTATCGTGTTCTATGAACTCAAGTTCTTTCTTTATTGGTTGAAATCCTTTGTTAATGTTGTTGACCCTGGCAAATCTCCCACACAAGAACAGAATGTCAAAACAGGTCCCCTTCCTGAAAGTCCCTGTCATGTAAGGACCTGAAAGTCCCCGTAGTGTCCATCTTGTTTACCCAGTATACCCCACTCCATCCCTCTCCCTTCCACAGATCTCCTCATGTCTCTGTTCCCCACTGTTTTTTTTCCTTCCCTCTCCTGCCCCTCTTGTCTCCTGCTCCTCTTGTGTGTTTCTGTGCATTATCTCTCATACGGGTCTCGACAGTGTATCCAAAATAAACAAATAAATAAATAAAAGACCCTTTTCCTCACTTGTATCCAGGACACTTTGCTCGTTGATGACACTGAAACACATTATGTTGGACACCGCTATTCCCGGATTCGTTTTTCACAGACCCCACATATTCGCGATTTATAAAATGCGACCTGCTTTGACATTTGTGGCCCTGTCCCTCGCGCATTTTCCGTTTGTTTGTTTTTTTTTCGTGGTTTTTCCCGGGTATATGCAAGGTTGTTTTATTTTGCGTATTTGCAGTTTTTCACAAATTATTTTTGATTTTCCCCCATGAATCATGAATCGCCAGGAACCTATCCCCCCTTTTTCCATTGAAACAATGCCTCGCTATACGCGGGTTGGTTATTCGCGGCATTTTCCAGGAATGTATCCCCCACGAATAGCAGGGTCCGACAGTATATCATTTATATAGGCGTGCGTAGATTATAATTATCTGCAGAATTACATTGCACAATGATAAATCGAAAAAGCTTGGCCAGTCGACGCTGCAGCGTGGCTTTTACTGTGAACCTGCCTCAAACTGAATTTAACATCTGAATGCGATTCTGCGTCGGAGATTCAAACACCCAGTTATGAGTTTGGTTATTTATTTTATATGCAGAATTAAGCAGTGGAAAGTAGGCTCCATAACAAATATAGCAGATGTTAGGCCCGCTCAGTCGGCCTTAGATTAGTCTCAGAAATGCTACAGTGATGTGAAAAATTGGTGATTCAAGGTGAAATTCTCAAACAATTACATCATGTTATACATCGCGCAGCTTCAACCTTTTTCAATCCACCCCTTACTAAACAATGATGATGAGATTCTTACCCCACTAATTCGGTACCATAAACAAAATACATCTCAGTGAATAAAGCATGTAGAAAACGCGTGGTGACTGTGCTACATTTTCTTGAATTGGCTGTAAAATGTCTTGGGGATTCATCAAGTATTCCCAATGTATGAGTCACTTCACTTCAACACAAATCAATTGGACTTTTAGTCCAATTAATTGGAGCAACACTGAATGTGTTGTCAACATAAGCGATGAGATATTGCATTTTAAAGTGGTACGCACACATATACTGTATATATTAGACACAAAGCTTATTTCGTATTAGATGGGCTCGCAGAATGGCCGAGATGAACACACACTTGCCTCCAACTTGGCTCGCCTGGGTTCAAATCCCGGTCTGACAATAAACTGTCATGCCAGTGTTTCACAGGCAGGGTGATTCGCCAGTGTGTGGGCAAGTCCATCGGATGGACATTCAACTGGGTGTCCCACCTGCCGGCGTTTGTCGGTGAACGTTAAGGATCCCCAAAAAGCATCCTCCATGAAGCGGAGGTGAGATGTCGCTGGCATCATGGCCAAATTCCAAATTCCTGCCCTAATTGCTGCTGGGAAGATAATGGCAAACCACACAGTATAACCCTTGCCAAGAAACTGCTTCACCAGCACTGATGCTCTGAAACAGAGCATGGTACATCAGAATCAAAACGTCAAGTCGATTCTTACGGTATAATTTAATTGATAATTGTTTGTTTCTCACCGAAATTTTCCTTGACAACAACTACAAGGTTCGAGCAGCAGATATTGCATATATTTTCACCAGTTGGGGACTATGTCTGAATGGCATTGCTACAAATGTGGCCGTAATACAATAAATTTCTACCTGGCTTGCCTACAGATGAGACCCGATGATGAGAAGAAAACAATCCATCATGGAGCAAGGTATATGTGGTATATGTAGGACAAGGAAGCTTATGAAACACAGGTCTTCAGAACGTGACCTCACCTTGAAATAACGGATGAAAACGTGTTCCTTTAGAGGGAAGGTTTGGATAGCTCTCAGAGGCTCAGCCTGCAGTGTGCCCAGGTTTAGCCATTCTCTAGCTGGATACCTGCCATTTCAGCAGAGATCAGCAAGTTGTAACAATGAAGTATAAACTGGTTTATTACACAAAGAAGCAATGTATCACTGGATACTTAAAGCTACAAGTTAAAAGATGGGGCAGGGTTTTTTGGATTTAAAATAGGACCCAAGTCCACAGTGGAGCTGCCAAGTACACATCTCACACACACAGACATACACACGGACACACGAGACAATACTGGACTGTTCGATGACACAAACACAGCCACTGAGCTTGTGGGAAGTGCCACCACTTTCCGGGCCATTCTGGGTACCAGCGATACCACAACAGCGGCGCCGCCTTTTTCACCGCACTTGTGATGGGAATAAATGACGGAAGTTGAGGAGCATGTCGGTTTTCGAGACAATTAGCTTTGTAAAAACTCCATGCCCATAAACAACACAAACATGTGGTATACATGAAGAAATAGTATAGGAAGGCAAACATGAGAATCGGACTGGGCATCCTGGGTCGATCAAAGTCTTTTCTTGGAAAATCAAAGTTATTCACAGTCCAGAAGGCCTTTGACCGTAGCTCAATGGAGTACTACTCTCTGCTATGAGATGGTGCCCCAGCATTCACCTGTCTCTCCTGGATTATGTGGAATCTAAAGCTCTCAGCATTATTGGAATCTCCTGCAATGAGACCAAAGCAGGATATACCCCTTACCTCCAGCGGGACCCTTTCAGGACAGCAATCCCATTACAATACCAACAAGAAAAAGAGCAATCAGAGAGATTGCAGACCCACGCCAGGACTTCTTTTGAGTGGTGTATTTATCTAGGTTTTAGGGTAAATACAATATGGCTGCCAACCATGTGACCTATGATATCACATGTGTGACCCTTTTGTTCCTCATGAATAGGTGGTCATACGTGTAAAGTTTCGCCTCGATCTGTTCAGCCACTTCAGAGAAGATTTTTGAAGGTTTTAAAAAAAAAACACAAAATACAATATGCATGCCGAATCACGTGACCGATGATGTAATGAATTATCATGTGACCGATGATGTAATGAATTTTCTTTCTGTGGACCATTTTACCCCAAGATGACAGTCAAAAATTTTCATACTGATCGGATGTGGCGTTCTACATATGCAATTATGACGTCATAACGAGGGCACCTATGACATCATAAAAAAATAAAACTTATTCCCCATGAGGAGTACTTGCTATTTGCCAAGTTTCAATTTGTTCCCTTGGTGCGGTTTCAGAGATACAGAGGTCCAAAGTTTTTCCGTTTTTCCAACATGGCTGTCACACCACGTGACCTATGACGTCATAATTATCATCAAAACATTCTACATGAATAATCGCACCAAATGGTGAAAATTTCGTCTCAATCCGACAAGTGGTTGTGGAAAAAAAACCCCACAAAAGTTCTGTCCAGACAAACAAACAAACAGACAGACAGACAACCGGGACCCAAATGTAATACCCTCTCCTTTGGCGAGGGTAACAATTGGGAGAATGACAGAAGAGCAGGAACATAAAAAAATAAAAAAGAGAACTGGACAGACCAGAAATAGACAATGAAGGGTGACCGGAATGGCCAAGAAGAGGGCAGCTGAACACGGTTGGAGAATGTCGAGTTGTGTGTAACAAAAGAGCAGATGATCAAAGCACACACAAAGGTTTTTGAGAAAATGGCAGGACCGAGTCAAAAAGACAAGTGTCGGTTCTGCAAAATCAAAACGAAATGCATCATCACCATCACCACCACTCCCACGGAGTGGGTTTTCAGATTTTTTTTTTAATGCTTTTGGAATGTTTTGTGGAATGAAGGGTTTTACGGTGGCCGGAGTGCAAATCCTGCCACCAACCTCATAATAAGAAGTAACCCAACTGCAGGAGGACGTCCGCAGACACAGTTGGGTACTAGATATGGATGGCCGTTGGATCACAAGGAGCTCCTCCGCTCTTTGACAGGTTTTGTTTTTAATCCTGCTGGGTGTCCATATCCAAACACCCTCCTCACCAGAAAACCTGGTGGAGGAGACGGTTTAGTCGCCGACAACCCGACCATGGAACAGCTTAGTACAGGTTTACATGGTACCTGAAGCAAGTCACAGATCTAATGTGGCCTGACCTGACACAGATCTGGCAATGTGCCGCCAGGATTATAGAGAGCAAATCAGCTACACAGGTTCAATGAAGCTTCAAGATAACCTATTAAAGGTAGACACCTTTGAGAAAAACTATTTATGAGTGGCTGAAAACGTTTATGGAGACATCCTGCAGGGGAAGGGGACAGGTCGGCCAAGCACAAGTGTTAAGGATGTTGAATACGTCCGTGAGCCATTCTAGCGCAGTTGCCATAACTCTATTCGGATTTGGATGATGATGTTGACAAATTCCATCAATAAACTTTGAGAAATGTCTTTTCATATGCAGTAAATCACATCGTTGTATCCCATTTCATTATTTAATTTGAAGGGAGAGAGAGAGAAAAAAAAAAAAGGTAAAGTCCCAGAATCTGAAAAATGACATGAAGAAAATATAGAACTAAATCAACTTCACACTAATGATCGAGAACTGGAGCGATCATGAAGAACCTTGCAGATAATACGAGATTCCAACGGAAGACGTACAATAAATGAGCTACAAGGGCGCTGTCTGAGAGTCATTGGACATCCTTAAAAAGAGTCCGTGGAGCAGAGTCCTGAGCTCGAACTTCAAAGAGCCCTTAGAAGTTTAAACTTGAAAACATCACAATTTGTTCCTCAAAAATAAATCCTCAAACTACTCGATTTTGTTTCTCACTAAACGCAAACTAATTATTTGTACCCCAGATGTTTACTAAATTTAATCGGCTTGTTCTTGTCACCGAACCAACTCATCTAACAAGTTTCGTCCACGTCCGTCCATAACTTTGAGATATTGTGCTGTATATTGTTTTCGCCGCATCACTTAAAAACAAAAAAATAAAATAAAATAAAATTCTCAGATCTTCAGTAAAATCTCATCATTTCGTTAGTGTCACATACCAAAAGCTCTCCACCAAATTTTGTCCGAATGCGTCCACGACTTTGAGATATCTTGCTCACATACAAACAAACACACAGACAGACAGGGGTGAAAACATTCCCTCCATCCACCTTCGGAGGGGTTAGTAAAAAAGTCTTTCCACCTTTAGGTACACACTTAGGAAGATTACAACCAGCAAGAGAATACTTGAGAGATAGATTGGAAAACCAGCCATTTGAGTTTGGTGGATGGAGGGAGCCTTCGTGAGGCTAGGAGGAGGGAGTAAATCGGAAAGAAATAAAATGTAGAGCACGGACATAGAAGGTTAACGTGCGGCACGGACAAAATGACTCAACTTGCCTAATTGATCACTGACATTAAGAAATACAGACTGCACCTGTCACTGCCCATGATGATAATCTCTGCTGGCATGGATGAAAAAAGCTCCAAATTTCCAGTCTCAATCAAACGCACCTGAACCACCTCACACAGCTCAATGATCACCCTGGAAACAAACAAGAGGGGAGTTATTGGAGATGAGGTCCATTTCCACGATGGTATTTTTATTTGTTTTTATTTCCTTGTAATCTATACCATAAAAGGAGCCGTGCGTTTGTCTGTGTGTCCATGCGTGCGAGTTCCACCCATTGATTGGACAGTTCACCTGACTCCACTCACAATTTCTATACTTCTTCTTCTTTCGGCTGCTCCCGTTAGGGGTCGCCACAGCGGATCATCCGTTATGATCCGCAAACTGATTTGGCACAGGTTTTACGCCGGATGCCCTTCCTGACGCAACCCTGGTCGCCTCTTACGACACAGGGATAAGGATTGGGTTTCGCCATGATTCCGGGTTGCCCTACACCCTCTCATAGCGCAGCCCAGCACAGATCTCCCGTCCTCAAGAGATCCTCCAACCCAAGCCTCCGAGTCGCCAGATTACAGGCGCACGCCACTACGCCCGGTATCACCATTTCTATACTATTGCCACCAATTTAGGAACCCTCGAGAAAGCAGCACTTTTACTGCGGAGGTTGTGCAGGCTTACTATTATTTCCGACGATTTTCTCAAATTGTGAGTTTAACAGACAAATGTGAGGGGCCATTCAAAACTTACGAAATGCATGGGTCTGTGTATGTCCTAGAGGTTCGGAGTGCTTCGGGGGGGGGGGGGCGTTTCTAGTGCTGTTACGCTAAAAAAAAAAAATTACAGCTAGCTGCGGAAATTGAGAGAAGCACAATTGGGCTATTTTGCGATCTCCCAATTTAGTGCATCTTCATCAATCTTGCTTGTTCTGAAAATACTTAAGAATAAAAGGTATGGTTTTTTTTAAGGCTTATGAGCACTCTTATAAGCCTGGTGTTGGCTTAACGGTCAAGGTGGTTGGCTTAAGATATTGGGGTCTTCAGTTCGAAACCTTGTCGTGTCATTGAAATAACACCAGATAGGTTGACTCAGCCTGTCAACCTTCTGAGGTTGCAAAAACGAGTAGCAGCTTACTGGTAACAACAGGGGCACTGCATCAGCGGCACAGCCGTGCTTCCAGAAAACGATGCAACCAGCAGCCACAGGCTGCATCCGGAACAACAACTTCACACTCTCGTAGCTTTTCAACAAATAATTTTGTACACATTTAATGGGGCGGCCACATCGTCTCCCCATGCCATCCCTACATACGGAGGCGTACTACTCCTTGATATATAATTATACATTTTGGAGTTTTGCAATTTTTTTGGAAATTTCATATTTTGTAATTCTGAATTATATTTTGAAACACGGTATTAAATTTTGAATTTTAGATCCTGAATTGTATTTGACTGTAAAATAAACAAATGCGTTATTTTTCAATGACATGTACACATTTGAAAAATGAACTCTTAACATCTACCTCTAAACAATGCATTAGAACTGTTCCTATGAAGAAGATGTGAGTTAAAGCTACGCAGTCTAAGTTGTGAACCTTTAGATTGTGGGGGGAGAGAGAGAGAGAGAGAGAGAGAGAGAGAGAGAGAGAGAGAGAGAGAGAGAGAGAGAGAGAGAGAGAGAGAGAGAGAGAGAGAGAGAGAGAGAGAGAGAGAGAGAGAGAGAGAGAGAGAGAGAGAGAGAGAGAGAGAGAGAGAGAGAGAGAGAGAGAGAGAGAGAGAGAGAGAGAGAGAGAGAGAGAGAGAGAGAGAGAGAGAGAGAGAGAGAGAGAGAGAGAGAGAGAGAGAGAGAGAGAGAGAGAGAGAGAGAGAGAGAGAGAGAGAGAGAGAGAGAGAGAGAGAGAGAGAGAGAGAGAGAGAGAGAGAGAGAGAGAGAGAGAGAGAGAGAGAGAGAGAGAGAGAGAGAGAGAGAGAGAGAGAGAGAGAGAGAGAGAGAGAGAGAGAGAGAGAGAGAGAGAGAGAGAGAGAGAGAGAGAGAGAGAGAGAGAGAGAGAGAGAGAGAGAGAGAGAGAGAGAGAGAGAGAGAGAGAGAGAGAGAGAGAGAGAGAGAGAGAGAGAGAGAGAGAGAGAGAGAGAGAGAGAGAGAGAGAGAGAGAGAGAGAGAGAGAGAGAGAGAGAGAGAGAGAGAGAGAGAGAGAGAGAGAGAGAGAGAGAGAGAGAGAGAGAGAGAGAGAGAGAGAGAGAGAGAGAGAGAGAGAGAGAGAGAGAGAGAGAGAGAGAGAGAGAGAGAGAGAGAGAGAGAGAGAGAGAGAGAGAGAGAGAGAGAGAGAGAAGAGAGAGAGAGAGAGAGAGAGAGAGAGAGAGAGAGAGAGATATCAAAACAGAAAACAAAGAAGAGCTGTTTGTTGTAGTAATTCCACAGTGCAGTCAGTCGGATCACCATGTTTTGGCAGAGCAAGGACTCAGCATGTAGAGGTCCGTGTTATCCACGAGAAGAGAGGAAGCACTCTGAAACACAAAACCCCCGTTACACAAAGTTATTTGAGGATTTTTTAAAAAAATGTTTGTTACATGAGTATATCACTGTGTCATGTTTGCGGGGCAAGATGGTTGTGCTAAAAGTACAGTAAAGCAAAAAAGGGAGAAATTATAATGTTGTAGTTACACTTTACCTGCGTAGTAAGATCACTAAGGTTCAATAAACCTCCAGACATAGTGAAAAATGTTAAAATATCTTTAAATACATCACGACCTTAAAATTAGGTGAAGGTCAAAAACACTGCGTCATCCACGTGTACTTCCCATTCGTAATATTGATACAAAATTTAATTCTAAAAGTCCCAACCGGCTCTGAGATACAGCTCTGAAATTGGGAGTGTTTGGGGGGGGGGGGGTGCAGGAAGAAAAATAATAAATAGAAAAAAAAGAAAAATAATTTTCAAAATTGTGCTTTAGTACTCTTCAGGTTCTAAGAAACTCCGTGGTACCATTAAATCTGCGGGCGCTTATTGCAGAAACAAACCTTACAGCAGCAATAAGACTTCTCGTATTGTATGTACGGAGACTTAATTACCACTTCATCTTGTTTCAGCTCGTAAGCTTGTAATTTTTTCAAGAAATCAGCAAGAGCCGGTGAATCGAAGACAGTTTGTTCGGTGGTATCAGAACACAGTATTTCATTTTTACACGAGAACAGCACTCGGTGGACCGCACACCTCCGTCAGGCTGAAGAGTTTACGTTTTGCATCCACCGATTGTGGCTGGATCTGGATCCGGACCTGAATCAAAAATCAAATCCGCTCGTTCTTGTCACCAAACCAACTCATCCACCGAGTTTTGTCATAACTCGTCCAGAACTTTTTGAGATATTGTGCTCCAAGTCGTTTTGGCCCTAACTCTCAATGGTGAAGAATCACTTGAAAATTATAGTGCCTAGATTTGGATGTTCACCAAAATTATGGCTTGCCGTCCGTGGCCGGTCACTTACATACAATAAAACATTTCAGAATGATTGCTTGAAAACTGTGGCCAAAAATTGTGTGACAGACGGACAGACACACGCTACAGCCCAAGATTCGGGGTGAAATTTATTTTTCCCACCAAGTCACTAACACACTTTGGTGACAACATACTGTAACCTTCGCCAACATTCGGTGGCACAGGTAAATATCGGAAATGAAACGGAAAATCCATAAAACACTAAATAATTTATACTAAATCTGAGCCAATGATGTTGCTTCTTAAGAGATTTTCCTTTTTTCACCCGAGCTGTTCCAACCATGTTCGCCGCAATATTGTGAGAGACTGAAGCAATGTAGTCATCAATGTATTCAACTTGTAAAACAAAGCCTGTTGACGTGTATGAAAAATAAATAAATAAATCAGACAACAGGCTGAGGTTTCGTGCAAACATTACCTGTGCTTCAGAATTCGTGCTGATAACTTTTGCTCCACAATCTACAGATGCATAATTGTTCAGAGTCATCTTTGAGCGCACAGTTTTTTCAGACGTCTCACCCACTGAGCAAGGGATAAAAATGCATCACCAGGAGGTTATGAATACAAAGCATTCGTTTTATTCATGCACCATGCTCGAAAAACAGCATCGAAGTGGTTTGTTTGCAAGGGTTACATCCCTAAGCCTGGTGTTGGCTTCATGGCTAGAGTGGTGGACTGGGGATCCTAGGATCCTGAGTTCAAATCCCGTTCGGCTGTTGAATTAATACCAGGTGGGGTTGACTCTGCCTGTCATCCTTCCGAGGTCGGCAAAATGATTGCCAGCTTGCTGCTATCCTGTGTCTGAGTGATGACCCGTCCGGGATTGTGCCCAATAGCCAACAAAACTGCTTCGGCAGCACCAACGCTCTGCACAGAGTATGGGGCCCAATGGATGGATGGATACATTCCTGGTCATCACTGTGATGCATGATACTTGATCGAGGACGCAACATTTTGGAACTTGTTCATGCTGCTGGCAATAACTTGCCAACACTTTTCAAAGGATCCATCCATCCATCCTTCCATTGGGACCACACTCTATGCAAAGCATTGATGCCGCCGAAGCAGTTTTGTTGGCTATTGGGCACAATCCTGGATGGATCGCCACTCCGACACGGGATACCAGCAAGCTGGCACTCATTTTACCGACCTCGGAAGGATGACAGGCAGAGTCAACCCCACCTGGTATTAATTCAACAGCAAAGCGGGATTTTAACTCAGAACCCGAGGATCCTAAGCCCACCGCTCTCGCCATTAAACCAACACCAGGTATATTTTTCGAAGGATACTGTGGATCATGAAGGTCCACTAACTAATGCTAGCAGAGAAGACACCCAGTTTTAACATCCATCGAAGATTCTGAGGGACGGTGCGCACACATCGATGTAATTGCCCTGCACGTGAAACACCACGGTCCCAGTTTATACCTGGGCCGAGATTCAAACCTGGGTTAAATAACTCACGGGAGAGTGTGCATACCTCGAGGTTATCCTGCCAGCCGGTGTCAAGCATTGAGATTTTGATACTCAATCTATGATGTTATGATACTCAATCACCATGGTGCACCGACTTCAAAACATTTGCACACGCGCGCGCGCGCGCGCGCACACACACACACACACACACACACACACACACACACACACACACACACACACACACACACACACACACACACACACACACACACACACACACACACACACACACACACACACACACACACACACACACACACACACACACACTATGCCCTTCACCTGGTGTTTCTTGATCACTTTCTTCCAACACCTTCTTCATCCACTCGGTGAATGATGGAATTTTCTCCTCCTGTAGAAGTCCTCCTTCCACGACTTTCACCACCTCATTGTGCCTTTCTGCTTTCATAGTTTCAATCAACATATTCTTGTCTGTAGTTCTGCCGGGAAGCTCCACAACTTCGTGGTGTTTCACCTTCAAATGATGGAAATGGGTTTCGTTACACTTTTGTCAAAAATGCTGTCACATGTGACTGTGTGTTGTTATGTTGTTTTTTTTACGCATGTTGATGCACACACGACCTTGATGCATGACTGGAATATTTTTAGATTGGAAAACATTCCGTTCCTGTAGGTTGAGTGACATTTGTCATTTATCCGAGATCAAGTTATGAGATGCTACTGCCCCCTCCTCCCCCCTCCCCCGAGAGGATCATTAACCTCCGCCATCTTCGAAGATGGATGGAGGTTATTGTTTTCATCCCTTTCTGTTTGTTTGTTTGTTTGTGAACAGTATTACGGAAAAACTCCTCGACGGATTTCAACGAAACTTGGTGGGGGGGGGGGGGTTAGGTATGGTCCAAGGATCATGCCATTAAATTTTGGATTTAAAATTTATTTAATATTATTTGATTTAAATATATTTAAATCCCCCAATATTTATAATATTGATTTATAAGATTTAATATTTTATTTATAAGATTTATATTTATATTTATTTATAAGATTTATTTATATTTATTTATTTTATTTTATATTTATATATATATTTTTTTATATATTTATAAGATTTTTATAAGATTTAATATTTATATTTATTTTATATTTATATATTTATAAGATTTAAAAATAAATCCCCCCCCCCCAAAAAAAATTGTTAGAGAAAATTTTTTTTTTGCATTTCTACATGTTTTAAGTGATTTCCAACCCCCCACCAAAATTTTTTTTTTACCCTCCCCCCCGCAAAAAAATAAGAATTTTTTTTTGCATTTGTACATGTTTTAAGTGATTTCCAACCCCCCCTCCAAATTTTTTTTTACACCCCCAAAAATAATTGTTAGAGAATTTTTTTTTGCATTTCTACATGTTTTAAGTGATTTCCAACCCCCCCCAAAAAGAATTGTTACCCCTCCCCCCAAAAAAAAAATAGAAAAATTTTTTTTTGGGCATTTCTACATGTTTTAAGTGATTTCCGACCCCCCCCAAAAAAAATTGTTACCCCCCCAAAAAAAATTGTTCGAGAAAATTTTTTTTTTTGCATTTCTACATATTTTAAGATCTTTCCAACCCCCCCCCAAAAAAAATTGTTTGAGAATTTTTTTTGCATTTTTACATGTTTTAAGTGATTTCCAACCCCCAAAATTGTTACCCCCCCCAAAAAAAAAAATTAAAAATTTTTTTTTTTGCATTTCTACATATTTTAAGATCTTTCCAACCCCCCAAAAAAAATTGTTTGAGAATTTTTTTGCATTTTTACATGTTTTAAGTGATTTCCAACCCCCCCCCAAAAAAAAAATGTTACCCCACCCCCAAAAAAAAATTAAAAAATTTTTTTTTTGCATTTCTACATGTTTTAAGTGATTTCCAACCCCCTCCCCCCAAAAAAAATGTTGGAGAAAAGAACTATAACTCTGTCAGCACTGTTGACATCATATTTAGTGAATAAGATATAAGGTTCACTTGAGTGATCCAGCAGTATTGGCGGCGGAGGTTTTACACTCTCCCGAGTGCTACCCTCTCTAGTTTATATATGAGATCACCATCAGCATGCTTGTATCCTGTCACTCCCTTTTCCCCCTCCACTCAGTGAAGAGGAAATGAAGTCGAAATGTCACCGCGGGTTTGAATGTCATCACATGGGGGAGTCGCCCGCACATGGAATAAGGTCCCTCGCGGCAACGCTCAGGTCAGTGACTGACCAAATTGAGTTGTAACCTCGGCTATTTCGAGGCAACACCTCACCATATGCGTGCGGCTGCGTGACAGGTGGCTTCCACGCGATATATATTGTCACGTCGAAGTATCCGTCAACACGGAATTTCTCACAGCCGGGACCTTGCAGCCCGAGAGATGGTCCAAGCGATCTTTTCCTTTACCTCTACCGTTCCCCGAGGTCACCCAAATGAGCCGAAACTGCGGTGAACCGACACGGTAAGCAGATAGCTGAACCACGCTCTTATCTTAGAAACAAACGACTTGCTCGAACAGATCCCTGTTACATGGTAATCTAACCTACACGAAACACATGGACCATACTATTCTTACCACAGTTTAGACATATATATATATATATATATATATATATATATATATATATATATATATATATATGTTGTTCATCTTTCGGCTGCTCCTGTAAGGGGTCGCCACAGCGGATCATCCGTTATGACCCGCATACTGACTTGGCACAGGTTTTACGCCGGATGCCCTTCCTGACGCAACCCTGGTCGCCTCTTACGACACAGGGATAAGGATTGGGTTTCACCATGATTCTGGGCTGCCCTACACCCTCTCATCGCGCGGCCCAGTGCAGGGCTCCCGTCCTCAAGCGATCCTCCAACCCAAGCCTCCGAGTAGCCGGATTACAGGCGCACGCCACTACGCCCGGTTATATATATATATATATATATATATATATATATATATATATATATATATATATACACACACACACACACACACACACACACACACACACACACACACACACACACACACACACACACACACACACACACACACACACACACACACACACACACGGAAAAGGTCGCATATTAAAGACCAAATTCTTGATTAAAGCCTGACGTTTCGAGAGCAAGGTAGTTATCTTGCTCAGAGGCATTAAGAGCGGTGGTGACACCGCATTAAGTTCCGTTGGGGACGCTTTGCATCATGGATTGGTCCAAGTATCAGCGCGCATCCCCACACCTCGCCCTGCTTGGTTCCAGAGTCGGAGGAACTAGGGGGAACTTGATCATCTACCAACTAATGCTCGTACATGGGTCATGCAGGTCAACGTCTATCCGGGGAATGACACAGCTCTCTGATGCGGCACCCTGCCCTCAAAGCTCCAATCTGGCGGTTGATAGTCGGGTTGGGAATCAAACCCAGATGAGACCACTCAAAAGGTGAGTGCGCAACCTCCGCCCCATCATGGCGGAAATGAAATGAATGCATGTGTAATAATGTTGATCTTTGACAAAACAATCATGTTTAGAATCCAAAGTGTTTCTTGCGATTGCAGTCACACCATGGTACACAAGATTCAAACCTTGACTTGCCTTTAACGAATCGCTCTCCAATGGTCCAACACTCTGCTCGAGTGCCTCCACCTCCAACTCATCTGGTTTGAAGAATTTTACATCCTTAATGATAGCTGCAGCCACAGAAGGAAGGTCATTAGTGTAAAAAAAAACAACAACAAAAACCACCGAACACCCACACAAGAATATAGTTAGAACTTAAACATACGCACTATCCGAAATGCCACTCTTCAGTAAAGATGGAGTGCAGGATGGCGGTGGCTTTTCGAAATTAACACTACACACAGTTGCGACCACCTGGGCACCAGATTCCGTGTCCAGTGCATTGTCTGTTTCTGTCGGAGTGCGTGGAACGGGCGTCACCGCCAACGATGGCACGATCTGCACATGGTCTCCAAATCGTTGTTCTGCTTGGAACTGAAGGAAAGCATGGGGAAACAATTCACAGATGTATTTCAAAGATCAACTCTTTCTTGTGCTTTTCACCTTTATAGCAAGTGTGACCTGCGCCTGTGCAAGTTCTACGACAAGGAGGTGACAAAGGCAGCGCGCGTGCATCAACACGGCACTTTCTTGGCTCAAAGTTTTCGTTGTTATTCTTGAATTGTCAGCGTATCTGAAACTCGAATTTTTCTGCTGTATAATATTCTGAAGTGGGCGGGGGAGCTTCGATCTCTTCTGCCCGTTCTCTCAAATCTAAGTTCGACCAAGCCCCGGTGTCGTAAACATTGCGCTTCTCGTCTCACCGGTAAGTGTTCCGCAGTACGCTTCATCTTTGAAGAGAGAGGCAATGAAGCCTCACGAGCCAGCCCATTTGAGAGGTATGGGGACAGCAGACTTCCAAAGGTCGGGAAAAGCAAGAGCAGGGGAAAAAGGATGGAAAAAAACATGAGATGGGGTATTTGCCATGGTGGTCGACACCACGAGGAAGCTCAGACAGTTCAATCACATCGGCGGGTCACGTAAATGCAACGGAGAATTTTATTCGTGCGTGCAAGCAAAAGTGCATGGATAATGTCGGTCTGGTCATTCGTTTCATGGACGACGGGGCTCATTTCCTCGGTGAAAGAGCTCAGTTTACAGAACTCCCCTTATTTTGGCATTCCCACTTGCAAATGCGTTTCCAGTCTGAGCAGGCCCCGTTGTCACACGTATTAAGAACTCCATACCATTTGTACCTCCTACCAATGATGGCAGGGGCAGCCATTAATGACTGTACTGGTTTGCAGCTGGGAATATAAATATACAAAAAGCTATCTTGCAAGTTTAGAGCAGGCCTAAGGCCAAGCATTGTGGACTGAACAAGCAGCCTCATAAATGTACGACGAGAGGTAGCTTTGACAGTCAGAGACAAATTCCACAAGGCATCAGCACAAACACAGTGATGCAACAAGTATCCCGACAAACACGGTGACCTACGGGTTGAGGAACTGCTGCGTCCTTCAAGTGGCATGTGATGCGACAACATCTGGTGCACCGTCGCAGGACCTTAGGCAATGTGGGCATTTGTGTGGTATGATTTGTTGTGGTATTCATAAGTTTATATTTGCTGCTTGCTTACTTTTGTAACAACTTTCCGCTGCTTTGCGGCATGAGGCCCAAACTGCAGCTCTCCACCCATTCCTATCTTAGGCTAGATGCTGACCTTCGTCCATTGGATCCCTCTCCACTGTTTGCTTCCAACTGGCTCCGATCTATCCACTGGCCTTTCACTGGTCGTTCCTCCTCCATTCTTGCAATATGCCCAAAACATCTCAGTCCATATATATATATATATATATATATATATATATATATATATATATATATATATATATATATATATATATATATATATGTGTGTTCCCACAATCACTGGAACTTATATTCAAACTGTAAATCATAATATGAGGTTGTGGTAGTTATTTTTGATAGTGTAGGGGTTCATATTCGGGAATAAGGTCGATGGCGCCGCGTTGAAGAATTTACGGTGCTCCGATGAGCAGCTGAAGGACACAAACACTTTCCTCCTTTGTCCTGTCTGTGTCTGTTTGTGGTGAGGATGTTGATGTCGTGGATAGATTCACTTACCTTGGCAGTGATATTCATGTCTCCGCAGGTTGTGAGCCGGAGGTCAATAGACGTCTGGGTCGGGCCTGGGGAGTCATGGATTCACTGGATCATGGGGTGTGGCGCTGCCGGTACCTGTGCGGGAGGACGAAAGTCCGAGTCTTCAGGTCCTTGGTACTTCCAGTCTTGCTCTATGGGTGCGAGACTTGGACTCTGACCAAGGATCTGAGACGGAGACTTAATTCCTTTGGTACCAGGTCTCTTCGGAGAATCCTTGGCTATCGCTGGTCGGATTTTGTGTCCAACGAGCGGTTGCTGAGAGAGACTCGGATGAGATTTGTTACCTGCATGGTCCGTGAGCGTCAGCTGCGGCTGTATGGACATGTGGCTCGTTTTCCTGACGCTGATCCTGCTCACCAGATTCTCTCAGCGAGGGAGTCTCATGAGTGGAGGAGGCCAGTGGGCCGACCACGTGCCTCATGGTTGCAGCAGGTTGACCATCATCTCAAGGAGATGGGGATGGGCCTGGCATCTGCCTGGGGGATGGCCAGACGGAGGCCCCTGGAGTACCGGCGGAAAGTGGACGCAGCGACGCGCTGTTCTGGCACATGCTCCCATACCTGACCTGAGGGGTTCATATTCGGGAAGAAGGTCGATGGCGCCGCGTTGAAGAATTTACGGTGCTCCGATGAGCAGCTGAAGGACACAAACACTTTCCTCCTTTGTCCACACTTACGAATACACACCCTGCTCATTGTTGTTTCATATGTAGCTTGTGGCTGCTGGTTGCATCATCTTCTGGAGGTGCAGCTGTGCCGCTAATGCAGTGCCCCTGTTTCCAGTCGGCTGGTACTCGTTTTGTTGATCTCTGAAGGATGACGGGTCGATTCCACTCACCTGGTGTTATTTCAACGGCGACGACAGGGGTTCCAACTCAAGACCCGATGATCTTAAGCCAGCCACCTTAACCGTGAGGCCAACACCTGGCTCCCAGCCTGCTTACATCTGTTTACTCCTCCTTACCTTTGCACTGTTGATTAACACCATGCATTTACCGTAGTACTAAAACATAAAGGATTTAAAGCACTATTGCTTAAAACTTGCTTACAATTACCGACAACAGAGTAGTCGACAGGAATACTTCTTCCATTTTATGAGCCTCAGGGGCTTAATGGTTGGAGTGTTTGTTCTGAATCTGAGGGGTCAGTGGTTCAAATCTCGACCGAGTCATCCTGAAGACTTCAAAAATGGTAGGTGGTGTTTCCTTGCTCGACACTCAGCATCAAAAAGGATAGAGCACGGACAACAACCAGAGGTTGATTATAATAGTGCAGGCTTTTATGAGCCAAATGACCTCCTCCTACACCAAAGTTCCTCGTCAGGGAACATGTTATTAGTCCCCTCGCCCCACCTCCCTTATCCTACCCTCCCCCTCCCCTCCCACCCCCTGCACCCAAAGCCTCCTCCCTTCCCTCTTCATTAACAGTGTGGACCTCAAATATCCGAGACCTTTGCTCAAACCTTTCAGATCTTTCCATACAGGCTGCCACTGACAAACCAGACATAATCCGCCAAACAGAAACTTTCCTCCCCCAAGACGTGTCTGACTCCCAAGTATCTCTCCCTGGTTACTCCCTCCTCCGGTATGACAGACCTGAGCCTCGTCCTGGTAGAGCTGTTGCTCTCTTCATCAAAGACTCTATTCCTCACTCTCCATGCACTGCTCTCACTCCCCCACACCCCCAGGAATACCTCTGGCTAAGGCTTCCCCTCAACTCCCACCTCATGTTTATATGTGTACTGTACCGTCCACCGAACAGTGATGACTTCATCAACATCTCACTATCTGAAAACATGGACCAACTTCTATCTTCTCATCCAAACTCTCTCTTCCTCATATGTGGCGACTTCAATTGTCATCACGCCAGGTGGCTCGGTGTGGGTACCTCTCTCACCTGTCATGGCACCTCAGCCAAAGCTTTCTGCGACTCATTGGGACTGACTCAATCGGTCAACTTCCCGACCCGGATCTCAACCAATGGTACTCCATCTCTTCTGGATCTGATTTTGACAAATTTCCCTGACAATATCTGCTGCTCTTCCTCTGCTCCAATCGGTTCTTCTGACCACGTCCTTGTCAAAGTGGACATCTCTCTGGCTGTTATCAGAGAACCACCTCACCGCCGTCGAGTCTGGTATTTCACTCAAGCCGACTGGCAGGGTCTCCAAGAAGCCATCAAACTTATAGACTGGTCTCCTATCGCTACGTTCTCCAACAACAACTCATCCTGGGAATTCCTTCAAAGAAACTTGCACGTTGTCCTACCCTTCCTCCCACCCATGGTTCACTGAAGCTTGTGGTGAGGCAGTTGTCCTGAAACAACTTGCCTTTGTGGAAGGTACAACAAAACAACAATGGAAAGCAAACCCAACTGAGGGTAATCTCAGTTCCTTCCATAAACCTCGGAACAAGTGTGTATCTACCCTCAGGAGGGCCAGAAAACAACATCTTTCTAACCTCGTATAAACTCTCAAACCTCTCTCCCTCCTCAAAATCCTGGTGGCATCTAATCAAATCTGTTTCTGGTGTATGTTCCCCCTCCATCTCCTCCCTTACCTCACAATGTCCGCACTGCTGATTCCACACGTGAAAATGCTGAATGCCGAAACTCGGTGTTTGCAGCTAAATCTTGTGTCCAAAACCCATCACTTTCTCCACCCACCTTACCCAGTCGCACCCAACTGTCCCCGGACTCTGTGTCCTTTTCTCCTAACAAGGTGGAGAGCTTACTTTCAAACCTCGACTAAGATTTTGCAACGGGTCCAGACGGCATCAGCCCACGTGTTCTAAAAAACCTGCTCTTCTGCTCTTCCTCACCCTCTCTATGTTCTATTCACCCTCTCATTTGCTCAAGGTCATCTCCTTGGAAATCAGCAAACATTACTGCCCTGCATAAAAAAGCTGCAAAAACAGATCCCTACAACTACAGACCAATCAGTCTTCTCCCAATCATCACCAAGGTTATGGAATCCATCATCACTTCAGACATTAAATCCTTCCTCTTCTCCAATGGCTTGATTTCCGATCATCAATTTGGTTTCAGACCAGGTCACGCTACCCTGAGCCTGGTGTTGGCTTAGTGGTTCGGGTGGCGGGCTTTGGATCCCAGGTCCTGAGTTCAAATCCCCGCTCAGCTGTTAAATTAATACCAGGTGGGGTTAACTCAGCCTGTCATCCTTCCGAGGTTGGCAAAATGAGTGCCGGAATGCTGGTGTACTGTGTCGGAACGACGACCCGTCCAGGATTGTGCCCAATAGCCAAGGAGACTGCCTAAGCAGCACCAACGCTCTGCACAGAGTGTGGTACCAATCACCTCCTCCTCCTCCTCCTCCTTGTGTATGCCTCACTTACAATACGTTCTTCACCTGTTGACGTGCTCAGTACTCATAGAAGTACAACTCTGCCAGACAGTTCAAAACATCTTTATGCAACGACCTTACAAAAGTGATGTCTGAGAAATAGTGTTGTGGGAAATCCTTATAGGGGCTAATGTTGCATATGATAGCTTAGTTGTTTCTCACACTAAATGTAATAAACTAAGCGTGAAGTACTTTAATTGTGATATCACATATGCGTCACTTGAGTTGGAGAAAGAAGTCGTCCACCCTCCCCAAAAGCGAGTGTCTAAAATCGCCATCCCTTGAAATCTCCTCTTCATGTTCTTACCTTTGCAATCCATCTTTTATATGCTTTTTGGGGAAACACCAGGCTATGTGCATGAGCTTGGCTGGGAAAAGCCACGTTCAATCGCGACCAAGACGAACGAGAGGGGACCGTCTGTGTGACAACTCGGTGGGATGTCCCCTGGCTCATCAAATGGGGGTCTGCGGGCCAATCGTGGCCCAGAGGGGAGGGGCTAAGTGCAGCATGGTAGCAGGTAGCAGTGAACATAACAAAAGCAGGTGTAGAGAGAAGCACGTGGAGCAAATGCTGGGGAACCTTGCTGTGTCCTTTTGGCTTGCTGCGCTCTCCACCACGCCCCACCCAGCCAGCCACACCCACTCTTCTCTCCTTGTGCCAGGGATTGCGGCAAGACCATCGGCTACCTCCTGCAACAAGGACACTAGCCAAGATCTGCACCTCATCAAGGTCCAGAGGTGTCCTGCAGGGAATCACCAAATATTTTGCCCTGTCTGCCTCTGACTTGTCTCTCTCTCTCTTATGGTATCATTGGGCCCAATAAGCACAAACATAAGTAAGGAATCTACCATTCGTTCATTGGTGCTCCGTGCTCGTTGCAGTCAAGGATTAAGGGATGTGCTATTTTTTTTATTGCTATTGATTGTTATTTCCTTCATTGGATTTCCACCCTCGTGTAAAATCCACCCTCGATTTCCACCCACGATTTTCCACCCTCGTGTACCATTTCTTTCTAAAATCCACTTGGTCTCAAAGTTAATTTTCGTCGTTGTCATCGCTATTGCAATTGGCACATCCACTAAAGGACAATTTTGATCAGGGCAAGCAGCGCCCATAACACAACCGTGTCGTGTGACCTCACAACTCCTCTCCACTGGGACGTACTTTGCCATCAGGGGCACGACACCGATTAGCGTGGTGTATCTGCTAGTCGGGTGTGCCACTGGTACGGTATCGTAGAGAAAGACACGTGATTTGGCCCAGGGCGCCCAAATCAGCCGGCCACTTTGACGTGGCTCACCAGGATTCGCACCAGGCAACTGGAACGACCCGATGGGAACAACAATGGCATATGCAAGTATTTGCAGAGAAAATCAAGCACTTACCAGATAACTGCAAGAACGAACTCACGCTGTTCCATGACGTGCACATCATCCTAAAACAATCCATTACATCGTGCTGAAACAAACAAACAAACAAACAAAGGATAATAAAAATTGAATTGACAATGTAATTAGTGGTATATAATAGGATGCTGTTGATAAACATATTCACCAATATATCCCATTAGTATATTCAAGATAACTTATAAGAATCAATTATAATTGATTATAATTATAATTATAATACAATTATAATTATAAGGCCCGGTCACACCTTGACGTTTTAGCCAACGTATGCCGATTTTTTATTTTTTTTTCTAAAACGCTGGCACACGTTGAATACGTTATGGGTAAGTTATGAATACGTTATGGGTAAGTTTTGATAACATTGAGAGCACGCTGAAAAACACTGCCATACGTCGTTGTACGCTGGCTTTAAACGTTGTACTTTTTGGTTGTCCTCAAATTTTTTCATGCTTGAAATTTCACGACGTATGCCGGCGTATGACTCACACGTTCCGCTACACTGGCCACAAGTTGTAGGCACGGTCTGCGATCGTTGACAGACGTCAACACATGCTACTTGTAAGTTAATCATAAGTTGAGACACGTCGAGATAATGTTTAGCGTACCCGAAACTTATTTCTAACCTAAGATTAACGTGTTGTTGGCACGTTACACGATCGTTGCCACACCTCGACAGACGTTACGTTTAAGTTACTCATAGGCTGAAAGACGTCGGTATAATGGATCGTCCTTGCGTCAGCGTCCACGGCCACGGCCAGGACACTTATTTGCAGCATTCTTCAAACTTTTCTTCGGCATGACGAGGATGTTCACACTTCGATGTCTAGCTTGGCTATGATTCCAATTGTCCATCGGCAGCGTCTATTTAAAATAGTCGAGTTTGAGCATTTTAACACGTTCAGAAGAAACGCTTCAAATTTCAAAACCCCAGGATCAAAAAACAAAGGCGAGTGACAGCAATTTAAATCGTTCATTGTAAACAATGAAAATAGCTGAGTGGTACCGTTTAAAAGTCGTTGAGTGTAAAAAAAATCCAATTGTTAAGCGCAAGCGTCTACTTTCAATAGTGGAGATGCAGCCATTTAAATCGTTGAGTGGCAGCGTATGAATAGCAAACCCCACGTATCTATAAGTAATCAAAGCGCTCTATGCACATTATTAGTTCATTGTGCATTTGTCCAACCCGTTATGAATAGACCTAAATCGTAAAAACAAGCAATAGCTCATTGTTGAAAAAGCCCCATAAAAATTAGCCGCGAAGAACTTCGAACAATGGTGAAAAGATGTCTCCTACCCGTGGACACGCGGACGCAAGGACGATCCATCATAACCCACACCCTCCCCCTCACACTCACCTACTACTGCCAACATGAACAAACTACTACTAATACTAATACTAATACTGATACTGATACTGTTACTGCTGACATGGACATCGACTCAAAAAGGAACTCGAAAGCACTGTTGGGTTCCCCTTTTATAAACACCATTTTTATATACCAATTCCCAAAACCGCTGGGAACAAGTCTTCATATGGCAGTTGTAAGCTAGAAACACGTTCATTTATTTTTTTTTGTCGACCGGAAGATGTCATTGGAATACGTCTACATACGTCGATGTGTGTTGGGACTACGTAAAGAATTGGTTCAAAGCACGTCAAACATAAGTTAGAAATAAGTTTCGCATAAAAAAGACATTACCTCGACGTGTTTCGACTTATGAGTAGCTTATAAGTAGCCTTTGTGGACGTGTGTGAGCGTCCACATATCGTGTGTAAAACTGATCCCCATCGCATGCGGAACGTGTGTCATACGCCGAGTACGTCGTAAAATTTTGAACATGTTTAAAATTTCTTGACGTACTCTACTTACTACGACGTAAGATAGCGTACTTTAGCGTTCTACTCACGTATACCAAACTTACTCATACCGTATTTGACGTGCCCCAACGTTTTAGACACATTTTTCTTAGGTCGGCATACGCTGGCAAGATCGCCAAGGTGTGACCGCGATGTTGTCACTTCCATTTCTACGGCAGTTATGATTCGAATCGTTGTGCGTCAGCCTTTTAATAGGCTACGTCACGACATCGTCGGCGATGCGTGCAACGCGCTATGCCTGAGTTAGACTATCGTTGGGCATCGGTTGTGTAGGCCGACAACAGGTTCAGCATTCGTTGGTATAAGTTATCTATAACACAACGAAACGTTCTGTGACCGTTACCAATGCGTTATACATAAGACCAAGTCGCTATGAATACGTCCGAATCTTGAAGAAAAAAAACATCAAAAGTTCAACGTAAGCCAGCGTTTTACATACATTTTAATACGTTGCCATCGCTGGCTAAAACGTCAAGGTGTGACCGGGCCTATAGAGAAGTAGCTTACCAGAACATTGTAAAATCTGTTATCCCCACACTTTTTAAAGAAAAAAAAACAAAGACGTGGGGGGGGGGTATTGTAATCGGCTGCGTCTGTCTGTCCATCTGTCAGAAACTTTCTATGTGCAATCAACATGAGGGGATGCATGAAACGTAACTTTTTGGGGGATTTGACCTCCGGTTCATGCTCTGGGGAGGGGGGGGGGGTTGAAGACTTGGGGTCGCTAGGATGAAAACGGAAAATGATTTTTAACTCAAAATTTGAAAGTAGGGAATTCCTAGGGGAACTTTTTGCCATCTTTCAACTGCTTTGGGTGGGAAGTGTGGGGATTTCCAATGGCGCACTGGCGATTTTGCTGTAGTTATAACAAAAATAGGGGCAATGCCCCTGAGCACTCACCTGGTAGAACAATGATACTGAGGAGGAAGTCAACGTGGGACGGAATCAGAAAAATGTACTAGTGAACCAATGTTACAGCAAATACCTATTTTAGGGAGCAATCCCCACACCGAAGTAAATCCCCTTCGACCCTGATTTTTAAAAATACTGTGAACAAACTTTGGTACATCACAGGTGATGAAGGTTGTGATCAAGTTGCATTGAAATTGTGTGGGTAGTATTGAAGAATACATATTTGGGGGGGGGGACCCTCACCCACCCCCTCCCCACCCACAGACCCCCTAAGACTCCGATTTTTTAAAATGTTATGAACAAACTTTAGTACATTACGGGTGATGAAGGTTGTAGTCAAGTTTCATCAGAATTGTGCGTCCTTTCTGAGAATAAAGCAAATACCTCTTTAAGGGGGGATGGGGGGGGCAATCCCCTCCTTCCCTGTAAGTTCCCTCCATAGACCCCCCCCTCCCCAGACCCTGATTTAATTTTTTTCATGGCATGAACAAACTTTAGTACATCACAGGTGATGAAGGTTCTGGTGAAGTTTCATCGGAATTGCATGTGTAGTTTCTGAGAAGAAAGCAAACACCTATTTTTGGGGGAAACCTCCGTAGACTCCCGTAGGGCCCGGGTTTTTTTAATGCCATGAACAATCTTTGGTACGGACAGGGTGATGAAGGTTGTGATAAAGTTTCATCTAAATTGTGTTCGTAGTTTCATCGCACAAGCTCCCCAGAGCGAAGTTTCAGGTGAGCTTAAAATGAAACCCTGTGATTTACGAAATTTAACAAAAATAACATATTCCATTATTTCCCAATATTACCCATGATTTCCCACAATTTCCCACTGTTGTAGTAAAAAAAAAATACTATTTTCAAAGCAATTTCAAACACCGATTTCATATTTCTTCTAAGGAGTTTCTCCAAGTTTCTCCAAGTAAAGCCTGTCAACGATCTATAATTAATCAACGATAAGGTTAATAATTTTCTTGGTAATTTTTGCTGAACATTACCTGTCTTCAACACAAAGTCTCAGCACAATAATTCATGGGCTATTCAAATAAGAACCAGGGAAACAGGCCACAACTCTGGGCGAGATATTAAACAAACTAAAACATCAACTTTCAGAAGACTCATAACAACCGTGTTGAGTCTTTGAAACAGAAGATCAAAAAAGTGCTTTAAGGGAACATATCTATAACTGAAGCGCCTGCCATTGCTCCAATCTGATAAGTTATATCAGTGCCTTAAGCTGTACTCTACTACCACTACTTCCATGGTCCTAATTAATCCCACGCTTCATGGAAGAGCGATAACATTGAACAGATCAGGACGTAACAAAACAAAAGGAACAGTCGAAAAAAAAAGGGGGGGTCACCAACCACAGGGTTGAAGGATAAAATAGAGAGAGACTTGGACATATAAATGAAGTGGGAAGGAAAGAGGGGTGGGGGAGGATGCACAGGGTGGACAAGATGGATAGAGAAGCAAATTCTCAGGAAGGAAAAACTGGAAATTTGGAAGGAGGTGGGAAGTTAACACTGAACAGGTGTAGAAAAGATCATGGTATTGGATGGGGGATAATCTGAGATGGTGGTGAACAGCTGTCTTGAAGACCTGGAGAGAAGAATGAGATTTAAAAGGATGTGGAAGTTGGTTCCACAGGCATAAAAGAAACGGAACAAATGAGTGCAGGTGAGCAGTGATTCTGGAGATGGTCAAAATGGTGGAATGCATATGTAATATGTAAATATCAGAAAGTGAATTTATAAAATTTGAACAGCGACTCATCTGGAAAGTGAATGCTTGCCAGTTTTTGTGTATAGCTTAGGCATATCAGTTAGATTATAACAAATGGGTATATTTTTGCAATTCTAGAGTTCCTTTCATGTACAGTTGCTGGAGTTCCACGTCTATAGTGCGAGAGGTTAAATTGTACAAAGTAGAATTGGTTATCCAATTGCGAAAACAACTGCTCGGCCCATTCTCACAGTATGGCATGCGAAAAGGGTCATTTGGACAGCGGTAATAACCAACTACCGATGTCAATTGGAATTAGTGGTCCGTGTGACACCCAATACGTGACAATATACGGAATAAATGCATGACCTTGTTGAAACATCAATAACATGCATTGGAGGAGCGAAATTATTCTAGTGATTTCTAACTTGGTCTGATTTCGTGAGGAAGTAACAAAAAAAAAATGGGTTGTATAGTTTAAATCTACAGAATATTTTACTCCAAAAGAGTTTGCAGTTTCTCAAAATAAACCAAACTTTCTTTCTTTAAAAGTTCCTTGAAACAAACCCCAATATATATATATATATATATATATATATATATATATATATATATATATATATATATATATATATATATATATATATATATATATATATATATATATATTTATATACAGTATATAGTTTTTTATTTTTATTTTAAAATAAATAACAGCTCAAATCCCACATCAACCCGTTAATTACTAGCTTCGAACACCTAACAGAATAATCATGGTTCTATCAAGACACATTTTTATCAACATATTTCAATTAACATCCCTTACACTCGGAGTTGCATGTTTTCTCGAGCAATACTCAGTTACAACTTGGATTTGATAAACATTCACAAATCATATTGAATGAGATGTTATTATATTTAGTAAGCTTGAAAAGGTAGACAGCTCCATCAGCAACTTCCTCAAACTTACACTTTCTCTATATATATATATATATATATATATATATATATATATATATATATATATATATATATATATATATATATATATATAGTTGCGGGCCGGCGGGGTCGGATGAGAAGACCACTAGGTGGGGGAAGCTACATCGATTCCCACCAGACTCCCCGGAATTGTAGGCCGTTGCTCACGGATAATTCTGTGACGCGGCGGGTCGCTTAACCGACCGTGGATGCCAATAACTCAACCGCGTGATCTAGGGTCCTCCCACCTATGGGTGAATCGGGTTACCTAATTAACCACGCGGTTTAACCACCGGGGAACCACGCCCTCGATATGCCTTGTCCGAACCGGATCACTCTACTGGATCGGATCTCCTTTCTGGATCGGATGCAGCCGAGCGGCACTGCCAAGGACGTACTGGCAAGAAGGAACGGATTGTTGGGAATAAAGACCCAGCTGGACTTAGATTCGAACCATGCTGGACAAATGAGAGAAAAGACAATGGCGAGCTGGGAACATTTCTAATGATGATTATTTATAACAGCAAGCAAGGAAAAGCATGTGGCACAACAAATATTTATTGGGTATGTAACGCAGGGAAAGAGGAGAGAGGTGTGGTGCGACAATAATACAAGCAACTTACTAAAGCAGACACAGTGCAGACTTGACGTGAGATTATTAACAGTAACAACAGTAAAATATCTTCTACAGGCTTACTTAACAGACAGGTGCCAGCACACTCAGTCACACACACACACACACACACACACACACACACACACACACACACACACACACACACACACACACACGAATGAAAAGGGAATTTTGCAGCCAGGGAGTGAGGGGTTTGAGGTTATAGCTTTCGGTACCTGGGCATTTTTTGGGGGGATGCTCCATGGTGCAGTACCCGACAATAGTCGCGTTGCTCTGGCCACAACCGCACGTATGGAGACCGTGCTCTGAAGGAGGAGCTTGAGCGGAGAAGGGCGAAGTCCAGAGGGCGAGGGTGGAGCAGTAGGCGGGACCGAGCAGGAGGCGGTTCATCAAGGGGAGATGTGGGCGGAGTCCAGAAGGAGGAACACTCCGCGTGAAGAGCACCCACACCGAACACAGCACTTCTCAATTCTCCACCTACACGGAGGATTTCTCCGTGTTTTATAGAGCCCGGAGCTCGGGGGAGGGGCCATGCCGAATCCGACGTCATCACCCGAGTCGGGCGTTCCGACTGGCTCCGACCCCCCACATGGCCCCCCAGCCTGGGCCGGGCTTTGGGTAGATGCTGGTGCAGCCCGCCCACCTTACTGCGTGACTCGCTGCACATGTCTGATTTCGGGGAGACGTTAGTGCACGGTTATGGTAGACGAGACGAGACGAGGGTGCAAGCGAGGAATATTTACCTCAGAAAAGAAAAGGTGGGAATGTAATAAGAAGGGAAAAATGATTTAATAATCCTAACTATTAGCCCATCACAACGCACTCCCTTGTCTTCCCACTAAACAAAAGGAAGGGGTCTATCTGCACGTATATTAATGGCATAACTGTCTGGGGACACCTATCTGTTGTATGCATGCGGTTCCGAGAACCGCAACAATATTGTTACGGTTGTGGAAATTCACAGATCACCATTCAGGTTCCCCGAAGATCAGTTATGTTGATAAGTGTGTGTCCAGGTTAGATTTCCCCACCGATGTATAACGGGAATTATTTGTGTGCCGGGCTGTGAACCTTTGAGGTAGTGTTATTCTTTCCTATCTTTATTTTAAATATCTCCTCACCACCTTCTCAACAACCACCAACATCTCCTCACCAGCATCTCCACGGCGCCGCCATCTTTTCACCAACAACAACATCCTCAACAAACAACATCTCCTCACCACCTTCTCCACAACCGCCAACATCTCCTCACCATCATCTCCTCAAACAACAACATCTCTACAACCATGCCACCTGCACCAAAACGCCAACAAACTCCACAACCACAACCACACCACCTCCACCACAACGCCACAAAGTTTACAACCACGGCATCTCTACAAAACAAAAAGAACAACTCAATAACTCCCGCCCCGATATTCTAGACGAAAACAGGATTGACGGTTGGGGCGGGTCCCTCAGAACGGGTAAACAAAAGTGACGGTTACAAAAAGTATGCTCCAAAGAAAAACGACTCCATCACTCCTAGGATTTTTCCCCGCGTGCCGAGAAGGGAGGGCGGACGCCCCGGACCCGATAAAAGGGCTGCGTTGGAATGGGAGATAAAAGGGCTGCGTTGGAAACAAAAGGGGAGTGGGTGAGTAGAGTCGAGTTGGTGAGTCCAGTCGGGTTGTTGGTCGGAGGAGTGGAGTTCGTTCATCGTTGGAGCCAGCCATGTCACCAAGTGGTTGGTCGGAAGAGTGGAGTTCGTTCGTCGTTGGAGCCAGCCAAGTCACCAAGTAGTTGGTCGGGGTTGAGCGTTGTTGGTCGGTGGAGGCAGTCGAGTTGGAGTCGGGAGAAGTCGCCAGCCAGAGAGAAGTCGCCAGCCGGAGAGAAGTCACCAGCCGGAGAGAAGTCATCAGCCGGAGAGAAGTCGCCAGCCAGCTACATAACGGTCCAAGCGACGCTGAGGAGTGAGCGGGCTCTTAAAGAGCATCAACTCGAAAAGAGCAAGGCCCGTTCACTCTGAAGCGTCATAGGCCAGGCCTGATCGACTAGGCCGTGCTGCTAGGCCCTGGATCAACCAAGCCGCCGTTACAACAGCTGCCGCGTTGACGACGAGACATACGGAGGGTCGCCGACCAAAAGACCCATCGAGTCGCCTCAAGGGCGACAAAGGTAACCTGCCCGGCCTCGCGGAGCTCCTTCGGTCATCCCAGCTCCGAGGACCATTAAAGGCTTACGAGCCCAGTTCTATCTTTCTTTTCTGGGGTTTTAGCATGAAAGTCTGTGGCGCCTTGTCCGTAAGTAGAATTGTTGTAAGTGCATGTATGTAATAAATAGATATCGGCTGTAGGTTTTTGCTCGTGTCATGTCCCCTATCCCCATTCATTGCATTGCTTACGTGTAAAAATAAATGTCCCCATTGTTGAATGTCACCTGCTCGTTGCGTCCTTTCCTCCATTGACTGCCATAATTGCGTTCGGAATAATTAGCTGGCTGATTAATAGCCGATAAAACGTACATCTGGTCCGACGGGGCTTGGCGATATAAAACCGCTCGGCAATCGCAAACGGAATGAGCTGCCTAAAGCGGCTCGTTTTCGTGCAGGCTCCGTTGAGGTATAAATCCCCGGCATTTCTGTCTGCGCCAATAATTAGGTACATCGACAATTCGGCGATCGTCCTTGTAGTGCGTGGACAGAAGATTTGGCTGGTTTATGGTGTGGTTAACAACACCCGTAGCTGGGTTTCGGCGTTGATCCGAAAGCTGCGACTAGATTGCTCGTTCGGTGGGCGCGCACGGCCGCAATTGAGCTCAAGGCGGTCGCCCGCACGCCAGACGGGCGAAAATCCACAACAATATATATATATATATATATATATATATGAAACATCAAAAAAAAGTAAAAACATAGAGGGATGAAATCTCAAAAAGACAATCAAACAAGGTAGGAATGACACCACATGATGATGTCACAATACGACACCACAATCATCTTAGGGATTACCATCACGACATCTTTTTGACGTTGTTCCATCACAATCCCACAACAAAAGTAGCCCTTTACAAGTCTGGAGACGGCGATGGTTCACGAGCAATGTACACGGTTCGCCTTTTTTATTTTTTGACCTTCGAGGGGACGCCACGGGCAAACTGGCGGGAATCGGGAAAAAACGTAAATGACTAAAGTTGTAGTACTCGAAGAGCACTACTTGCATACCAACTTTCATTCGAAACAGTTGAAAACCCTCGTAGCTCGATGCCCACTTTATTGATTTTTTTGACATTTTCTAAGTTTGTGACCTTGTGACCTTGACCTTGGGACGAAAATGAAAAAAAAAATCGAGCTCCGTGGGGCTATGCAGGTGCCATTGGGCTAACCAAATACCAAAACCCCTGCCAGATTCGACAAACCCCCTCAGAGAAGATGTAACTTGAAATCGGCTACCCCCTAAAAACACATGTTTTTTGGGCGTGGCTCCACCCATAATGGGCGCAGCACGCCCATTCTCCGGAAAACACAACTGGATCATGATACAAACCTCGCACCCTAATTTTATCAAGATCGGATCAAAACCCACGGAGCTATGCTCAGGACAGACAGACAGACACACACACACACCCATAACGAATATAGTGGTCACTTACTAACTCGTGAACCAATAGTTTTACATTTTTATGCCTCCGGTGACGATGTCGCCGTGGAATTGTTTTCGGTTTGTCCGTCCGTCCATACATGCAAATTTCCTCTGTTTACTCTGCAACTGCTTATCCGATTGCCAAGAAATTTTGACCATAGATGTGACTCATGATGCAGATTTAAAAAATAATAATAATAATGACGTCATAGGTCACTTGGAGTGGCAGCCAGGTTGGAAAAACAGAAAAAAATTGGACCTCTGTATCTCCTAAACCGCAAGATGGAAATTTTTTTTTGAAACTTGCCACCTGGCAACTACTCTGCACGGGCAATAAGAACAATTTGATTATGACGTCATCGGTGAAGTGGTATCCCGGTCAAAATTCGACAAGTAGAATGCTGCATTCGATCAGTATGAAAATTTGTGAGGTTCATCTAGAAAAATATTTCAACACAGAAAAAATTATTATGACGTCAACCATCACGTGGTTTTGCAGTTTGAAGAAAAAAAAAGAAAAAGAAAAAAATCTTCTCCAGAACCGCTTTACAGATCGAGGTGAAACTGCACACGAATGATCGACTATCCATGCTGAATAAAATTTGATAAGCATGACGTCATAGGTCACAAGGTCTGGCAGCCTTCTTGGATTTACTCTCAAACCTTCAAAAATCTTCTTCTCAACGCTGAACAGATCAAGGAGAAATTTCACAGGTATGATCGCCTATCCATGAGGAACCAAAAGTTCTCCATATATGACGTCAGAGGTCACATGGTTTGGAAGCTATGATTTTTTGAAGAATAAACATTTTAAAATAGTTTTCTGCAGAACAGCTTGACAGATCAAGGGGAAACTTCACTTTCATGTTCCCTAAGCCTTGGGGATACCAGGGTGTTCACGAATAATTGAGAGGTCACATGGCCTGGCGATCATATTGGTTTGAACGAAATTCTGTTTTAAAAAAATCTTTCCCATGAACCGCTTCATCAATCGATGTGAAACATCACAGTTATGATCGAGTCAAGTGGAATATACGTTTAAAATTTCAACCTGATTGGACGCATGGTCAGGCAGCAATAATTATTTAATATTTTAAATCTGGGATCAGGGATTTTAATCAAAGTTGGAAGAAATATGTATCATGATGTAATAATGTGGGCGGAGGAATATCTGGCGACGTCGTGACGTGGATGGTCATTCTAGTTTTTAAATGTTTTATTTTATTTTTCTTGTTTCTGCAATTATTTTGAAAGTGATAAAATGCTGAATGTTTTATATAATTTGTTACTAGCAAATACCACCCGTCACTTCGCTGACGGGATACTAAAGGGAGGGGAGGGGAGAAAAAGAGAGGGGGGAGAGAGAGAGAGAGAGTGAGAGAGGAGGTGGAGGGGGAAAG
>NC_140974.1:5516563-5549063 GCF_056783735.1 Eptatretus burgeri
CGTCTCGCCATGTCCCAGGCAGATGTCAGGCCCATCCCCATCTCCTTGAGATGCCAATCAACCTGCTGCAACCACGAGGCATGTGGTCGGCCCTTTGTCCTCCTCCACTCACGAGGTTCCCCGCTGAGAGAATCTGGTGAGCAGGATCAGCGTCATCAGGAAAACGAGCCACATGTCGATGGAGCTGCAGCTGACACTCACGGACTATGCAGGTAACAAATCTCATTTGAGTCTCACTCAGCAACCGCTCGTTGGACACAAAGTCCGACCAGCGATAGCCAATGATTCTCAGAAGAGATCTGGTGCCAAAGGAATTAAGTCTCTGTCTCAGATCGCTGGTCAGAGTCCAAGTCTCACATCCATAGAGCAAGACTGGAAGCACCAAGGACCTCAAGACTCGGACTTTTGTCCTCCAGCACAGGTACTGGCAGCACCACACCCCATTATCCAGTGAATCCATGTCTCCCCAGACCCGACTCAGACGTCTATTGACCTCTGACTCACAGCCAGCAGAGACATGAATATTACTGCCCAGGTAAGTGAATCCCTCCATGACCTCAACATCTCCACTGCAAACAGGTACAGACAAGACAGCAGCATCCAAGATGTCATTGCAAGCCTGGATCTTAGTTTTGACCCAGGAAACCCGAAATCCCAGTGGCTCCGACTCCTCTTTCAGCACCTCGAGGGCCCCAAAAAGGGTATCCAGAGTCTCTGCAAAGATGACTGCATCATCTGCGAAATCATGGTCAGAGATCTTGACATTCCCAAACAATGCACCGCAACTTGACCTCTCCGACATCCTCCCTAGAATCCAGTCCATAAAAGTGCTGAAAAGTGAGGGGGACAGTACACACCCCTGATGAACTCAAGTAAAAACTGGAAATATGTCAGAGATGGTACCACCACACTTCACAGCACTCTCAGTACCAGAGTAGAGTTCAGACATCAGATCGATCAGTTTTGGTGGCACCCCACGAAGACCGAGAACCCTCCAGAGGACATCCCGATTCACTGAATCGAACGCTTTACAGAGATCAACATAGGCTGCAAGCAGCCCCTGCCGAAACTCTCGTCTGCATTCGGTGAGGACACGAAGAGCAGGAAACGGTCAATCATTGACCTCTTTGGTGTAAAGCCTGACTGCTCTGGATGCTGGTGCTCAAGCAGATGGTGGTGAACCCTATCAATAATTATCTGAGCAAAGACCTTGCATGACACTGAGAGCAGCGTCACCCCTCGGTAGTTGCTGCAGTCCTGGCGATCACCCTTCCCTTTCCAGAGAGGGACAACAAGGCCCCTCTTCCAGTGAGTTGGGATGATGAATGTGTTCCAGGCAGAGCACAGAACTGCATGCAACGACACGTGTACAGCATTTCCACCAGCCTTGAGAAGTTCACCATGGATGCTCCAGATCACAGGAGCTTTACCTAATTTCAACTGGTTGTGTGCAGTCTGTGTTTCCACAAACAAAGGCAGATCACAGTTATTTGGAGGGTCAGCAATAGGGAGAGTAACACCCCTGATATCCAACTCCACAGCTGGTGGATCAGCTTGGTACAGCCACTCAAAGTAACCAGCCCAGTGGGAATTCACTTTAGACTCCTCTGTCAAGAGCCCACCATCCTCCGCTCTAACTGCAGTACACCGAGGGACAGGCTTGGAGGAACGCAATGCGCAAATTCCCCTGTAAGCAGGATGAGAATCACCTGACCACAGGTAATGCTCTACCCCCTCACAGATTCCTCGCACAGAGGCCTCCCTGTCCACCCTTGGTGCACGTACAGTTTTACGCCTCAGCTCCCTGAACAGCTCAGCTCTACCATTCAACCTGGCTCTGCAACTCTGGTCAATGGTATCCAGTGTCTCTTAAGAGACAAAATTCTTCTTCACCCTTTAATGACTTCCAAGACATCCACCGGCAACATCAAGGACGGTGGTCTTGAAGGCACTCAACAACTCTTCCGGACCCCCCAAAGCACCCAGATCCCTGAAATCCCCACTCAGCCTGTTTTCAAACTCCTCATCTACCCTCTAATCCTTGAGCTTGGCAACATCCAGCCTAGGCTGGGATGGTACCATTCTCCTGGATTTAAGGTGCAACTTCAGAGTTGCGACCACAAGCCTGTCGTCGATATTGAGGAACTCAGCACACCAGCTGACCCTGCAGTTCTGGATCATCCTCCAGTGACTATCAATGAGGACATGGTCAATCTCCTTTGCCACACCACCAGCGTTGGAATACCAAGTCCAGCGAAGAGCCTGTGGGCGCTGAAACCATGAACCAGCCATGCTAACTCCATGACTTCTTGCAAAGTCAAGGAACTTAGTGCTATTCTGGTTCACAGTTCAAGACCCATGGGGACCAACACATGTCTCATTGCCACCCCTATCATTTCCAGATGATGCACTGAAATCCCCAAGATTAGGAGAGTATCTCATGTGGGGCACTGATCAACCACAGACTTGAGCACGGCATTGAATGCGTCCTTCACGGTGAGATCACTCACTTCAGTCGGAGCATAATCAGAGACCAGAGAAATGACAACCAAGGAGTGACGAATCCTTAGTCTCATAATACGCTCGTTGACCGGTGTTACCTCATTTATGATTGGAGTCAGCTTATTGGACACAGCTACAGCAACCCCTTGGGCATGGTAACCATCAGAGCAACCAGACCAATATAATGTGTACCCACCCGCCATGATCTCGCCACGATCCGGTCTCCGAGCCTCAGAGAGAGCTGCAATGCTGATGTTCAAATGCTTGAGCTCAGATGATAACTGAGACAGGTGATCATCCTCTCTTCCAGATAGGACATTCCAGGCACCCACCCGAAGGGACCGCCTCAGGTTAACCCAAGGAGACCGCCGTCTGGTGGACGACACCTCAGCACCACTCAGACACACTCTCCCGCAATCTGACCCAGGAATGTTACCCCATGGTTTCCCTCCTCTCATCTAAGATTGGGGGTCCCGAAGGCTTTCCCCCAATCCTGTCATCCGTTGAGCTGCCCTGCGGAGGGCAGCTGCACAGGAGGTACTCCCACGGAGTGGGTTTTCAATTTTCTTTGCGTTCTTCTTGAGTTTTACGGAGTGAAGGGTTTTAAGGTGGCTGGAATGCAAATTCTGCCAACAATCTCCTCCTGCCAACAACAAAAAGTCACCCAACTGCAGGAGGACATCCACAGACACAGTTGGGCATTGGAAATGGATCACACTCGATAAAAATCACAAAACTATTGGAAAGTGTCCTCAAATGGAAATAATAAAATAAATATAATAAATGCAGGTGAGTGACCCAAGTGGGGGGTTTGACTCCTCAAAATAGGTATTTGCTCTCTTCTCGGAAGCTACACACATGATTTTGATGAAACTTGACCACAACCTTCATCACCCTTGATGTAGGATCGAGATGTTAGGATGTACCAGCGAGCGGCGGGGGAGCGGGTGGCTGGGGGGCAAGTGGTTGGGGATGCCAGATTTGAAAGCAAACGCAGAATTGAAACAGTCGGACTTCTCACGAGCAGTGTCGTGTCGGTTGTGATGCCACTTGATGTGAGGGAAGGGATGGCGGTTGTCGGCAGAAACACACGGAAGCAAAATTTGTTCACGGCATTAAAAAAATTGGGGTCTGAGGAGTTCTGCGGGGGGGGGGGTTTGAGTGTGTTGTTTCTGATCCAGGTGAGCTTCGTGCCAGAAGGTCCTATTTTTTAAAACGTAATTAATAGTAGCAAATACCACTCCTCACTTCGCTGATGGGAATGCTATGGGGGGGGGGGGGTAGAAAAAGATGGGAGAGAAAAATAGGGGAGGGAGAGAGGGGTGGGGAGGGAGAGAGGGGTGGGGGAGCGAGGAGAGGTTTGGGAGCAAGGAGAGGTTGGGGAGTGAGGAGGGGTGGGAGAAAGGAAGGCAACATGAGGAGAGGGGAAGGAAGTATGAGGGGAGGAGAAGGAAGTATGAGGGGAGGGGAAGGCAGCATGAGGGGAAGGGGAGGTAGCATGAGGGTAGGGCAAGAGAAGGCAGTGGGAGGGGAGACAGAGAGAGAGGGAGAGAACAGGGGAGGGAGAAAGAGAGAGGGGGATGTGGGGGGGTGGAGTGAGATAGAGAGGTGTGTGTGTGGGTGTGTGGGTGTGTGTGTGTGTATTTGGTTGGTATCTCCATATATGGATTCCAGAAAGTGGAATGGAGCCCTCCCAGTTCTGTGTGTGTGTGTGTGTGTGTGTGTGTGTGTGTGTGTGTGTGTGTGTGTGTGTGTGTGTGTGTGTGTGTGTGTGTGTGTATTTGGTTGGTATCTCCATATATGGATTCCACAAAGTGGAATGGAGCCCTCCCTGTTCTGTGTGTGTGTGTGTGTGTGTGTGTGTGTGTGTGTGTGTGTGTGTGTGTGTGTGTATTTGGTTGGTATCTCCATATATGGATTCCAGAAAGTGGAATGGAGCCCTCCCAGTTCTGTGTGTGTGTGTGTGTGTATTTGGTTGGTATCTCCATATAAGGGTTCCAGAAAGTGGAATGGAGCCCTCCCAGTTCTCAGTGTGTGTGTGTGTGTGTGTGTGTGTGTGTGTGTGTGTGTGTGTGTGTGTGTGTGTGTGTGTGTATTTGGTTGGTATCTCCATATATGGATTCCAGAAAGTGGAATGGAGCCCTCCCAGTTCTCAGTGTGTGTGTGTGTGTGTGTGTGTGTGTGTGTGTGTGTGTGTGTGTGTGTGTGTGTGTGTGTGTGTGTGTGTGTGTGTGTGTGTGTGTGTGTGTGTGTGTGTGTGTGTGCATCAGAGAAAGAAATGATATTTTGACTTCATTACTACACTGCCACATGACATTACTCATGTACATTTTCGATGCTCTTCTCCACATCCCCTCAATAAATATCTGGATAATTTATATCCATAACAGACCAATTCCACCATATCATACTTCAAATTAACTGTTTTTTTGAGCATTTTTTTTTGCAATGATGTGACATTCATTTCACTATGTTCTCGAGTGTTTGACCTTTAATTGCAGGAATTAGTGATTTTTGTCTGTTCAGTCTATACTACATATTCTGTGTCCAGTTTGTTTGGTGATCGGCAGATCGGGTCATTATTGATGTAGTTATGGGCGTAGATATATTCAGAAATCACAAGATCTGTTGGGATTTTTAAGAGGGTTCCACAAACTAATTTTTAAGGATTTCTCTGGCTCAGTTTCTAAGATTAAGAAGATTAAAAAAAAAATGGTCATAGTTTTAGTCATTGTGAATTTTAAGTTCCAATTTTTAACGTGATATCCCAGTGGGACCTGTCAGTCAATTCCGAAGTCATATTTGATTAGTCACACAGGAAAATATTGTTACGGTTGTGGAAATTCACAGAACACCAGTCAGGTTCCCCAGAGGTCAGTTATTTCGGTAAGTGTGCGTTCCAGGTTAGAATTCCCCACCGATGTGTTACGGGCATTGTTCGTGTGTCGGGCTGTGCATCTTTGAGTTAGCCGTTATTATTTTTCTATCTTTGTTTTAAAACAAACACATCGTCACAACAACGACAACCCACAGCCACGTCTGACAGTGATTTCCAACATGGCCACGTTTGACGGTGATTTCCAGCATGGCCGCGCTTGACGGCAAGATCGGATCAAAACGGCGTTACCCTCTGAAAGAGCTGGCCAATCGGAAGTGAGAGGGGCGGATACAGCCTGGGTGAAGGTTCAAAGGTGAAAAGGGGGAGGGCGCTGATTTCGGGTGGTGAAGCCCAGAGTGGCCCCTCCCCTTGGGGCTATAAAAAAGCCGCGTTCGCTTGCCGACAGGGCAGTTGAGTGGAGTTGGGAGCGCTTGAGGAGAGCGCTGCAGTTGAGTTGGCATGGGGAGCTTTGATGCAGTGGAGAGCAGTGGAGTGCTGGTTGCTTCGAGTTCGTGCTGCGCTGGAGTTCGTGGCTTGCGGTTGGCGGCGGGAGTGGAGACATGCCCCGTTGAGAGCTGGAGAGTTCGGAGTTTGGGCAGTTGGTTCGCCAGCGCGACCAGGAGGCCTGAGTCGAGACCCATTCACTCCTCCAGCGCATCGTCGGCTAAGCCAGGCCGCAGTGGAGACCGGACGACCAAGGGAGCCAGTCGGAGCTCAGGGGTCCGGGCAAAGACACCGAGGGTCACCGAACCAGGACCCAGCGAGTCACCACGAGGGTGGCCAGGTAGCCCGCCCGTTATCTCGGAACCCCTTTGGTCATCCCGGCTCCGAGTAATTAAAAGGCTCACAAACCCGGTTCTTTCTTTCTGGGGTTTTGGATGAAAGTCTGTGGCGCCTTGTCTACCAAAGTAGAACTGATTAAGTGCATGACTGTGTACATGATAATAGACATCGGCTGTAGGTTTTTGCTCGTGTCTTGTCCCCATCCCCCCATTAAATGCATATGTGCATTTAAAATAAATACTGCACCCCTATTGTTTGAATGTTAACCTGCTCGTTGTGTCACTTTCTGCCACTGACCGCCATGATGCGTTCGGAATATCAGCTGCCTGATTATCAAGCCGGTAAAACGTACATCTGGTCCGACGGAACTTGGCGATATAAAACCGCTCGGCAATCGCATACGGAACGAGCTGCTTAAGCGGCTCGTTTTTGTGCTGGCCCCGTCGAGGTATGAACTCCCAGCATTTCTGTCTGCGCGAATAATAAGGTATATCGACAATTTGGCGATCGACCCTGTAGCTCATGGACAGAGGGATTGGCTGGTTTATGGTGTGTTAAAAACACCCGTAGCTGGGTTTCGGCGTTTATCCGGAAGCTCCGACTACATTGCTCATCCGGTGGGCGCGGGCAGCCGCAATTGGGCTAAGGCGGTCGTCCACACGCCGAACGGGTGGAAATCTACAACAATATATATATTTTTTTTTAACACATTTAATTTTATAGTCACTTTTGACATCATTTTCTGGGAAAAAGTGATGTCATGGAGAATAATGTCAAAGATATTTTTGATGTGCACCACTTTTTAATTTAATATGTAAAACACCACTTCTTTCTCTGATGATTCATTCCAGAGTTGTTAGAAATGTGATTTTTCACCCTTTGATGGCCTTGACCTTGACATTTGACTTTGGTCATTGTTGACTACATATCACACTTTGGTTGACCCTTGACCCACACGACTATCCCACAAATTTTGGTTACAATTGGTCCAGGCATCGCCGAGATACGTCAATATATTACAGATAATGGTGCGGAAAGACAGACACAGACGGAGCTGGTCATTCTCATGCTCTGCTGACATTGGTGGCCGGACATAGCATGTGCTGATGAACCTCTGGGTTGCTCCAATCCCAACATCAGCCATGATCTCTCCTGGACCAACAACATTGCAAAGCAAACCAAGCAGCCTGTCATCCTTCCGAGGTGGGCAAAATGAGTACCAACTTCCTGGGAGCAGGGGGGCACTGCATCAGCGGCACAGCTGCGCTCTCAGCAATGATGCAAACAGCAGCTCCACAGGTTGCATGCAAACTAATAATAATAATAATAATAATAATAATAATAATAATAATAATAATAATAATAATAACCTATGAATACATCACCCGGTTCCACTGTTGACGCTGCGTTACGTCATCGCACGTTAACCACGCCCAACTTAGTCACGTGATTAGATGAGACGAGAGCCGTGAGACGCCGCAGTATTCCTGGACATTCAACTCGTTCAGTACTTGTAGAATTATTGGTCTGTCACGGCCTTTGTTGTTTCTTTATTACATTATCATACTCGTCCCTCGTGATTGTTGTGCAGTCCCTTGCTCGTTCACAGTTACTCTCACCGGAAAGACCGTGCAGTGTTCATGGCCTCGACGGAGTAATGAGCGGCTGTGTTTCCTCAAGTTCGCATTTTCTGAGGTAAATTGGTTCTACTCGAGTACAAGTGTGCAAAAGGGTGTTTTACGTTATTTAGAGGCAAAATATTTAAGTTTGGGTTTTGAAGTCGCCGACAATTATGGTACGAAATAAGGAAATTGACTTTAACTCCCAATTGCGTCACTTCCGGGTGGAGTTGTCTCTCCGCTGAATGTCGGACATGGCGTCCAAGGAACACGATTCTGAAGGTACTAATACGGTTCCACAAGGCCGGAATGTCCGGCTATAAGTAAGCGGTCTAAAGGGCAATAAATCCATGATTGTTTTCGCCATGATACCTGCATGTTGGAGTGTTCCCAACCGCGTTGACTGGTATATTGAGGCCGTGAGCACTTTCATGGGCCTTCAGTGAGGTTATTGCGTTTTATTTGTTAAAAAATGGATTAATTCGTGAAATTTCCCGGAGATAAATGAGGTTTGCACTGTGCAGTTCGAAAAGGCTAATTTTGAACTTCACCTCGGGTGAGAAAAGCACAATATGCGGGAATATTTGGGGACGAGAGGGTCGGGTAGGGTATGTGTGGGGGAGCGGGGGAGCAGGCAGCTGGGGAGCGGGCGGCGGGGGAGCGGGCGGCGGGGAGCGGGCGGCGGGGGAGCGGGCGGCGTGGGAGCGGGCGGCGGGGGACCGGCGGCTGGGGAGCGGGGGAGCGGGCGGCTGGGGAGCGGGCGGCTGGGGAGCGGGCGGCTGGGGAGCGGGCGGCTGGGGAGCGGACGGCTGGGGAGCGGGCGGCGGGGGAGCAGGGGAGCGGGCGACTGGGGAGCGGGGGAGCAGGCGGCTGGGGAGCGGGCGGCTGGGGAGCGGGGAGCGGGCGACTGGGGAGCGGGGAGCAGGCGGCTGGGGAGCGGGCGGCTGGGGAGCGGGGAGCGGGCGACTGGGGAGCGGGGGAGCAGGCGGCTGGGGAGCGGGGGAGCGGGCGGCTGGGGAGCGGGCGGCTGGGGAGCGGGCGACTGGGGAGCGGGCGACTGGGGAGCGGGCGACTGGGGAGCGGGCGACTGGGGAGCGGGCGACTGGGGAGCGGGCGGCTGGGGAGCGGGCGGCTGTGGAGCGGGCGGCGGGGGAGCGGGCGGCTGGGGAGCGGGCGGCTGGGGAGCAGGGGAGCGGGCGACTGGGGAGCGGGCGGCTGGGGAGCGGGGGAGCGGGCGACTGGGGAGCGGGGGAGCAGGCGGCCGGGGAGCGGGCGGCTGGGGAGCGGGCGGCTGGGGAGCGGGCGGCTGGGGAGCGGGCGGCTGGGGAGCGGGCGACTGGGGAGCGGGCGACTGGGGAGCGGGCGACTGGGGAGCGGGGGAGCGGGCGGCGAGGGAGCGGGCGGCGAGGGAGCGGGCGGCGGGGGAGCGGGCGGCTGGGGAGCGGGGGAGCGGGCGGCTGGGGAGCGGGGGAGCGGGCGACGGGGGAGCGGGCGACTGGGGAGCGGGCGGCGGGGGAGCGGGCGGCTGGGGAGCGGGCGGTTGGGAATGCCCGATTTGAAAGCAAACGCAGAATTGAAACAGTCGGACTTCTCACGAGCAGTGTCGTGTCGGTTGTGATGCCACTTGACGTGAGGGAAGGGATGGTGGTTGTCGGACAGTGTTGGTGTTTTCACCAGAAACACACTTGCCAAGTTGCCACCAAGCCTTCGAGGAAGTAGACTGATTTGAAAGATTTGAAAGTGATTTGAAAGATTTGAAAGTTGAAAGTTTTGAGATATTGTTGTGGGGCCGGGTCTCGGTGGCGAGCACGACCGCTCGGGGGAGCAGTAGAGTCGGCTCCACCGAACACCCGGAATTTAGGTCGTACCTTTCAGATAAGTCCCTTATCGAACCGAAGATCGCCAATAGGTTGACCACGTGGGGTGGGGTCAATTGCCAATTTCAAGATACCTAATTACCCACGTCATCGAACTACCAGAGAAATTCACCCTCGGCAGGATCTGCGCGATCCGGGCGGTTACCGAACCGGATCCGAGTCGTACCCCAAGCGAAGAGTACAAAAACCCTGCCGGCCAATTGCACGATTACGGCAACAATGAGGCCTCTTAATTCCCGTTCGCAGCGCGGCAAACCAATGATAGAAAGGACAAGGACGTGCTGGGACATTTAACAAGAGGGGATTTATTTACAATGGGGGGAAGGGAAGCACACAAACAGCAGAGTTATCCGAATAAGAAATGTAATGTACAATGAGCAAAAGAAAGCACTTACACAATTCTACTTGAAGATGGGCTCACACACAGACACACACCCCCCCAAAAGAAATGATGGCCGTGGCCTTTATTGATACCCCCAATTCGGAGGGACGGTGAGCTGGAGGTAAGGATGCTAACTTGGACCTTGACGATCAGGCTCGGCGGGACTTGAACCTGCAACTCGATGCCGCTGCAAACGCCAGGTACGGATGGCAGCGTCAGGCTCCAGCACGCTCCTCCGGCACATGATGAGACAGCGAGCGCCAGCAGAGGAGACAGGCAAGCGATTCTCCGTGGGACAGGCTCAAAGGAAAAAGACAGGACCTCCTCGTGCACACCCGCCTTCTCTTCACTCTGGCCGTGCCACTCGCCTCCCGATTGGCCAGTTTGACTCCGGCGATCCGCTCACCATTCGTGATTCGTCCGGGGGGGGGGGGGGCGTGGCGAGCCTCCTCGTGGCTCGTCCCCCCTAAGGGGCATTCCTCCTCCTTCAGGCGACGTGCCTCCTTATTGGCTGGAACGCGGCGTACGTCGCTCGCGCCTTGCCCATTGGCTGAAGGCAACACGTCTTGCTTGACCCTGGAGCGGAGCCAATGCTTCGGTTGCTAATGGAACTCCACCCACAGGCGCTCCGCACGTATGCGCGTCAGAAAGGCCGATTGTGGAAGGAGCGATGTTGTTGTCGTTGGTGTAAAAATCCTCACTATAAAATAACCCGTAGCGCACGTACACTTAATTCCCATTAGACATAGAGGAAAGGGAGCTATCTATCAACATTTACTTAATGAAATAACTGAGCTACGGGGACCTGAATGTTGAGTGCTCATGCCTGCCAGATTCGTAACAATATATCTGCAGAAGGGAGAGCAGCTTTATTTGTAAGAACGCCCAGATGACATTGATACCACGAGAGAGAGAGGGAAAGACAGGGAGAGAATGAGAATCCAGTCGGTCTGAGTGAACTGCCAGACTCTCTGGTGCTGAGGTGGATCTACAGCAATAGCCAGAGAAGTGTTGACTCTCATACGCACGTGATGAGATGAACCATTTGGAGCAGTGGAGGAACAGGAGATGTGAACAGGAAAATTGGTCAATTGGCTAACACCAAGTCCAGAAGGGGTGGATTTTCCATTGGCAGAAATCCAGGTCAGAAAGAAAACTAAAATGGAGGATTTTAAAACTCAAAAACATTCAGGCAAACAAATCTTAAGCCTGTCCGCCTGCGCGGCAGGAAATTCGGGATTTGCGTGGGCATCTGTCTGTGGCATAACTTTTCACCATTGAGCTTTTGGCATAAAATGTTCGACAAACCTTTTATCATGACAATATGGAAAACACTGGTTAACTAGAACAGCACTCGGTAGAACGCATACATCCGTCAGGATGACCATTTTTATGTTTGAATCCCGCTGACGTGCCGGATCTGCATCCGGACCTTAACCAAGATCTAATCGACTTGTTCTTGTCACGTACCCAACTGATCCATCATGTTTTGTCATAATCCGTCCACAACTTTTTTTGAAATATCATGTTATGTATCGTTTTTGGCCATATCTTTCAATTGTGAAAAATCACTTAAAAAATTATACTATCCGGATCAGGATCTTCACCAATATCTCATCGATATGTCGTTGTTACACACCCAACTTGTCCTTCAAGTTTTGTTCGAATCCGTCCGTAACTTTTTTTGAGATAGCCTGCTCACAAACAAGATGTCGTTCAGAGCACGATAATCGCAAAACCGATAAAACAAATTTGACGTCAAAAATAATTAGCTGGTTTAATTCAGTGACCAAATATGCAACTCCTCTTCAAATTTCAAGTCAATGAGATGAAAATTGAGGATTTTAGAAATTCGGCCTATGTTGACCCTTTTGCCTATGTTGACCTGAAAAATAATTGGTGGTTGAATTCAGTGACCTGAAATATAAATGCTCTTTAAATTTCAAGTCGATTGGATAAAAATTGAGGATTTTCGAAATACTACTTTAGTTGTTGACCTTGGGCCTATGTTGACCTTTTGGTCTATGTTGACCTCAAAAACAATAGGCTTCTTCCTTATGCCAAACTCTACCATGTGGTGAAGTTTTGTGAAGATCAGTTTAAAATTGTGACCTGTAGGCAACAAACAAACAACCAGACAGACAGACAGAATAACAAAATCGACTAACCAATATACTTGAAAAATCTTCGATTTCGCAAGTAACAAACAGACAGAAAGGGGTGAATACATAACCTTCGGTGGTGGAGGTAACAAATTAAACTTTTTTTCCTTTTTGCAACTGCCTTTTTCATCAAGTTTAGTTCGAGTCCAAAGCAGGTGCGGACGGGCTTTGCATTTTCAGATGCTTTGGAGTTTAAGCGTGAGTTTTTTTGAAAGTTCTGAATCATCTGCTCTCGTCAAATCAAATGTTCATTATTAAAGCATAAAATGCAAATGGGTGTGGATTTAGTTGTGATCAGGTGTGTAATCGAATCTGTAGTCGCAACAAAACCGTTGGTTTATTTGACTTGGCATTGTTGGAGTTGGTAAGTGGTCTCCAGAGCTCCTTATTGAATTTGGATTGGTACGAGTTCACAGTGTGTCATATGTTTTACCTGTTCTATTGATTCTGTTGTAAAATCCGATAAATCCTCGAGGTAATAAATAGGTCAGTTGCCCTGATGTGAATGGTATGAATGAAACTTTGTTTTTTGAAGATTAATATTCGAGAGCTTCTGTGTTCCCATTCATCTTGTTGATTGAACTTTGTTTTGCAGTTGGTGATTCTAGTGATGCAACTCTCTCGACACAAGCGGTGTCTGCACCCAAAGCTGATGAAAATCCAAGCTCAGAGAATTTGGGTAATGCTGGCAAACCTGCACACAAGTTTATTTTTAATGCAATGTCCAGGCTCATTGAGGAGTATAACAACAGGGAGTTCTAAGGAGGTTTTGACTGACACCAAAAGGACGAAAGGGGATGAATGGACAGTGATGGGACGTGCAGACGTGAATGTAAGAAATGGTGGGGTATGGCAGGAGGCGAGCAGGAATAAGAAAGACCATCATTTGAAATGGGAGATGCCATGAGATGGCACAATGAGCTGCAACCATTAAGCGGTGCAGGAATGAAAGCGATCAGACAGACACAGGAAGGTGATTCCACAGTTGGGGAAATAGGGAGTGACAAAGGAATGCATGTTAGGTAAGAAAGAAGCTTGGACTTTTTTCTCCTCGTAGATGGTCTGCCGTCAAGCATGATGCCAACTCGAGATGACTGCTTCCTGCTGTTTCCATCAAATTCATGACAACGTTATAGATGTCGGTTCCTACAATTTGCATTTTTGAGATGAAATTAAAGTCATTTCAATCTTCTATCACTCCCCCGAACAAAAATAAAGAACAAAAATCACTGATGTCGTTCTCATCTAATGCTGTGGAAAATGCCACAAGCTTCTCTACTTTCTCTTTGAAGGCCTCTTATTTTCGTTTTGTTCAGAGTGTCGACTTGAGGCTCGTAGTGGAGCTCACGCACGCACACTGTTTGATGAGACAAATGGCTACTGAGCTTGGGGGAAGTGCCGTGACTTCCCAGGACACACTGGGTGCCAGCGCCATCACGTCAATGGCGCCGCTTTTCTTACCGCACTCACTCAGGAATTTCCTCCTGTGCCAACCTGTTGGGATTGTTTGTGCCCTTAACCTTTTAAATGCTAAACTTCAACCAAGGAAGCAGCGCACCATTTAAAAAAAAAAACTTTGGTATGACTCGGCCGGGGTTTGAACCACCGACCTCCCAAATTCAAAGCAGACGCTCTACCCATTACACCACCAAGTCTGGTGAAAGAACATTTCCAATGATCATTCTGATGTTGAAGATCTGAAAATCGTTTCCAATGTCATTGATTCTGAAGATCGTTTTCCAATATTACTTAGGATCAACAACAACAATAACTTGTCCGTAGAAGCCGACAAGGACTTCTGCGGAGCTAAATGGAGGACTCCTTTCCCCTTTGGGTTGGTACCCCAGCATCACATTTATCTCTGGATTCCTTGGAATCTAAAGTTCTCAACATTATTGACATCTCCCGTAAGTTGGTCAAAACTCAATGCTTGTTGATCTCTCATCCGAGACGGGTCGGTGATCTCTCTTTCTTTTTACTACCTCTCCCATGGTCTAGCTGCCACTGCTCTCTTAGCCCTCTGACTCTCCTCAACTCCTCCAAGATACACGTGTTCTTCAGTAACCCCGTCCTCGCTAAGCTCCAAAAATCCAGGCTTTCTGCCCACCTTCACTCTTTTGGTGCTCTTTTCTCACATTTGTGGGACTGCTTACCGTGGTGCTTCAGTTGCATTCTCCTCTTGAGCGATTTCAGTAGGCAGTGCATGACCAATAACAACGGTGCATGTGCGTGCGTGCATGCGTGCGTGCGTGCGCATGATTGGACATATGGAAATTCTCCCTTGGTGAGAAATTGCTGATAGGTGGTGAAAAAGTAACAAAAAATTGTGAAACGTTCTGCTGAATTTAATCTCTTTATCTTGACATTTATATAAAAAACTAAAAGTAGTTTTAAAGGTGCCTTGTTTTGTTGCCTCATGTTATAGTTACCTCTGCCACTGTCGGTGGACAGAGTTTGTTAACATCCGCCATCCAAGATGGACGGAGGTTACTGTTTTCACCCCTGTCTGTTTGTTTGTTTGTGAACAGTATTATGGAAAAACCCCTGGACGGATTTCGATGAAACTTGGTGGGGGGATTAGGTATGGTCCAAGGATCATGCCATTAGATTTTGGACTTGGTCCAAAGTCCAATATGGCTGCTATAGCGGCCATTTTGAAAAAATATTTGAATTTTTGTTTTTGCATTTATACATGTTTTAAGTGATTTCCAACCAAAAAAAAAAATTGTTAGAGAAAATAAAAAAATTTGCAACTTTTTTTCAAAAAAATTTCGATTTTATTTGAAACATATTTGAATTTATTTTTTTGCATTTCTACATATTTTAAGTGATTTCCAACCCCCCCCCCCCAAAAAAAAATTTTTTGGAGAAAAAAAACAAATTTTGCAACTTTTTTTTCCAAAAAATTTCGATTTTATTTTTTGGGCATTTCTACATGCGCGTCGATCGAGTTTAGTTTATTCAATCGTGGTTCAGTAGAGTCTGATCCGTTTTGACCTACAATGAATAGGATATCGGGTTCACTTAAGTGACCCAGCAGTATTGGCGGCGGAGGTTTTGCACTCTACCGAGTGCTCCCCCTCTAGTTTTCACCTGTGTTTGGCTGTGAGCAGGATATATCAAAAAGTTGTCCATATTTGGATGAAATTTTGTGGACAGGTTGGGTGTGTGACAAGGACGAATTGATTCGATTTTGGTGAAGATCTGGATCCGGATCCATATCCTCGAATTTTTAGAGATTATTCACCATTGAGTGAAGGGGACAAAAAATGATATATTGCACCATATCCATTTGTGGATGGGTTATGACAATACTTGGTGGATGGTGACAACAACAAGCTGATTAAATTTCAGTTAAAGTCCGGACGTAGATCCGGCCTATCCGTGGGATACAAAACTTAAACTGTTCAGCCTGGTGGAGGTATGCTCCCCACCGAGTGCTGTTCTAGTTTTTATTGCTGTTTCTCATGGAAGAATCACTTTTATAAAGCTGGATTACACTGTTTCTTTTCAGACATATCAACATCATCCCATGATAAGGACTCAAGTTCTCCCCCAAAGAAGAATGCTTCTCAGTCAAGTTCCCAGAGTAAATCTGGAGAGAAGAACAACTCGAGTGGCCAATCTGGTGAAGACTCAAATGTGAAGAAGAGGAAGAATTCTCATCCTGACAGCCGTGGAAGCTCCCGTCGTAGCTCCGGCTTCAAGGGCCATCAAGGCAATGCAGGGTGAGGCTGGTGGGCCACTTGACGGTTTCCTTATGGTTCGTGAATTTATTCAGCACAGCAATAATTGCAAGAAGTAGGAAATTATTTCATTTGGGACTTTTGCCTTTATAAGTAAACAAACCCCCACCACCCCCCCCAAAAAAAAACCCCATTAAGGTCTAACAATTATTCAGCTGTATTAGATTTTTTTTCATATTTTTAGGGGCAGAGTGGGAGGGGTTAACACTTTGAAGAGTCGACATTGCAACATATTGTAACAGCTGTCGTATTAGGCCAGTCGCCCGGTCCTAATCCTGACAAACCATGTTAAAGCAGTTGCGATGACCAACTTATTTGGTCCTTCTGAGTCGAATCACAGACCTGTTTGCCACGATACCTTACTCCAATGGAACTACCAAGATTGCCGATGCGTTGCGTTGATTGGTACTGGGCGTCCATTACTTTAATGGGGGCCCAACAAAATCGCCGAATGCAGGCACGGTCCTCCTGGGCGCGATCCATCTGAACTCAATCTGTCCTTTTACGGAAGTGTATCTATCTATAATTCCAGCAATCTCTGTGTGTGTGACCGCTGTTTCTCGACAACCACTGGTCCGATCTAATTGAAACTTGCCAGGTATATTGCTGGGGACCTGAGGATGTGCCTTTTCAAGGTTTGATATTAATCGGACAAGTGCTTCCCAAGTTATGGCCATTTATTTACCAACCAATGGGAAGACACGTTGTTGCGTGGGCGTGGCCAATAGGGAAGGGAACCTCAGCCACGTTCTCCATTACGGTTACAACGTACGGGCTTCCGGAGAGTGATGACTTCGTGTATTCTAATAATTTCTCGATTTCTTATGCGCATTTATAGATAAACACAATGGCCCAAGTTATGATCGTTTTCATATTAGACGGTGTATAAATTTCGGGAACATCAGAGTGCTGGTATGCTCCGAACCAGGAAGTAAATTTTTTTCTCTCTCTTCAGGTCAGGTCAGGTATGGGAGCATGTGCCAGAACAGCGCGTCGCTGCATCCACTTTCCACCGGTACTCCAGGGGCCTCCGTCTGGCCATCCCCCAGGCAGATGCCAGGCCCATCCCCATCTCCTTGAGATGATGGTCAACCTGCTGCAACCATGAGGCACGTGGTCGGCCCACTGGCCTCCTCCACTCATGAGACTCCCTCGCTGAGAGAATCTGGTGAGCAGGATCAGCGTCAGGAAAACGAGCCACATGTCCATACAGCCGCGGCTGACGCTCACGGACTATGCAGGTAACAAATCTCATCCGAGTCTCTCTCAGCAACCGCTCGTTGGACACAAAATCCGACCAGCGATAGCCAAGGATTCTCCGAAGAGACCTGGTACCAAAGGAATTAAGTCTCCGTCTCAGATCCTTGGTCAAAGTCCAAGTCTCGCACCCATAGAGCAAGACTGGAAGTACCAAGGACCTGAAGACTCGGACTTTCGTCCTCCCGCACAGGTACCGGCAGCGCCACACCCCATGATCCAGTGAATCCATGACTCCCCAGGCCCGACCCAGACGTCTATTGACCTCCGGCTCACAACCTGCGGAGACATGAATATCACTGTCAAGGTAAGTGAATCTCTCCACGACCTCAACATCCTCACCACAAACAGACACAGACAGGACAGCAGCATCCAAGATGTCACCGAAAGCCTGGATCTTAGTTTTGACCCAAGAAATCCGTAATCCCAACGGCTCCGACTCCTCATTCAGCACCTCGAGGGCCCCCAAGAGGATGTCTAAAGTCTCCGCAAAGATGACTGCATCATCTGCAAAATCAAGGTCCGAGATCTTGACATTCCCAAACGATGCACTGCAACTTGATCTCTCCGACATCCTCCCAAAAATCCAGTCCATACAAGTGCTGAAAAGTGTGGGGGCAAGTACACATCCCTGACGGACTCCAGTAACAACTGGAAATAAGTCAGAGATGGTACCACCACACTTCACAGCACTCTCAGTACCAGAGTAGAGTTCAGACATCAGATCGATCAGTTTTGGTGGCACCCCACGAAGACCAAGAATCCTCCAGAGGACATCCCGATTCACTGAATCGAACGCTTTACAGAGATCAACATAGGCTGCAAGCAGCCCCTGCCGAAACTCTCGTCTGCGTTCGGTGAGGACACGAAGTGCAAGGATACGGTCAATCGTTGACCTCTTTGGTGTAAAGCCTGACTGCTCTGGATGCTGGTGCTCAAGCAGATGGTGGCGAACCCTATCAAGAATTATCCGAGCAAAGACCTTGCCCGGCACTGAGAGCAGCGTCACCCCTCGGTAGTTGTTGCAGTCTTGGCGATCACCCTTCCCTTTCCAGAGAGGGACAACAAGGCCCCTCTTCCAGTCAGTTGGGATGATGCCTGTGTTCCAGGCAGAGCACAAAACTGCATGCAACGACACGAGTGCAGCATTTCCACCAGCCTTGAGAAGTTCAGCATGGATGCCACAGATCCCTGGAGCTTTGCCCAGTTTCAACTGGTTCACCGCAGCCCGTGTTTCCACAAGCGATGGTGGACCACAGTTGATTCGAGGGTCAGCAACAGGGATTGTAACACCCTTGACGTCCAACTCGACAGCTGGGGGATCAGCCTGGTACAACCGCTCAAAGTAACCGGCCCAGCGGGCCTTCACTTCAGACTCCTCTGTCAAGAGCCTACCACTCTCTGCTCGAACTGCAGTGCTCCGAGGGATGGGCTTGGATGAACGTAATGCGCGAATTCCCCTGTAAGCGGGACGAGAATCACCTGTCCACAGGTGATGCTCTACCCCCTCACAGATTCCTCGCACATAGGCCTCCTTGTCCACCCTCAGTGCACGTACAGTTTTACGCCTCAGCTCCCTGAACAGCTCAGCTCTGCCATTCAGCCTGGCCCTGCGACTCTGGTCAATGGTATCCAGTGTCCCTTGAGAGACAAAATTCTTCTTTGCCCTGCGGTGAACTCCAAGGCATCCACCGGCAACATCAAGGACGGTGGTCTTGAAGGTGCTCCACAACTCTTCAGGACCCCCCAAAGCATCCAGACCTCCCAAGTGTCCACTCAGCCTGTTCACAAACTCCTCAGCTACTCTCTCATCCCTGAGCTTGGCAACATCCAGCCTAGGCTGAGATGGTACCATTTTCCAGGATTTAAGGTGCAGCTTTAGAGTTGCTACAACAAGCCTGTGGTCAGTATTGAGGAACTGAGCACTCCGGTAGACCCTGCAGTTCTGGATCATCCTCCAACGACCGTCAATGAGGACATGGTCAATCTCCTTTGCCACACCGCCAGCGTTGGAATACCAAGTCCAGCGATGAGCTTGTGGGCGCTGAAACCATGAACCAGCCACCCTAAGTCCATGACTTCTTGCAAAGTCAAGGAACTTAGTGCTATTCTGGTTCATAGTTCCTGACCCATGGGGACCAACACACACCTCATAACCATCCCTATCAGTTCCAGTCGATGCATTGAAATCCCCCAAGACTAGAAGTGTATCTCGTCTGGGGCACTGATCAACCACAGACTCGAGTGTGGCATCGAATGTGTCCTTCACGGTGAGATCACTCGCCTCAGTCGGAGCATAAATAGAGACCAGAGAAATGACACCGAAGGAGTGGCGAATCCTTAATCTCATAATACGCTCGTTGACCGGTGTTACCTCAATTATCATTGGGGTCAGCTTATTGGACACAGCTACAGCAACTCCTTGGGTATGGTAACCATCAGAGCGACCAGACCAATAGTAGGTGTAACCACCCACCATTATCTCGCAGCAATCCGGTCTCCGAACCTCAGAGAGAGCTGCAATCCCGATGTCCAAACGCTTGAGCTCAGATGATAACAGAGACAGGTGATCATCCTCTCTTAGGGATAGGACATTCCAGGCACCCACCCGAAGGGACTGCCTCAGGTTAACCCAAGGAGACCGCCGTCTGGTGGACGACACCTCAGCACCACTCCGACACACTCTCCCGCAATCTGACCCAGGGATGTTACCCCGTGGTTTCCCTCCTATCAAAGATTGGGGGTCCCGAAGGCTTTGCCCCAATCCCGTCATCCGGTGAGCTGCCCTGCGAAGGGAAGCTGCACAGGAGGTACTCCCACTGAGTGGGTTTTCAGATTTTTTTTTGCGTTTTTGCGTTTTGCGGAATGAAGGGTTTTACGGTGGCCGGAGAGCAAATCCTGCCCCCAACCTCCTAATAAGAAGTAACCCAACTGCAGGAGGACGTCTGCAGACACAGTTGGGCACCAGATATGGATGGCCGTTGGCTCACAAGGAGCTCCTCCGCCCTTTGACAGGTTTTGTTTTTAATCCTGCTGGGTGTCCATATCCAAACACCCTCCTCACCAGAAAACCTGGTGGGGGAGACGGTTTAGTCGCCGACAACCTGACCATGGAACAGGTTAGTACAGGTTTGCATGGTACCTGTAGCAGGTCACAGATCGAACCTGACCTGACTGCATCTCTCTTCTCTTCTCTTTTTGTTTTTCCTTGCCACGACATTGCGAAAAGGTAAAATATGTTGGCGCTAATTGAATAATTGGGTATTAAAAATAAATTGCGAATAATCGTAACTGCGAATAATATCGAACTTCCGGGTCACGCACGTACGGGCACGTGAGAGCGAAGAAACGGCCTGTATGGTTTATTTATTTATTATTATTATTATTTTATTTTATTTTTTTAATATTTTTTTATGGGCACGTACTAGTAATTATAATAGCTCTCAGAGATACTCAAATGCACCCAGAGACCAAGTGGTTTTAATGTGTATTGAAGCAAGCAAAGGAGAGGGAGAATACAGAAGTAAAACAGTGCAATAACCCCCTTCCCCCAATACATGTCCTCGAGTAACAAATGGGAAACTTCAATAAGCTCAGCTCTAAGGCATCAGACGCTCCTCATTGGTTGGACAAGAGATAGTCAGACATGACTGAATACCAGAGGATGTGTCTGGCAGGACGCAGCGAATTCCAAGTGGAGACACGGCTAGTTCAGGAACAGTCTCAGGCTACAGACTAGAGCTAGCATGAGGGGGAGAATGGGCATGGCTTGCTTGGGTGGGGGCGTGGCTATCAGTGGTGGCAGCAACTGCTGAGGAACCCTGATGCCTGTCACGCACAGGACCCCTGGCTAAGCTCCCTCAGTGTGTCTCCCACCTCAGTCCAACACGCCTGTTTATACCTTCGACACCCACCGGTATCTGTGATGCACTTAGCTCCTCCTTGCTCGGCCGCGATTGGGCCCTTGCACGGTCTATGAGCGGGGCGAACCCTTGACCTATTATCCAGATGGTGCTCCTGGCCAGGGTTCGTGGTCATGGTGTTTTCCCACCTGAACTTGCCGGCTGCCTGTTCAGCATACTTAACATAACATAACATTTCGGACAGATTAAGAAGGTAAGATCATTAAACTAGGTGTCAAGGGAAACTGGTTTTAGACACACACACACACAAGCCATTTGGGGAAGGTTAACAACAGCTTTCTACATATAAAACGAAGCATATGCTATTTTACAACTAAATTACCTCGCACTTATTCTACCACGTGAAATATGGGAAATAACTTTCATGCTACTATGCAAAGTTTCCCTCTTAAAGGCACTCCCACAACAATATAGTACATTACATGATGCTAGAACAATAAAAATGTAATTTTAACCCATTGTGTTGCCCTTGCCACATTAGTCCTTCCACCATGTTGCAGAGCATTATCTGAAGTGCATTTTTGTTTTTTGGGGTAAGATGCAGCTTGGGCTAATTTTACAAGTTTTAAAATAAAATTACCTTTGTTAACCTGTTCCTACTAGGTCTGCATCAAATAGACATGGATTCAGGAGACAACGTGGGGATTTTCCTGGTAATTTTGGCCACCAAGACGTGGGTCCAGGTTTTGAGCCACATGGGAGAAGTGGACGATATCCTCGCCCACTTATGGGTCCCAACGAAGGACGTTTCATGAAACCTCCACCATGGTCCATGGGAAGAAGTGGCTTTCCTGGCCCATTCGGCATCGAGCCTCCACCCCCACACTTTCGTGCCCAGGAGACAAGCGGGTATGGGGCTGGGGTAAGTGTTGCAGACTTATGCACGTGAATGTTGGAGCAATTCGGACTGGATTGAGCAGAATCACAGGGGAAGTGGTTATATGATTGAATCTTAAATTTGGAGTTGTTATTTAACATCATGTTGACTGAAATCATACGTCATTGTGCAATCATACGTCACTGAAATCATACGTCATTGTGCGTCATGCCCTGTGCAATCTACATCCATTTGTTTGAAACCCAAAATGTGGATGTTTTTCTTTTTACTGGTGAATAATTCTGAGAGATAATGAAATCTTTTTAGCTGGCTTTATCTCGGTTCTCACACCACTGTCCATGGTATTGTGTACATGATTGAGTCTCGTGTTTGAGCGAGAACAAAATGGAAAAGGGGAAAACGCGAACAGCAGAGTATACGTGAGTGAGATGAAGGGGAGAGAAAGACACCTTGGACGGAAGAGGGACATGGAACGACAGAGCGGAGAGAGGGCAGAGGGTGCAAGACCAAAAAGATAGTGGTGGAATACGGAGAGGCCACCAACCTTCTGTGATGCAAAAGTTAACAGGCCGAGACACTCGGCTTCCTCGTGGGAGATCCCGATGATTTTGAGGGCCTTGTTTTCCACGACATCAAGAAGGGCAAGGTGTGAGGCAGGGGTGCCGGCCCAAAGGGTGGAGCAGCACTCCATCAAGCTGTAACTGAAGGATTTGAAGGTTGGGTCAAAAGTTAAAGGAGGGATGGTCAGATGGTGTGTGTGTTTGTGTGTGTGTGTGTGTGTGTGTGTGTGTGTGTGTGTGTGTGTGTGTGTGTGTGTGTGTGTGTGTGTGTGTGTGTGTGTGTGTGTGTGTGTGTGTGTGTGTGTGTGTGTGTGTGAGATTTGTCAGGGTTGAAGGCCATATTCCAAGTGTTGGACCAGCTCCTGATTCTGTCAAGGTCTGCATAGAGTGAAGGGGCTTATGCCTGCTCGTCTGAAAGATGACAGGTGACACAGCCGAAAGTGGAATTATCAACAAAGACGTAAACAGGATTTTCCTGGGAATCAGATCATTGATGAAGATGAGAAATAGGACTGGGCCCAAGACACTGCCTTGGGGCACTCTAGCCTTGACAGGGAGAGAAGATAAGAGGATCCCGTAAAGAGCTGCATGCTGAATACAGGAGTGGAGGAGTCAGTGATCCACTGATTCATGAGAGGATATGGCCTTGGATGTCATAGGCAGAGAGTGTGGCGATCAAGGTGGGGTGCCAAAGTGTAACAAATGCCTGAGATATGTCCAGAGCAATGGTCCTGATCTCACGTGTGACAATGAGGGCTTCCATCCATTGCGAGAATAGAAGCTGCATGTCCATGGTAGAATTTCCGGGTCTGAAACTGAACCGATGATCTGAGATAAGGCCGTTGGAGAAAAAGGAAGGATTTTATGTCAACTGCAATGATAGTTTCCATGACTTTGCTTTTAATTTAAAGCAAGCTAATAGGCCTGTCGTTAAGATGATCCGTTTTTACGTTTTGTATTGCACTGATGTTGGCTAACTTCCCGGGAGACAAAAACTACCCCCAAGAGAATGATTGTGTGAACAGACCGGAAAGAGGATGAGCAATAGCAGCAGAACAGGTTTTTAGGACATGGGCACTGATGCCATGTGGGCTTATGGCAGAATCGGAGTAGAGTTTTTTTATTTTTTTTATTTTTTTTTGTATACCTTGTCGAGGCTCGTGTGAGAGCTAACACACAACGCACATCAAGGGGGCATGAGACAAGAGGGGCGGGAGTGGGAGGGACAAAACAGTGGGGAACAGACACATTAGGAGATCTGTGGAAGGGAGAGGGATGGGGTGGGGTACACAGGGTATACAAGATGGACACCACAAGGACTTTCAGGAAGGAAAGCAGGGAATTTGAAGGAAGTGGGCTTGGGTGGATTATCGGAGGTAGAAAAGATGGAGGATTTGGATGGGGGAAGATAAGAGGTGGTGGTGAACAGCTGTTTTGAAAGCCTGGAGGGAAGAATGGGAAAGAATAGAGTGAGGAAGTTTATTCCAAAGGTGGGAAAAAAGAGGAATGAAAGAGTGAAGGTGAGCAGTGATTCATGATTTTGGTAGTTTTACCAGAAGTGGGTTGTTGGCTGACCTTGAGCGCCCTGAGGAAATGTGGTGGGGACAAATCGCAGAGAGAGCAAGGGGGGGGCAAGGCTGGAGAGGAGACGGTAGAAGACGGAAAGATCACCGACCAACCTGTGGTGATTGAGTGAGAGGCCCAAAGACTCGGCCTCATTGCAGGAGATGCCGATGATCCGAAATGCCCTGGTTTCTACAGCGTGAAGCCGAGAAAGGTGGGAGGCAGAAGCACCAGCCCAGAGGGGAGAGCAGTACTCCATCAGGCTACGGACAAAAGCTTTGTAAGTGGTCAGGAGCTCAGGAGGGCCGAGGAAGGACTTTGCACGACGGAGGATTCCCAGTCGGCGACTGACTTTGGAGGCGAGGTTTGAAATGTGGCTTTCCCAGGAAAGGTCATGGCAGATAGTGAGACCCAGAAGCTTGAAAGAAAGGACTTGTTCCAGAGGATTGTTGAGAAAGTGGATGGGTGGGTTTTCGAAACGGTCCTTTCGAAGAGACATAGTGAGAGTGTGAGATTTGTCCGGATTGAAAGACGTGTTGGACCAGTTTGTGATTTTATCCAGATCTGCAGTGAGCGAAGAAGCTTCTGCTTGCCGGTCTGAGGGATGACCGATGGTACGGCAGAGGGTGGAGTCATCAGCAAAGAGATATAGAGTATTTTCCAGAGAGTCGGAGAGATCATTGATGGAAACCAGAAAAAGAACAGGGCCCAGAACGCGACCTTGAGGAACTCCAGCCTGGACAGGAAGGGGGGATGAAAGAACTCCATTTAGGGCCACACGTTGACTGCGACAGGAGAGGAAGTCTGCGAGCCATCAGTGTAGATGGCCTTGGATATCATGGGAATAGAGTTTGGTGAGTAGGGCAGGGTGCCAGACTGTGTCAAAAGCACGTGATATGTCCAGGGATACGGCTCGGATTTCCTGTCTGGCATTGAGGACCTCCATCCATTGTTGGGAGAGCAGAAGCAGCATATCCAGGGTAAAGTGACCTGGTCTGAAACCAAATTGATGATCGGAAATCAAGCCATTGGAGAAGAGGAAGGATTTAATGTCTGAAGCAATGATCGATTCCATAATCTTGCTGATGATTGGGAGAAGGCTGATTGGTCTGTATTTGCAGGGATCTGTTTTTGCACCTTTTTTATGCAGGGCAGTGATGTTTGCAGATTCCCAAGCAGATGGCAGATGACCTTGAGCAAATGAGAAGGTGAATATAACAGAGAGAGGGTGAGCAAGAGCAGAAGAGCAGGCTTTGAGGACACGTGGGCTGATGCCGTCTGGACCGGTTGCAGAATCTGAGTCGAGGTTTGACAGCAAGCTCTCCACCTTGTCAGCAGAAAAGGATACAGAGTCCAGGGACAGTTGGGTGTGACTGGGTAAGGTGGGTAGAGAAAGTGATGGGTTTTTGACACAAGATTTAGCTGCAAACACCAAGTTTAGGCATTCAGCTTTTTCACGTGCGGCATCAGCAGTGCGGCCATTTGAGGTAAGGGAGGGGATGGAGGGGGAACATACACCAGAAACAGATTTGATGATTTGATTTGGGAACATACACCAGAAAACAGAAACCACCAGGATTTTGAGGAGGGAGAGAGGTTGGAGAGTTCAGACTTGAGATTGGAAAGATGTTGTTTTCTGGCTCTCCTGAGGGTAGATACACACTTGTTCCAAGCTTTATGGAAGGAACTGAGATTGCCCTCAGTTGGGTTTGCTTTCCATGAGACAAAGGCAAGTTGTTTCAGGACAACTGCCTCGCCACAAGCTTCAGTAAACCAAGGGCGGGAGGAAGGGTAGGACAACTGAAGACGAGAGGGGATAAATCTGTGCACGAGGGAGAGCAAGTTTCTTTGAAATAATTCCCAGGATGAGTTGATGTTGGAGAAAGTAGCGATAGGAGACCAGTCTATAAGTTTGATGGCTGCTTACAGACCCTGCCAGTCGGCTTGAGTGAAATGCCAGACTCGACGGCGGTGAGGTGGTTCTCTGATGATAGCCAGAGAGATGTCCACTTTGACAAGGACGTGGTCAGAAGAACCGATTGGAGCAGAGGAAGAGCAGCAGATATTGTCAGGGAAATTTGTCAAAATCAGATCCAGAAGAGATGGAGGACCATTGGTTGAGATCTGGGTCGGGAAGTTGACCGATTGAGTCAGTCCCAATGAGTCGCAGAAAGCTTTTGCTGAGGTGCCATGACAGGTGAGAGAGGTACCCACACCTCGCCAACTGGCATGATGACAATTGAAGTCACCATATAAGAGGAAGAGAGTTTAGATGAGAAGATAGAAGATGGTCCATGCTTTCGGATAGTGAGGTGTAGATGGAGTCATCACTGTTAGGTGGACGGAACAGTACACATATAAACATGAGGTGGGAGTGGAGGGGAAGTCGGCTTGAGATTGCATAATCATTGCATACGCACAATGCTACATCCGATCAGTATGAATTTTTGAAGGGTGGTCTCGGGATAAATTGGTCCATAGAAAAAATTTGTCATCGGTCATGTGGTTTGGCAGTTATTTTTAACTAGCTGAAGTACCCGGGAATACCTGGGAAATTTGCCCTATTTTCCTCACGCTAGTTAGACTGAGGCATTAGTTGTATGGAGAAAATTGGGAAGGCTTCTTTTATTCCTCAGATTTATGGAAGGAAGGCTTTATGCTGCCGTAATCCTCAGAGAGGTCAGAGTTGAAGGCGGCCTTGAGCCACTCAATGTTTCTAGCAGCAGTGGCAACTGTCGATGTCCTGCCAAAACCCGGACCTAGAAAGCTGGAACGTGAGTTTTGTGCTTCTCTCGCCCATCGGTGTGACGCTCTATTATTTGCAGTTAGGTCTCTCTCTCTCTCTCTCTCTCTCTCTCTCTCTCTCTCTCTCTCTCTCTCTCTCTCTCTCTCTCTCTCTCTCTCTCTCTCTCTCTCTCTCTCTCTCTCTCTCTCTCTCTCTCTCTCTCTCTCTCTCTCTCTCTCTCTCTCTCTCTCTCTCTCTCTCTCTCTCTCTCTCTCTCTCTCTCTCTCTCTCTCTCTCTCTCTCTCTCTCTCTCTCTCTCTCTCTCTCTCTCTCTCTCTCTCTCTCTCTCTCTCTCTCTCTCTCTCTCTCTCTCTCTCTCTCTCTCTCTCTCTCTCTCTCTCTCTCTCTCTCTCTCTCTCTCTCTCTCTCTCTCTCTCTCTCTCTCTCTCTCTCTCTCTCTCTCTCTCTCTCTCTCTCTCTCTCTCTCTCTCTCTCTCTCTCTCTCTCTCTCTCTCTCTCTCTCTCTCTCTCTCTCTCTCTCTCTCTCTCTCTCTCTCTCTCTCTCTCTCTCTCTCTCTCTCTCTCTCTCTCTCTCTCTCTCTCTCTCTCTCTCTCTCTCTCTCTCTCTCTCTCTCTCTCTCTCTCTCTCTCTCTCTCTCTCTCTCTCTCTCTCTCTCTCTCTCTCTCTCTCTCTCTCTCTCTCTCTCTCTCTCTCTCTCTCTCTCTCTCTCTCTCTCTCTCTCTCTCTCTCTCTCTCTCTCTCTCTCTCTCTCTCTCTCTCTCTCTCTCTCTCTCTCTCTCTCTCTCTCTCTCTCTCTCTCTCTCTCTCTCTCTCTCTCTCTCTCTCTCTCTCTCTCTCTCTCTCTCTCTCTCTCTCTCTCTCTCTCTCTCTCTCTCTCTCTCTCTCTCTCTCTCTCTCTCTCTCTCTCTCTCTCTCTCTCTCTCCCCCCCCCCTGCAGCTGACTCCGCTTGCCTGGCTCTTTCATGAGCAGAGCTATCAGCAGTTCGCTGTTGCCTTGCGCGTGCAGTTCGAGAATTCAAATAACAGGAGGAGAATGTGTATGTTTAAAAAGTCAACGAATACGAACATTTTGTATTTCAAAAAACCCTAGCGTTTTTAACCATGAAGCCTTTTGTTATGATTAATACGCCGGCGCACTATTCGAAAGCCATTTTTTTTTCTAATGGAAATTTTATTTATTTTATTTATATATATATATATATATATATATATTTTTTATATATATATATATATATGTTTTCATTTTTATGGAAAGCCACTTAGCGCATCCTGGAGCTGAATGTTAGTTCTATATATGTGTAAAGTTTCATCAAGATCGGTTCACTGGTCGAGGAGCTTATTCGTCACAAAAAAAACAGACAGACACCTACAGAAGGACTGCCATTTATATAGTAGATTTTATTAAAAAGAAAACCTTCAAAAATCTTCTCCGAAACTGCAAAACAGATCAAGGTGAAACTTTACAGGTATGACCTCCTATCCATGAGGAACAAAACGTTTACACCTCCAATGTTATCGATCACATAGTTTGGCAGCCATATTGGATTTACCCGAAATCATATAAAAAAAATATTTTCCAGAACGGCTGGACAGATCTAGGGGAAATTTCACATGTTCCCCAAGCCTTGGGGATACCAGGGTGTTGATGAATAATTGATAGGTCACAGGGTCTGGCAAACATCTTGATTTGAACGAAAATCTTAAAAAAAATTCTTTCTCTTGAACCACTTCACGTTAAACTTCACAATTACATATGATCTAGGTGTGATGGGGAATGTAGGTTTTAAATTTCAACATGATCAGACGCATGGTCTGGCAGGCAGAATTATTTTATACAAACAATTTGATCTGGGTAGTTTTTCTTTCTTTCTTTATTTTTGAATAAGGCTCACTTGGCTGTGCCTGGATGGGTTTGGGGGTCGAGGAGTAGCAGCTGAAACCCAAATCCTATCCAGGTTCCTTCTTATGACACCAATATGGTACTGTACCTATTTGGTCTTCCATTTTATGTGATTTGAATTGAATTTATTTTAATCCCATTCTGAATTTATTTGAATAATAAACGTCATGGGTCAGGGTCAGGTGTCCAAAGCGGAGTTGCATCAAAGCGGGATGTCTTGTTACCCGGTCATTACTGCCAGCAGTTATAACGTGGCAGCTCTCGTTATGTCAATGATTAATTACAGAACACACCACACAAAATACACCACAAAACGACACAAACACCACACAAAACAAGTCCTGGCAAGGATTTGCAGTCTCATTGCTCTTTCTCGTTTGAATATTTATGTAATGCTGTGATGTTGGCTGGTTTCCAAGCAGATGGAAGATGACCTTGGGTAAATGATAGGGTGAAAATGGCAGAGAGATGAAGTGGAAGAGCAGCAGAAGCAGATTTTTAGTTATTGGTGCTTTGTTTCTGTGGTAGGGTCGTCCTTGGGGTGTAGAATCTGGGCCATGGTGGTGGGGTCTCGGCATGAAAGGTCGCCAAGGACAACCAATGAAAAGGAAGAAAATTGTTCAAGTGGGACGTCGAAAAAAGGCTCCAAGAAATGAACATGGTAAGTTTGTTTGGGGGAGTGGGGGAGGGGGAGAAAGAAACAATGTAATGAGGCTGTGTTGAGGATGTTTACGGTAGTGTCAGCAAACATGTTAAATGGCAGAATAACACTAATATTGACAGTTCAGTAAAATAACTAGTTTAACTGTCACAATAGCACACAATGTGATGTACTCGAACAATTGTATCTGTACCTTTCCACCCAATCTGGAATATGCTTTTGATGCTTCTTTTTGCTTTTATTCCTTCAACAGGTGACATGAAGAGGAGGATCAACTTGAAAAATGGTTTTGGGTAATTTATTGGAACCCCAAGCCTGTTTTCTTGGGAAACTCAGATTAAGAATTAACATTTTTGTGCCAAATAAGACTGGAATGGTATTTTCTCTTCATGATGATTTGTGGAGTGGTTCAGCAGGGCAGGCTGAGATTCACCCTTGGGCCTGTGGACTCAGCTTGGTTTTCTTTTGTAGTTGGTCCTACATGGCAGGGAACTGGCGGACCGAAAGTGTGAGGCTTGGCAGAGATTCTGAACGAGGATTGCACAAGGGAGATGAAGAGGATTGTGCGAGGGAGCCAAGAATTGCATGCGAAAAGCATTTAATTTTACTTTTTAACTTTGGTGAGGAAAAAGTGAATATGGCGAGGGAGAAGTGAGTTGGGTGGGGGAGAGGAGTCTCTTGTTGAGAGTAAAAATGAAAACAAGTGGGGGAGGGGAGGTGAAAGAGGCGAAAGACGTGAGTGTGCGTGCGAGCACACACGGGATGGGGACAGCAGGCTAGTGCAGTTGGTCCAACAGGTGAGACAGGGCAGCGCTGCTGCTTGATGACCTGAATGTTCCAAATTATTCAAGATGGCACTAGCTCTATCAGGTGGGCAGCAGTTCAGAAGCACGGTCTGGCTAAGTAGTTTAAATGTGGGATCAATGGTGGGGAGAGGGGTCGAGGTGGTGGAGATGATACAGAGAATGAGGTTGGAAGGGTGTGTGCATGCGTGGGAGACCCAATGGAAAGGAGACATGATGAGGTTGGAATGACAGTACAAGAAGTTGCATGCAGGTGGGGATGGAATTAAGGATCGGGATGTGAGGCTAGTGACAGTGAGGGGGGCAGTATTGAAGGTGTGTGAAGGATATTTTGGGGAGCTGCTGAACCAGGGAGAAGGTGGTGACGAACTGGAGCTAATATGTTATGTAGAAGGGAAAGTGGAGTTGGTGGAGATCATAGAGGAGGAGGTGCAGACAGCATTGAAGAGGATGAAGAAGGGAAGAGCACCAGACATTGATGAAGTGTGTACAGCGATAATTGCAGCAGGAGAAGTTGGAGTCTTTCAGACGAAGAGGCTGTTGAATGTACAATATGTAGGAGAGAGGGTTCGGTTCCGGAGGAGTGGAGTTCAGGGTTAATTGTGCTGATATGGAAGGCGAAGGGCAGTTTTCAAGATACGGGAAAATACAAGGGCATTGCACTCCTGTCATTTCATGTCATAAAGGTGCTGGAGAGGATTCTAAACAGGAGGACAAGGAAGAGTGGAGATGGAGATCGGAGACGATCAGCAGGGGGGTTAGAAAAGTTAGGGGCAACGGATAGGATGTTCACACTGAGACAACTTGTGGAGAAGAGGTTGGAGGTGCAAGGTGAAATGGTATTGGAATTTGTGGACCTGGAGAAGGCTGACAACACTGTCCCGAGAGAGATGGTGATGGTGACATTGAGATGGATGGGACTGCCGAAAGCAGAAGTTAGGTTGATAGAAGGGATGTACAAGGGAAGGAAGGGAAAAGCTTTGGTTTGTTCCTGGGATCTCTGAGGAGTTCAGCGTGAACATCGGTTTGAGGCAGGGAAGCTCTCTCAGCCCACTCATGTTTATCATGGTGGTGGAGCTGGTAAGCAGAAAGGTAAACATTAGGGGTATTCTGAGGAGGATGTTGTGTGTGGACGATCTGGCTGTTGTGGTGGAGAGTAGGCAGGAGATGCAGGAAGTACTGGGGGAGTGGAAGGAGGCATTTGGAAATCATGGACTGAAGATGAGTATGGAGAAGAATGAGGTTATGTGGGTCAGGCAGCAGAGAAAGAAATGAATATCAGGTTATAGGGGACAGAGATCAGACAGGGAAATCGGTTTTAGTATCTCGGGGGAATAATGACCGGGGATGGTAAGTCTGAAGCAGAGGTGCAGAGGAGGATTCAGGTGGGTGCAAATTTGTTAAGGAGGGTGGAGCGATAATGGCAGACTGAAAGCTATCAAGGAAATTGAAATGGAAGATTCTGATGTCACGTGTAATGCTGGCCTACCTTTACGGTCAGGACGATTGGGGAGGATTACAGGAATGAAGAGGGTGGATAGAAGGAGGATGGATGAACTGAGGGAGGAGATTGGTGTGCAAATGAGCTTGATGGGGATATTGGTGAAATGCTTGCTGAGATGGCCTGGGCACTTGGTGCAGTTGAGATGAGAGGATTGTGTGAGGAGGGATATCAATAAGGTGGTGGTGTTTGGAGAGTGAAGAGAATTGGCTGAAGGCAGAAGGAAAACCTTTAAAACACGAAATTCATTTTGGAAGACCTTTTCAAATGATTCTTGATGCATATGGGATGTGTTATGTGAAAATGTTCTTTTTGAATGTTTCATTGTACAGTTTGTAATATAATTATAAATGAACAGGCAAACAGACGTAATATGTTTGTGGGAAAATTATGCGCTCAGACCAGGAATCACACCCTCTGGGTTCGATTCCTGGTCTGGATGCATAATTTTCCTACATATTTGTATTAAGTTTATAATAAATGAGGCTGAGCTTTTGGAACCAATAATCACAGTCATGATTTTAGCCTTTGGAAGTCGTATTTTTTTTTAAGTGTCGAGCAAAGTCCAGAGTGGTGCTGATGGGCCCGAATAAGGGTAAAACCGACGGTCACAAATAAGTCACAAGAACGAACAATTGAATGGTAAACCGATGTTAACTGAAGCCACGGTCACAAAAAATAGAATGGGGTAAGCGTGCACAATTCCATGGGCATGCTTGTGCCAAGTGTGTAGTTCATGTTCCTTGCAAAATATTTGCCGAAACGCCTTAATTACATCAAGACTTTTCACAAAAACAT
>NC_140974.1:5554063-5679063 GCF_056783735.1 Eptatretus burgeri
TATAGCGATCGCCCTCCAACGCCCTGGAGGCGGGGCCAAATCGCCCCTCGCTCACCGATTGGACGGAACAAAAGTGGGCGTGTGTCGTTTTTGATCCGTTTTTGGAGCTGAAAATCCGTGGTTTTGTACACGCTGTTCGGCGCGCGCCCTGCACGAGTCCAACACCGGTACCCACAAGCGGCGCAAGAACGGTGGCGATGCGACGGTTGCGAGGTGTGACGTGAAGCGGCGCCGCGGTGGGTGGTTGATGTTGATGTTGTGGTTGGTGGTGGTAACAATGGCGGTTGGTCCAAAATAAAGATAGTAAAAGAAAAACGGCTATCCTGAAGAGTCGCAGCACGCATAAATGACATGTATTCCCACTAGACAACGGGTTTGGGCCTAACTACACATATACTTACCGAGATATCTCACCTAAGGGACCTGAATGGTGGTTTGCGAATTTGGTAACCACAACACTACCCCCTCCCCTTTTTACAGACTCGTCCCGAGTCGTCAAATTTTCGTGTGCCATCATGTGTAGTTTTCCCCTAGTACATTTTACCTACGGATCCCTGAGTGCGACATTCATGGTATTCGTGTCCCCAAAATAAATAATCTGAGGGCTGCGTAACTACCTAAACAAACTCACTCACACGGACGACTTAAATAAAATTGCCGGCGCTAAGACATACATGCCGGGGGCGCACTCATATGTACAGTACATCTTACCTTAACTTACAAATTTTACACTAAACCATGGCCCAGGATCAATGAACTCTGCAAAAGAAAAGCAGTTAGCAGGGAGCCAGGCTGCTCGCATGCAGTCTCTGGCTCAAAACAATGCAGGTGACAGGGAACGTGGCTGGCTGCTCACACGCAGTCCAAGGCCTTCCCTTTTGAACTGAACGCAGTGAACCACAACGGTGCATGGGCTGCACAAACGCAGTCTCCGTGCCAGCTCAAGTGGCACACGCAATGAGCACAACGAATGGATGGATGAACGGATGAACTGAATGCAGTGAACCACAACGGTGCATGGGCTGCACAAATGCAGTCTCCGTGCCAGCTCAAGTGGCACACGCAATGAACACTACGAATGGATGGATGAACACAAACACGGTGCACGGGCCGCCACTGCAGGCCCGTGTTGTAGCTGCCAACAGGGCAGTTCTTGCAGCTGGCAAACTGTTGCCTTGCGGATCCTGGCGCACATGGAAATGAACAGGGGGGGGTAAAGCAAAAATTGAACGGGGCTGGTGAACATGGGCAGTGGGCATGGCATGGCAAAGGCAGCAGGCAAACTCAGCCCGCAGAATAAGGCCGCTGCAGGCAAACACAGCCCGCAGATGAACTGGCCGGCACAGGCCTTGAAGTACCACAGCTGCAGATGATCCGGCCGGCACAGGCCTTGCAGCACACAGCCAGCAGATGAAGCTGGCCAGCTTTTGCCATCAGTGGAAGTTGGTGGAGGGAGTGCGGTGGTGCTGGCCACTTGGAAGGCGGGCTCGGACCTACCTACCTGTCTCCCTCCCAACCTATCGCCTTTGCCTGTCACTGTACATACCCACTCCCTTAATTTGTCAAACCCCAATTTAGCCCCAACTTAATTTTTTTTGTTGTTTTTATTTTTACTCCCCCACTATAAATCGTCCCCTAACCCCCTTTATCGTCCTTGTTCGGCTAACCTATCCTGTCACCTAGCCTACTCCCAACCCCTACGTTCCGTTCCCGGAGGGGAACAAGGGAGAGCTAGCGTCCTGTGTCGAGGCCCAACGAAGCCTCAGGATGGCCTCCCCAGAGTTCGGCGATCTTAACACCAAGTGGGTCCAACGGCCCACAACGACAGCGAGGGAATGGATGGTGCGGAGGGGTACATCTCCTAATCTACCCTAACCATTTAACTGTTAAACTACCCCGGGGCTTTCAACAAGCGCCTCTCGCTTAAACTATTGGTTCGAACAACCCAGATTCCCGTCGCCTGTGTTGGTGTCCTCACAATTTCGGGCCTCGCCCCCCAATTTTCTCTCCGTGCCCTCACACGGTCTCATGGCTGGGACACGTGGCACCCTTTGGCAGGCACGACCCTCTGCCGAATCTCCCGCTATGGCACCCCCGGGCACTACACTGCCTCCGAGCCTACCAGCTCATTAACACCGGGAGTGCCCCCCATGGCACCTCCCCTGAAACGCACACGTGGCAGGCTGGCTTCCCAGGCCCCTTTCCGAGCGTCACCCTTGCCCACAACACTGCCCACGCGGCTAATGGCGCCCTGGGCCTCCGCACCAAGCAGACGCACCCGTGCCCACTACGCTATCCCGGCCCCCCATGGGCCCTTGGCCTACCGCGGCCGACTAGCCTGGTGCCCGGGGTACCCACTCAGCGATACTCACCTTTCGCAGCCACGCTCCCAAGCCCGTCAACAGGGCTCCTGCACCCCTCCAAATGGGTTTCGAGCCGACATTCCCACCAACAGCAAAACGACCTCCATTTTTCAATTTGGCTAACCCAGCTAACTCACTTTACTCTGACCCCGGGGTCCCTTGGGCGGGAGTCACTCCTCCCCCCAATCACTCATCGCACCATGCATTCCCCATTCGCTCCATACACACAGACCCGCTGGCCTCACTCACTCACCAAGCACATGCCTCCACCTCACCACTCTTCAACACACACACCGCTGAACTCTGCCATCCTCCTAACTACTTCCCCTAACTAACTCGTGCTCCCACGTCGTCCCTTAAACTACAGCACGTTCCTTTTAACACTACGTAGCTAAGCTACGTCCCCGCTACACATTCACAGTCTGTCACTGTCTCCAAATAATCCCATTGGTCAATTTCCCAACCTTAAGCTCACTAAATCCCTCTAACTAATCCATTCCACGGACTCCATGAGGACTTACCCCTGCCCCATGGAGTCGGTCTAACTAAGCTAACCCTTCCCCCTAACTAGTTTCCATCCTGTGCCCCGGGTAAGGGGGGCTTCCACCCCTTGCCCAGGAATCCTGTGCACCCGAAAGTGAGGCTTGTTCTTTTTTTTTTTTTTCTTTACATGCGCAGCGCCAGCGCGGCAACTCACAGCTTGCGCACTTTGCATCTGCCCGTGACGTCATGCAGCTGCACGTGTTCCTCGTCCCTCCTTGGACGGTACCATCCGGCAGAGATACCCCTCCTGCCGGATTCCAACCCCACGTGCAGCCATGACGTCACCGTGCACATATAAAAAACACAAGCCCCACGTCTCGAGGGGTTCCCCACGCGAACACATGTGCTCTGCCCGTTGGAGCTTAACACACACGATCGCGTGGAGAACCCGTCCGGTCCAAATCCGTAATCCTGCCTAAACTTTGTCCATTCGCGGGATCGGCAAATCCACCGCTGGCTTTTCCGGACCGGGACTTCACTCTCGCAAGCGAGCACGTGGTGGTCTCGTGCGTTGCACAGCACGGACCGCGTGCTCACTGCTGGGTGAACCCGGCACGGTCCCCGAAACAACTACAGCCGCTACTCGGCTTTCTTTCCTCACATGTCTCCGTCGTCGCCTCCATTCCACACACGCACTCCTGCGTGTTACGACGCTCACAGTCCATTCCATCACATTCACACCGGGAGACGCGGCTGCGTGCTCCCGCATGCCGACCGACATCTCCCTCACATACCGCTCTCTCACACACACGGTCTCCCTTGCACACAGCGACCTTGCACACGGCCGTTCATTTACGCGTGCCTCACCACTCACACAAACCATACTACTTACACACGCGGGGGCACTCACCCGCGGTGCCTCATCCACACTCCGTTCCTCACTCACACACGCGGGGGCACTCATCTGCGGTGCCTCACTCATACTGGCCGTTTCATCCACACACACGGCCTCACTCACACACGGTGCCTCACCCACACACGGCGTGCTGGGAAGCACGTACCCTGGCACCATCGCCACCACACCACTCACACACGGGGTCGCTTCCACACACGGGGACGCACTCACACCTTGCACCACACACACAGGGACAACCACACTGGGGATTCGTGTCCCCACAAGGGTCTCCGGGGCCTCTATACCCCCCAAGCTCTCCGTGCACCCGTTCGCAGCACTCCTCCCCTCAACCTCGCAAAGCACGACCGAACGCACCTGGTCGTGACTCGCCTCAAGGGGGCATACTCCCTCCCCTCGTTCCTGGAGGAGGCTATCCCGCTGCTCGCACCGGGTCCCTACACGCTCCGCGAGCTCACCCCCATTATCCTCCACTACCTCCGTGTGTGTGTGTGCGTCACTTACCTTGTCATTGTCATGCAGTCTCTCTATTTTTTTTGTCTCCCGTGTCTCTATACATTTATAAGTTTCTGTTGTCCCCTCCTGTCTCTTCGTCTCCGCTTCTTTCTGGCGTCTTTCCCTTATCTTTATGTAGGTCAACCTTGCTTTCTCTTTAAGTCGCTCCCGTCCTTCCCTGTTTTTCACTCCTTGCTCTTTCACGATCTCCGCGTACCTCATCCTTGCTCTCTGTATTAATTGTTCTTTTCTCTCCCTCGCAATTACTTTCACCTCGTCTCTTGTCTCCCGAATTACTTTTTCCTTACCCGCCTCCACCGCGGGCCTGTCAGCCGTTGCACCCCCTTCCAGCTCGTTTGCTTCCACACGTGGAGTCGCCATTCCTATCTCCCTGGTCACGGCCTTCATGCCCGCCTGCAGGCATCGGCCCATGTTCTGCGTCTCACCCCGTCGCTCTTTCATTTCTTCCCTCATGTTTGCTTCCATTCCGTTTATTTGCTGTGTATTCGCATCCATCCTCGTTTTTACTTCATTTGTATTTGTATCCATCTTTTCGTTCATTTGTTGTGTATTCGCATCCATCTTTTGTGTATTCGCATCCATCTTTTCGTTCATGTTCGCATTTATCTTCGCTGTCATTTCCGCCAGCATGGCGCATAGCTGGGCCATGTCGGGTGCGCTTGAGTGAGCCGTTTCGGCAGGGGTTGGGGAAGGGTTTTGGTGGAGAGGGGGGGGGAGGTGTCATACACCGCGGCCGCTGCCGCACCCATTTCGGGCTCTGGGTTCAGTTGGGCGAGTTCGTGTTCCTGCACGGGCATTCCATCCTGGGCCATGGATCCTACACATTCTACATCCATTTCTAATACCCCCGGCTCCCGCTCGCCTTGAGACGCCATCTTGCTTCTCGTGAAGGGTTAATTTAGCTCGCTCGTAATTTGGAGGGAATCGCTCGTAATTTGGAGGGAATCGGGGGTCGCTTCTCTCACCCCTGGACCGATTCCCGTGAATTTAGCTGGAGACAGGAGAGCCCGTTTTCCTGTTCTCCGATACCAGTGCCGCGAGGAGGGCGATGGATTTGTATCGCACGACCTGACACCAGTGTTACTGATTCGCGCCCGCCGGCGTGCTGACGGCCACGTAACTCGAATCGCGGCACGTCGCCCACCGGACGGACAATCCAGTCGTGACCCTCTCGGACTAACGCCGGGAACCAGTCACGGGTGGACCTTTCGGTCTCACCGCGATCGAGCCAATCAGCCCCCGTGTGGGATAGGGTTGCTCGCCAAATTCGACCTACCTAAGTACCCACACGGAGGGTAGACCGGGCGATCGCACCTCGCCGCAGGTCGACTTCGGACACGGGCCACTTAAGCGACCCGTTCCGTACTATCGGGATAACCGAGCGGTGTTATCGTCGGCCTCGACGGTTCGATTAATTATCGGGCGTATTCAGCCCACTACCAACCCTTTACGTGAAGCAAGATGAGGATTCAATGAAAGAAATGACGAAGCGAAGCGGGAAACAGTTCAACACAAAGCACATTTAATCGCGATGAACGGAAAGCGCACATATACAATTCCACCAAAAGCACATAGAAAAGAAGAGAAACACAATGCAATTCCACCAAAAGCACATAGAAGGAAAAGAAACACAATGCAGAGCTAATACCGACTACGCGAGCACACGGCAACACTTATACAATTTTACTTCACAGACGGCGCCGACAACACATATCCAAAACCAAGAAAAAGAGAAGAGAACCCTCAAGGATGAGGCGGGCCTGAGGCCGAGACCGGGTCGGGCCTACCCGTCTGGTGATGAGACGCGGAGCGGCGATGGTGCCTCAACTCCGCGGGCCTCGGGGGAAAGGAGGATTTCTACCCTGCCTCGAGTCCCGCGACGAGCGTCTCCACCTCGACCAGGTCGCGCCGTCGGCCTCCCTGGTGTGCAGCTCCCGGCACGACGTGAGCACCCCCTCGTCTGCCCTCGCCGCCTCTCCACAGCTCCGTCCTCTTCGCTCCGACTCCAACGCACACGACGACCAACTCAACTCCTTCTTGCTTCTTCTTCCCAACTCCACCGACTGCGAAGTCTTAACTCTCTTGACTGACGAACGCGGCCGCTTATATAAGCCCCGTGGCTTCGCCTTTGACCCCCTGCCTTCGACCTTTCACCTCGCTCCCGATTGGCCCGAGAAAAAGTGGGCGTGAATGCATTTGATCCATAAATTTGCATATAGCGATCGCCCTCCAACGCCCTGGAGGCGGGGCCAAATCGCCCCTCGCTCACCGATTGGACGGAACAAAAGTGGGCGTGTGTCGTTTTTGATCCGTTTTTGGAGCTGAAAATCCGTGGTTTTGTACACGCTGTTTGGCGCGCGCCCTGCACGAGTCCAACACCGGTACCCACAAGCGGCGCAAGAACGGTGGCGATGCGACGGTTGCGAGGTGTGACGTGAAGCGGCGCCGCGGTGGGTGGTTGATGTTGTGGTTGGTGGTGGTAACAATGGCGGTTGGTCCAAAATAAAGATAGTAAAAGAAAAACGGCTATCCTGAAGAGTCGCAGCACGCATAAATGACATGTATTCCCACTAGACAACGGGTTTGGGCCTAACTGCACATATACTTACCGAGATATCTCACCTAAGGGACCTGAATGGTGGTTTGCGAATTTGGTAACCACAACAATACAAATACATATATTTTGCTTTATAATTATACTTCACTGCAATGCTAAATTAAAATATATTAATTATTAGACTAGTCTTTTAAAAACGATAAATGTATAAACAGGCGAGCATTGGGTGGCTTTGACACCAACTCTCTGGTTTAATCATATCCAGCACTATTCACTGGTGTGCACGCACACATCTACGACTTGGACAGTAATATTCTCAGCATTGTTTCCATTTGTTTGATGATCCAACAGGTTTCTATAAGAAAAACATGCCAGACTATACTGTAAAAACAAGTTTTAATCCTTCTTTATTGTTTTTTCACATCAGATGATACAGTGAACATGGGCATCCTGCATTTGAATGGTCTTCCATCTTCAATGTTTTCTTAGATCCTCCTGGTCTGGGATTTATATTTTTTCCCCCCACCTACCCTTGTCTTTTCCATGGAACATCCGAAAAAAATCATAAAAATATTTAATTTCTAAAAATGGAAATTATATTTATATTGTTACGAATTCGCGCCCGCCGGCGTGCGAACGGCCGCTTTCCACTAATAGTTTCCGCTCGCCCACCGGACGGACAATTCAGTCGTGACCTTCCGGAGCAACGCCGGAACCCTGTCACGGGTGCGTCTTCAACCCCACCACGGCCGAGCCAATTTTCTACCCGCGCAGAATAGGGTCAATCGCTGAATCTCGATATACCCAATTACCTGCGCAGGTAGCCTACATGGATACCGTACCTCGGCGCAGGCGGCTTGGACACGAACCGCCCAAGCGGTTCGTTCCGTTCTGCAGTGATAACCGAGCGGGTATTATCGCCGGATTCGATTCTATTTAACGGGTATTTAACAACCCCAACTATTATTCCGCGATGCAAGATGGCATTTCAACGGGGAGAAAGGAGGACGCAACGAACGGGGTACATTCACCCAAGTACATTTATTTTACACATGCACATTTCCAAACAATCATGCAGTCAATGCAGGTATGGGAACAAATAAAGCGAAAACACTACAACCGACTATAAACAATTTATGTACAGCCACTTAACAGTTTTACTTCACAAGACACGGTGCCACCAACATTCATTCAAAAGCAAGAGAAAAGGAAAAGACCACCCCCATAGACATGGGGTCAGACTGGGCCCATGGGCCTTTATGGCGTGGGACTTGGCAGACCGAACGAATCCCACGAGACCGTTGCAAGTTACCTGCACCCTCGTGGTGCGATGGTGGGCGAGCTCTCTCCGGCGCTCTCCACACGGATGCGCAGGCTTGCGCGACAGAGCTGGCAAAGCGGCGCCTCCCCGTCCGCGTCCCTGGTCCGTGTGCCACGAAGAAGTCGAGCAGCCACGAAGAAGTCGAGCAGCCACCACACAAAAACCCAAGCACTTGAAAAACACCCAGGAGCTCACGAGCTGCCACCACGAAGGAAAAAAAACCACGGGCCGACGAGAAAAACACACGAGCTGTCAAGTTGCTACGAAGAAAACACATAAGCTGCCAGACCTGGCGTCCTGCACGCCCTTTTATTCCTCCTGCCAAGCCCCTCCGCTCTCGCCCCGCCCTCCTTCCAGAACCTGCGGGAACCTTCCAGAAAAGGGGCGTGCCCTCTCGCACCCCTCCCATGCACCTCACGGGGGCCGAGAGAATCAGAATTGGCACAGGTCCAGGGAGAATCAGGCGGGAAAATCCGCGTGCCATCGGAACTCCTCTGGTTTCCTTCGCTTCGTCGAGACGGTTTACATTAACGAAGAGGGCCGTGGTTTGGCGTGTGGAGACCGCCGTGAAGCAGTGGTCGAGAGCGACGTTGGTGGTGTTGACTTGGTTGTGGTGATGGTGGCGTGGTTGGCGTTGTGGTTATTTGGGAGCGATGTTGGTTGTTGTAATGGTGGTTGTTGTGGTTTGAGGTTGAAGTGTGGTTTGTCCAAAATAACGATAGGAAAAGAATAACACTATCTCAAAGGATCACAGCCCATTAAACAATGGTGGGGAAATCTAACTGAACACGGACTTATCGGCATAACTAAGTGAGGACCTATATGGTGTTCTGCGAATTTCCACAGCCGTAACAATATTTATATTTCGACCTTACTGACCCTACATTTTAGCTGAAGAACTGCGTAAACCAAGTTATAAAATAACTAAGGCCTAATATATATTTAATTATTTATTCTCAGTAGCAATATTCTTCTGAAAAGTCTACTACACTATATCGAAGGTCCTTCTCCTTCACTTGGTTGTACCTTTTAATGCTGTATCTGGAGCGGTTTGTTAAATCTGCAAGATAATTATGGGGATGATCAAGTTCCATAAAAGTTGGAATTAAATGGCTATCATTACTTGTAGAATACCAAAAAAAAGTTCTAGGTTCCAAGTCCCAAGAAGAATCCAGAATCTAAATATGGAACAGTGAATTGAATATTCATCACAGTTGTAAGAATTATTCTCCCTTATTTTAGTCAATAAAACCACACAGTTGCAATCACTGCTATTGAAAGTACCAACAAAATTTCAGTTACATGTCCATTTGTTTGTTTTTTGTATCCAAAGTCGAGGCTTGTGGAGGAGCTAGCACATCAAATGAATCGGCATGAAACAACAAAAAGAACAGCAGAAAGAGAGGGGGGAAAACACCAACAGCAGGGCCGAGGGACTAAATAGACTGAGACGGACAAACAAGGGATGCCGGTAAAAATGAAGGGTTGCGGAGGACACGGTGGACAACTATGGCCCAATTATGTAATAGTTACACTGTCAATGGATTATGATAAAAATTATATTTACAAAAGTCAGCATTTTTTTAACAATCCAATGGTAATTTTAATGTAGCATTGAGACACGAGTGTAGTTTGTTGTTTGGCTGAGCTTTGTTTTTGAGATCACAAATGTTACATGTTTAACTTGTTAATTGAGTTAAAGAAAATGAAGAATGTTGAAAGTATATTTTTGAAACATTTGCTATGGAGATAAGATAAGAGGTCATATATTATGGAAGTTTGCATGAGCTCTTTTGTTATCATGGAGCAACAAATTTGACTAACTGCTGGATAAACTCCATCGGTATCGATTTATTTATTTTTCCAATACCAGTATATTGGTGTGTTCATACCGGTATATATCAATTTTTTTTTTTGTTACGTATTGATATGACGTGCACATCTTTGACACATGGCAATTCGCGGCATACATCATGCACTCGATCTTTACAAGTGACGGCAACTTTTTTCATACGATTGAGACTTTGGTTGATTAAGAGAGTAAAAAGGAGTTCAGTTTTGTCGACAATGACTCGGCACGACCACCTGACTTCGCTGTTAAGGCAGCATGCTGGATGGGTGATGACGTTTTATATGAAGTCGAAGGTTGGACATACTGGAATCAGATGCCTTAACCAAGCAAGGCCTTGCAGACTTGACATCTGAAAAGGCCATTGCCATCGACCGCATGATTTTTGAAGTACAGTATTCCTAGATGGAGCTTTTTCCCCCATGATGAGAACAGTTAGTTTCAACTTGAACTTGGAAGCGATTTTGTTTTAAAGCGAGATCAGACGATGTGTACATGAGTGTTAAACGAACAGAGTGAAGTAATAATTAGTCAACACTTCACAGTCCTCTCTTGTTTTAAGCATGCTTAATTGCAAATTAGGATCAAGTGAAGGTCACTTTCAAGTTCACACTTTTCCATGAAACTTTCCAGTTTCCACTCGTTCGATTGTGAGATTGTAACTATGTGCATTGCACCATCACATAAGAGGGGTTCAAACACACGGGCAACATCAATCGTACTGAGAACTTATCCAAAGAAGAGAAACACAACACATTTTCTCATGTTGCAGTACTTGTACTTATTGCAGTCACTCGATTCATTAATGGAGTCAGACACATATTTAATCGTGATCAGTGCCTAAGCCTTATTTGTTGATAATACATAATATTATGTACAATAATAACACAATTAGAAATGAGCAGGATAGAACCAATCTCATAAATCTATGCAGAAAAATTACGGGCCCAGACAGGGAATCGAACCCAGGTCTTCTGACAAAACCGTACCAGTGCTCTGTCATTTGAGCTATCTGGGTGACCCACCAGCTGAGCAACACAATTCTTACACATGTACAAGTGCCGCTGTCTTTCCTCGACTGCTTCCGGAGCACTCGCTGCCAACCATAGGAGCATATAGGGTCTGCTCTGGAGAAGACATTCTTGAGAGCAGGCCCCAGCTGCCCCCCCCCCCCATAAATAGGTATTTGCTGTTTTCTCCAAAACTGCACGCACAATTTCGTTGAAATTTGACCACAATCTTCATCACCGGTGATGTAACAAAGTTTATCGACCGCATCAAAATCTGTGCTCATTATGGGGGTCTACGGGGGGGGGGAGGCGGAGGGGTTGACCCCCCAAAAGTATTTGCTGTCTACTCCGAAACTCCACACACAATTTCAATGAAACTTGACCACAACCTTCATCACCTTTGATGTACCAAAGTTTGTTCACGGCATTAAAAAATTCACGGTTTCAGGGTGTCTGCAGGTGGGTTTGAGTGAATGTTGCTCCTGATCCAGGTGAGCTTCAGGACAGGCGGTTCCATTTATTTTCTTTTTTTGTTGCTTAAATAGGGCAGGCAGTATATCGAAGAGGTATACACACTCACCTCTGAGCTGTTGAGTTAGGTTTGAATCTTGACACTCGGCTACAAGCTGTAACCTTGTTTCATGGGAAAAGCAACACATCAGTGTGTGTGCCGTCACTTGGATGGCCAATAAACCGGGCATCCCATCTGCTGGCATTAGTTGGTGGATGTTCTCAGGTCGATCCCACAAGGTATTTGAATTTGAGCCGTTCAAGAAGTAGTTGTTTTTGTTGAAGTTCTGGTGCTTTCAGATTGCATTTGTTTGAGTGTTTTCTTTTTTGCAGGATGTTGTGATGCACAAAATGAGGAAGGTTACAAAGAGAAGACAAGTCTGGGAGGAATTGCATGGTATTCCCTTTGCACCAAATGATCCTTTTGCTGGTGAGAACTTGCACACAATAATAATAATAATAATACAAGAAGGATTGGTGAGCGGGACAAGATTTCGATTTATGTGCAGTCCAAGCTCCACCCCTCTCCTCAGTGAGGAAGTGACACGCCTCCAGCCGACTTTTGTTTGGGTTTGGGTGTGAAGGTTAGGTTCGATACCCATGGCTGGGGCAGACATGAAACGCACGACGCCGAATCGATAACCCAGATACCCGAACCTGAAGCAGATCCACCCTCCAATCCCATCTCTCTTGATTAAATCTATCGTAAACCTGATGCCCATTAACCATGTCTTGTTGTGGAGAGGGACTACATGTCTCTTTCCAGGATCTTCCAATGCTACCACTATAAATCTATTACACACAGACTTAGAGGATATAACGATCTACACCGTGTGGCAGTAAAATGTGAGCTGAGCTGTGTTCATTGATTTTGCATCACCACTGGATGCCAATGTACATTACACGTTAAGTTATCATGGTACCGTGAAACAGATGTGGAACCCGAGTGTTACCTCGCATTCATGAGCCGTTAAAAAAAAAAAAATTGACGTAATTTCTCGTTTCTAACTCGTAATTACAACCCTGGCATTTTTGATAACAGACCATGACGATACCTCCTCTCCCCACCCCCCACAAAAGAAACGTTTCACCTTTCTGACTTAATGGAGGAAAAACTCTCCGATCCTAAAAATGAATGAATTGTTCTAGTTCTTGTTCCTGATCGATGCACCCTCTTGTGCATGTGCTGCGGTTGTAAAATGGCGGGCGTGCCTGTGTGCTTTATTGTAGACTCGTGTCCATGGGCATTCATATGTTGATTTGGTCCACGATATCACCATATGACTGTACTATGGAGCATTGCATTTATACACATCGAGATGCGATTCTAGGGTATTGTGACGTGTTGTTTGCATTTTATACCCAGTTTTTCCTTTGTTTCCATAATTATTTCAAAGACTGTATCTTTGAGAGATATAACTGCATCATTGAAAAGTAGATTATTGGTTAGTGCTAAACTTTGTCATTGAGAAGATTGTGTCGTTCCAGATGAAGGAGACTCTGAAATGAAAGGCACCGATGGCTTTTGACACAAGTTGATAAACATTTAGGCTGACAGGGTCTCAGAGGTTCAAATCAAAAACTTGGGAAAGAAAGAAAGTGGTTCATGGAGATTTTAACAGTACTACGTGATTTGGGGAGATGTCGGGGCAGGATGAACTTGCGCGCGTGTGTGTGTGTGTGTGTGTGTGTGTGTGTGTGTGTGTGTGTGTGTGTGTGTGTGTGTGTGTGTGTGTGTGTGTCTGTGTGTGTGTGTGTGCGCAGGTATCGAGCTGCCAGATTGCATGACACGAATGCTTGTGGTCAAGTGTAATGCTTGTAGGGTGTTCCTGCCCAGTTCCATGCTTGAAGTGGAAGTTCACCTCAAGGACCACATGCATGAAGAACTCCATGAGGCAAGGCTGTCGATGTCGATGCTTTGGGGCAATTCCGAGTCGACATTGACTCCTTAGTTGAAAGTTGACTCCACAGAAAAAGAACGTTCAGGAACGACCTCAAGTTTGTCTGTGCGATTGTTCATTGATTTTTGCAGAATCGCTTGAACTTTGCAGTGATTACACATCAGGGGCATTCCATGTCAAGTGCACACACACCCTCCCGACACTAATACCTCATTTTCTCCCCATATGTTGGTCATTTATTCACTTGGGTGAAAAAACTCAAAATACCAACTTTTAGACTTGTGGGCCCCCCAAATTTGGGCATCCTTGGCTGCCCCACAATCTTCCAGAGGCCATAATCACAGGTTGTAGTGATCCGATTTGGCTGATCTTGGTATCAAAATGCTCGTAAAAGCGAGATCTTTCAAATCGCGTAAAGTAAAATCACTCAAACAGTAATTCAAAAAGTTACAGTTTAGGGCGCCCTTTGACCTTGGGCCCCCGCTCCCCAGCCAAACCGATGGTCCTGATTTTTTCCGTGTGAGAATACCCCTTCATATACTCCAACACCTCAGCATAAATGAAAATGGGATCTCAATGGGTTCAAGTGTGATGATGGTTTTATTGTTCGGGGACTCGGGTGCTGGACACGCAATACGCCACAATACATAGCACAATATTTGAACACAAGATTTCCAATACACTATATCAGTATATTGTACATAAATTTTCCACATGCACATGCAGGAACTGAAAGTGATACTAGTATGAGTGAGAGTTTTTCCTTGCATATTATAGTCAAGATTTCTTGCCAACCAATGTTTTATTTGACAGCTGTGTTTCTGTTTTACTGATTGTGTAGGTTCTACCTGAAGCAATTTTGGTTCTACAGAAAGAAGTATATCAGAAATGTCTAAAATGCAGTGATCTTCAATGTCAGGAAAAAAGAAACTATTTGCGGGCCCGTTTGGATGAAGAAAATTCACTTTCACTTAATGAGTGTCCTGAAAGGCTTCCATGATGCAGGCAAGCCACCATTTTCCATCATAGTGCACTGTGACATAACCTGAGAGTTTCCTGTTAAAAGTTGGTGCAGATTTTGAAATAGCTGACTCTACGGTGTTCCTCGCTAAGGCTGAATTTGCGTACTTGAAGAGCAGTTTTAGAAATAGGGATGAAAGCATGAACTTTTTGAGTTCCAGCTATGGTTTTGGCCGTTTTTAACCTTTTTTCCAGATTTCGTTCTTCCTCGTCATACTCCTCTTGGATCCTGAAACCGAACTTCATTTCTTTCAAACCATTTTCAGCAAAGGCGAAAAGATCTTTTGGAGAAATAATTTGACTGTCGTAAGGTCTACGCAGGCTCTCACGTGTTGCTTCTCGTTTGACTGTACCTCCCACGCCATCTGAAGGGCCCTTGCCATGACTTGTGGCAAAAAAATGTCATTCTACGTCAACACCATACTCTAATTTGTGACGACATAGGTTTATGAAGGCTTTGCAATTCTTATATTGGCCAGCGCAACCGTCTGAGAAATAGTAAAGTTTCTTTACATTTCCAAAGCTAGATTTCAAGTGTTCATTGAGCATTCTTTGGAAGAGGTGGACTGAGACAACGTCGTGAGTATTGAATTCTGATATAATCGTGAACGAATCGTGGTTTAATATGCCGTCGTCCGATTTGAAATCGTAAACCCAGGGGTGAATTGTCGCTTGAGAGCAGTTCCAATGGAATCCTTGGGCCGCATTCTGTATGACAAATGAATCGTTCTCTGAGAAGTCTCCAATAATGACAAATTCTCCTTCACCAATTTTGTCTTTCTTATTTTTCAGAAACTGAGATTGGGCCTTGGCAATGAAGTCGTGTCTCACTAATTTCACCGCGCGTTCACAGAATTGATTAATGAATTCTTCCAAAGACAGGACCATGGAGCTCAGTTTAGATCTGTCGGTGGATGTCCACCGTTTAAACTGAATTCCTTCAATATCCTCTAGTTCATAAGCACCCAGTAGCTCGGTTTTGAAGTCTTCAATTGATGGGCAACTTTCACAAGTTCTTAAATAACATGCCGGTTGTGTTGGGTTACAAACTATGCGTGCTATCACATGATGATAGCTCGGAAGTTCAGCTATCTGTGGCATTTTGGAACCAAACATCATGAGTTTCACATTTTGATGCATCGTACATACACATACACTGTGTGTACCGCCTGAACCGGCCAGGACACACTCCGAGGGACTGAGCATGGCGAACTTCGCCAATCCAACTTTCAAGCCAGGGTTCTTCTCTTTGAATTTCTGAAACAGTTCCTTGAGATTGTTTAGTACCAGGTGCTTTTGAATTTTGTCTTTTCCATGTTCATTCCTGACCACCACACAGTCCTTTTTTTCTGGCATTATTCGGCTGACTTCATCACTTCGGTAAAATTCGGTTACGGCGGATTTCACTTCGTCAGGCAATATTTTACCCTGTTTGGGATTTGGAGACTATAGCATACCATTTTCTTTCTCTAAATTTTGGGCTTGCAGAGCCATTCTTTGGGAGCAACTGAATTCACTCATCATCCCTCTGATGCTCATATTCCTAGCAAATATTGTTTCAGAGCAAATATCTATGCTGACAACGTATTTTTCTTTCAGGCTTTTGATCACCTCTGGCATGCAGTTTTCATCACATTTTGACGCTGTATTTTGTGTTTTCTCCGCAGTGCTTGGTCCAGCAACTAGTTCTAATTTCTTTCGCACAGAATCTTCCACTTTACTTCGCTTTTCAGGAACGTACCCTGGGTTCCTATGCGCCATTCGTTTGTCGAATCGGCTTTCGCCTATCATCGATAACGACTGCTTTAATAGGTCAACTTCTGCTTTTTGCTCAAAAACCTCCTCGTCCTCATCTATCGAAATAGATTCTGCAATGCCTTCGATAGTACCTTCTGATGATAATTTCGAACTGGTCGAAGATGATTCTTCAATACGCTCTGGTGACAACTGAGTTTTTTTCTGCACGAAGTACAAAGTCTGTCATCTTTTTTCACCTTTTGAAGAAAATTTCATCAACATATCATTTGACACATTGTGAAGATCTTTTCGGTGTTTCGTTTTATGGCAGCTGAACGGATCGCAACAGTATTTTCGGAACTCCTTTCGATCTTCAGTCGCCATGCTTACTGCAATATATGCAAAAACTGAGATTAGCCCATTTATAACTTAATTCGATGATGGTTATACAAAAAATGTACACTTAAAAATCAATAGACACAATGGGCAGAATAATTTTTTGCAAATGATGCAATATATATATATATATATATATATATATATATATATATATATATATATATATACATACATACATACATACATACATACATACATACATACATACATACATATATACATATACAGTCATGCGCCGCTTAACGACGTTTTGGGCACCGACGATCTGCCAGCTCTGAAAAAATAAAGAAAAAAATTGTAACTAAAAAATTCCTATCGCCGAGTGATGTAGCCTCGTATAAATATAGCAAATACAATTATGTACACTGTACAGTACATAATACCTCATAATGATAATAAACGACAGTGTGGCCCTGTTATAATGCGATCGTTGAGGTCCATAAAATGTCATCGCGAAAAAAACAGGATCCTGCCAAATCGGGATTCAAGGAAATCGGCTTTCAAACTGAACCAATGTTTGCACGTTTACCTTTTAGCAAGTAAATTACCTTTGAATTGAAGAATTCCACGAATAAATCGTTGTTCTTAGTCGACATTAAAACACAAATTTGTTTTTAGTGAAGCATTTTATGTTGTTGGAACGATCGCACTGTTCCGAAAATATATATCACAATTGACAGGTGCTCGTTTCTTCATTTGTAAATTATAACATAGATGCAATGATTACGTATTTATAAAATCCAAACGCTATTTATTCACCTTTATAAAATCGATGCGAGAGGAGATTGTAAGCTGCTGCTAACAACACCGATGGCCGTCATGAACAGCACAAAGGTAAATCTAATGTGTCTTCCGTCTCTCTTGGATGTGTGTTACAATTGCCAACAGTATTCAGTACAGTAACATGCTGTACGGGTTTGTATCCGAGGAGCAATAGGCTACACCATATAGCCTAGGTGTCTAGGTTTGTGCAAGTACGATGTTTGAAAACGAAAGAAAAAAAATGATGTTCACACAACGACGACGTCGCTTAACGACGCGTTTCTCAGAACGTTACCCCGTCGTTAAGTGGCGCATGACTGTATATAATAGTCCAGAGATTATTTTCAATTTCAGACATAAAGTCGCCTGCCAGCAGGTGATGTCATTGGAACGATGACGGCAAACGTCGCCCAATGTCGAATTAAGAATTGGTGATATGTGGATCCCGAACAATAAAACCATCATCACACTTGAACCCATTGAGATCCCATTTTCATTTATGCTGAGGTGTTGGAGTATATGAAGGGGTATTCTCACACGAAAAAAATCGGGACCATCAGGTTGGCTGGCGAGCGGGGGCCCAAGGTCAAAGGGCACCCCAAACTATAACTTTTTGAATTACTGTTTCGGAGTGATTTTAATTTACGCAATTCAAAAGATCTCGCTTTTACGAGCATTTTGATACAAAGATCAGCCAAATCGGACCACTACAACCTGTGATATGGCTTCTGGAAGATTGTGGGTCAACCGGGGGCACCCAAATTGGGGGGGGGGGCTAAAATGGGCCCCCAGGTCTGAAAATTGACACATGATGATTTACCGTGGATACAAACACTTGCACAAAAAAAAGAGTGAAATCTGAGACTGTCAAAATTTCGCTGAAAAATGTGTACACTTGACATGGAATGCCCCATCATTATCCTCTTCCAAAATGCTTTATTTCACTGGGTTTTTCCAAAAACTTGTAAAAACAAAAAAAATTCATGTAAATTATATTGTCTGTTTGCCTGCCATGGATGCCATATCCTCCCTGTCCTCTGTCTCACCAAATGTTGTAGGTATAATGAACAATGTCTTGCAATTATATTTACGACACCTAAGTTTACTTACAACTTTTATTCCATTTGGCTCTGTCGAGCGTGGACTTCTTTTTTTTTTTGAGCGTTTGCTTTGCCAGATGCATCACAGCATTCCACTGAGTGGTTCTTCAAACTCAACTGTCATGAGATGGTTGTTGTCTTCATTTTTACCAATAATCACAGGATTGTTATTGTTCTATGGCCTTTGGTTAAATCCTTTGGTTAAAAAGAGCAGCAACATCCACTGCTGTAATTAAAGTTTCAACTGATAAAAATCTTAAATTTAATCTGACGTCACTCTTTGACATGCATGGGTTTTCCCTTTCATGTCCAGGCAAATTATTATTTTCCCATTTAGTTGTCAATTTTCACATTGGGCGAAGAAGCGGCTTACAACGCTACAGGACTCTACAAGCAAGTTTATGGACTCTGTTTGGTCTAGATTCCCAACAGTTCTTCTATTCGCCAATCAACTGTCTGGATTCCCAACTGGGAAATTGGGATGCCAGCTGAACCACTAAGCTAATAGTTTATTAGGTTTAAAAAACAACATACATCCGTCGAGGCTAATAGAACAGAGCAGACACAGTGGGGTGTAGGTGAAGCAGGTGGACATGAAAGTACCACAGTACAAGTTGTCATTGCAGGTGAAAGGGGGACGGTCTCAGTAGATGTTTTAAGCTCAGAAGAAGAAATGGGAGATGCTTTGAGGTGGCAGTGCATTGGCGGCTTTGTGGAAAAAGCATGAGGCAACAGATGGGTCCACAGGAGGGAATTGAATTGAGGAAGCGGGGAATGAATGGAGATGAGCTTTTGGCTTCGGCTTGAAGAGCATAACAAGGTAAGATTGTCTGTTCAAATAGTATGTGCGACTTACAGTAGGCAGGAGTTGGTGAGAAAGGTGATACGGTGGGAGTAGCAAGATCAGAAAACGCACGATTAAAAAAATACCGCAAAGCCGAAAACGTGTCTGCACAGAATGAGAAGCAGACAAAGACCCATCCTCTTGTCACAATGTGCCAATGACAAAGAGAAGGCCTTAGAATTCACAGCCTCAAGGAGGACAACATGAGAAGCAGCATCACCACCCTGGCACACTATAGACTGCTGCTACTACTACTCTATTGGTCCCAATTACTTCCATGGGGTTGGCTGAGAAATATTTTTGGCAAAAGTCATTTACAAACTGGCTGTGCAGGAATTTGGCTAAGTTAGTAGCCATTACACATGTCCACTAACGACCAGTACTGTCAGACAGGTATTCCAAACCCAAAGTCCTTCCAATGGATGGACGCACACATTGATGCATTGCCCTGCATGTGAAACACCAGGGTGACAGCTTATAGCTCGGTCAAATTTTAATTCAGATGAGACAGCTCAGATGCAAGTGAGCATACCTCAAAGCTATGTCACCCCTTACTCCCCATCCTCCCCCTCACCCCATAGTGAGGAGTTATATTAAATAGTGAGTGGGGAATCCTTGCACCCAGGCACCAACCGTATTTTTCACCACTTTGGACATCTTTCTCTTCAAACTTTTTTTTTTTCTGTTCCGCTCCTCATTCGGCAATATTAAGCTATTTAAATGTTGATTAGTTTGTTGTTTGAAATTTGCCGACAATTTGGGTTTGTAACTCCGTGGTGGCACTTTCTCCACGAGTGTATTTCTGGAAGCCATTTGACTGCTCTTGTCTATGATTTGTCCGAAGTTTGTAAGCACTGCTGTGCTTTTTCTTTGATATAATTGGGGATAAACATCAGCTATTCACAAAGACGAGTGTTAAGAAATGATGAAATACAAGCACACCACACCAATCAGGCTTGAGTACACACATTGGTTAAATTACTTTTGCATCTGTCGAGCTCAAAAATTTGTTCCACTTGCAACAAATGTTGATTAAAAACGTGATTATGTTTTTTTCACAGGTGTTTTGGGACAATGCCGCTCGCTATGTTGAAAATGTCGCTCAGCTCATGATTACAAATATGCGTTACAAGTGTCTGTACGAGAAGTTCAAGAACGTACGTACATCAACGTTCTTAGCGTAATGGAGCTCGTTAGTGTCAGTGTGATGTGATCCAGTGCTTATTGCCTGTCGTTCATAGTCAGTTTGCTTTAAACAATGGCATTTATCTGATTGAATGTTGTGACATTGAATCGGAGTCTTTCTGTTAGCTAAGAGGGAATGATGTCGTTTTTCGTAGTTCGATGCAAACCTGCCCTTCTTCATCACACCGAGGAATTTGAGAACTTGAGTCATGATTCTGTGACCTGAATAAACTGAAATGTTAATTTGCGATTACTTGGTCGGATGTACATTCTCCAACAGGGTGAAGACCCCTGGGCTGATTTGGATGACATTGAGGAGGCCGAGGGAGCCGAGGCCGAGGGAGTCAAGGCCGAGGAAAATAGACAAAGGTGGTGGTGCTGATCGTGGTGACAAACCATTCCAAGAAGAGATGTGCAGTGTGGTCGATGCTCACAGAAACACGGAAGATAGACAGAGGAACACAAAGTCTGTCGTCGAGTCGGGCACTAAACAGGAGGAAGAGGAGGAAGAGGAAGAAGATGAGGGAAGGGAAGAATATGACGAGGGAGATGAATATGCTTGTGAGCAGTATGAGAGGAAGGATGAGGATGAGGGGGAGGATGGGAGTGGAAATGAGAATGCATTGGCTTCTGGAACAGGAGAGATTGAATTTGAAGAGTTTAAAAAAGAATCTGGAGAATAAGTTGAGTGACAAGGTGGCATTTTGGGGAACAACAAAAATTCCTTTGACGTTTATATTCAAATACGAGTGCCTCAAGGTTAATGTGCAGTTTTTGTTTCTGCTAAATGTAAAAGAATTGACAAAGCATTGAAAGTCTGTGGAGTGTTATTAGCAACATCGAGCAATTCTTGTAGAAAGTGATATCACAGCTGCGCAAAGAATCCTGGGTATTTCGAAGATGGCAGTGAACTGTAGGAATGTTGTCATGAAGGTTTTCGGGTGAAAAAAGTGTCAAAATATCTTTAATCCGTGCATGTCCACTATTATACAGAAACGTGTTTGAATGTTGCAAAAATTTCCAAATGGAGGCAAATATGGTCCGTTCCAGAACGTCATTCTTTGGGCATTCACTGACTGCATCAACATACAGCAGAACTGTGCATCAGTGTTGAAAGTGTGGAAGCCATCATTGAATCTTACACAACTATAGTATATGAGAGTAGTACTCTCGTATACTATAATTCTCACTGTAGCATTTTTGCCTGGGAGTCCAGATTTGTCATGATGCGACTTTAATCTGTTCAATCCACTTTATTGTATGGAGTCCAGCATCGAATTTCAGTGATGAGAGTGGGAAAGCAGGTATTGTGACATGGCGATGTATCTATCGTAAACACTCACATGCGTCTGCCACCAATACATTACCGATTGCCTTGAAAGAACAGCTCATTATAAATAGGAGACATTTTGGGGGAAAATAATGCATCACTTTTACTTCTTTCACATTACCCAGAACAAAACGTGTTGGTTAACCTTGACCCACCATCCTGGATTGGTGTACTTTGTACATTTTCTTCATTTGTGAGTCGATGGCACAAATTCATTTGTGTATCCTGCTGAAACGTGAACTTTTTACAATAAAGTTTTGGTTTTGTTTTCCTTTAAGCACTTTTGGTCACTTCCTCCACTTTCGTTTGAAATCCACCACAGAGGTTTGTTTGTGCTCAGTATAGGGAATGTGCATTGCTCTTTCTATTCTTCGAACCACATGTATGCCATGCCTTCACGGGCAAGTCAGTCCTTGCTTACAAGGTACCAGTCGGTTTCTCCGTTGAGATCAAAGTTGGCAACATAAACGAGGATGGGCACAGACACCATTTGTTTTTGTATGCAAAGCCGGGGCTCGTGTCGGAGTTAGAAAAGTAAACATCGGAACGTAGTTCCTGGGAGCTTATGCGACAGCGTGTCAGTCCATCTGTCCATCCATAAACGTTTGCAATTTTTCTCCGAACCAACACGCACAATTTTGATGAAACTTCACCACAACTTTCATCACCCATGACGGACTAAAGTTTGTTCAATGTACACATGATTTCGATGAAACTTGACCACAACCTTCATCACCCGTGATGTACCAGTGTTTGTTCACAGCATAAATAAATAAAAATCCAGTTATTTACTTTTTTCTCCATTAAATATCTTATGGGTTATCCATGCCTGCCAGTGGTTCCCTGGTTTTTTATCCAGCCGCTACCAGGTGAGCATCTCGGGGTATTGTCCCTATTTTACATCCGCCACTGAAGGTGAAGGAGGCTATGTTTTCACCCTCGTCTGCCTATCTGTGTGCAGGATATCTCAAAAAGTTGTGGATGGATCCAGATGAAATTTTCTGCACAGGTTTGGTGTGTGACAAGGACGAGCTGATTAGATTTTGATGACGATCAGGTCAGGTATGGGAGCATGCGCCAGAGCAGCGCGTCGCTGCGTCCACTTTCGGCCGGTACTCCAGGGGGCTCCGTCTGGCCATCCCCCAGGCAGATGCCTGGCCCATCCCCATCTCCTTGAGATGCCGATCAACCTGCTGCAACCACGAGGCACGTGGTCGGCCCATTGGCCTCCTCCACTCATGAGACTCCCTTGCTAAGAGAATCTGGTGAGCAGGATCAGCGTCAGGAAAACAAGCCACATGTCCATACAGCCGCAGCTGACGCTCACAGACTATGCAGGTTACAAATCTTATTTGAGTCTCTCTCAGCAACCGCTCATTGGACACAAAGTCCGATCAGCGATAGCCAAGGATTCTCCGAAGAGACCTGGTACCAAAGGAATTAAGTGTCCATCTCAGATCCTTGGTCAGAGTCCAAGTCTCGCATCCATAGAGCCAGCACCAAGGACCTGAAGACTCGGACTTTCGTCCTCCCACACAGGTACCAGCAGTGCCACACCCCATTATCCAGTGAATCCATGACTACCCAGGCCCGACCCAGACGTCTATTGACCTCTGAATCAAAGCCAGCAGAGACATGAATATCACTGCCAAGGTAAGTGAATCTCTCCACGACAACATCCTCACCACAAACAGCCACAGACAGAACAGCGGCATCCAAGATGTCATTGAAAGGCTGGGTCTTAGTTTTGACCCAGGAAACCCGTAATCCCAGTAGCTCCGACTGCTCATTCAGCACCTCGAGGGCCCCCAAAAGGATATCTAAAGTATCCGCAAAGATTACGAACCCAAACTGCATCATCTGCGAAATCAAGGTCAGAGATCTTGACATTCCCAAACGATGCACCGCAGCTTGATCTCTCCGATATCCTCCCTAAAATCCAGTCCATACAACTGCTGAAAAGTATGGGGGCCAGTACACACCGCTGACGAAGTCCAGTAACAACTCGAAATAAGTCAGAGATGGTACCACCACATCTCATATCACAGCACTCTCAGTACCAGAGTATAGTTCAGACATCAGATCGATCCGTTTTGGTGGCACCCCACGAAGACCAAGAATCCTCCAGAGGGCATCCCGATTCAATGAATCGAATGCTTTACAGAGATCAACATAGGCTGCAAGCAGCTCCTGTCAAAACTCTTGTCTGCGTTCGGTGAGGACACGAAGAGCAAGGATACCGTCAGTCGTTGACCTCTTTGATGTAAAGCGTGACTGTTCTGGATGCTGGTGCTCAAGCAGATGGTGGCGAACCCTATCAAGAATTATCCGAGGAAAGACCTTGCCTGGCACTGAGAGCAGCGTCACCCCTCGGTAGTTGTTGCAGTCTTGGCGATCACCCTTACCTTTCCAGAGAGGGACAACAAGGCCCCTCTTCCAGTCAGTTGGGATGATGCCTGTGTTCCAAGCAGGGCACAGAACTGCAAGCAACGACATGAGTGCAGCATTTCCACCAGCCTTGAGGAGTTCAGCATGGATGCCACAGAGCCCTGGAGCTTCACCCCATTTCAACCGGTTCACCGCAGCCTGTTTTTGCACAAGCGATGGTGGACCACAGTTGATTGGAGGGTCAGCAACAGGAATTGTAACACCCCTGACGTCCAACTCGACAGCTGGTGGATCAGCCCGATACAACCTACCTGTGTGGGAGGACGAAAGTCCGAGTCTTCAGGTCCTTGGTGCTGGCTCTATGGATGCGAGACTTAGACTCTGACCAAGGATCTGAGATGGACACTCTGACCAAGGATCTGAGATGGATCTGAGATGACTTGAGTGCTACAACCGCTCAAAGTAACTGGCCCAGTGGGACTTCACTTTGGACTCCTCTGTCAAGAGCCCACCACCCTCTGCTCTAACTGCAGTACACCGAGGGATGGGCTTGGATGAACGCAATGCGCAAATTCCCCTGTAAGCAGGACGAGAATCCCTTGACCACAGGTGATGCTCTACCCCCTCACAGATTCCTCGCACATAGGCCTCCCTGTGCACCCTTGGCGCACGTCCAGTTTTACGCCTCAGCTCCCTGAACAGCTCAGCTCTGCCATTCAGCCTGGCCCTGCAACTCTGGTCAATGGAATCCAGTGTCCCTTGAGAGACAAAATTCTTCTTTGCCCTGCGGTGAGTTCCAAGACATCTACTGGCAACATCAAGGTCGGAGGTCTTGAAGGCACTCCACAATTTTTCAGGACCTCCCAAAAGCACCCAGACTCTTCAAATATCCACTCAGCTTGTTCGCAAACTCCACAGCTTCCCTCTCATCCTTGAGCTTGCCAACATCTAGCCGAGGCTGGGATGATACCATTCTCCTGGATTTAAGGTGCAACTTCAGAGTTGCTACAACAAGCCGGTGGTCAGTATTGAGGAACTGAGCACTCCGGTAGACCCTGCAGTTCTAGATCATCCAATAGCAACCATCAACGAGAACATGGTCAATCTCCTTCGTCACACCACCAGCATTGGAATACCAAGTCCAGCGATGAGCTTGTGGTCGATGAAACCATGAACTCGCCACCCTAAGTCCATGACTTCTTGCAAAGTCAAGGACCTTAGTGCTATTCTGGTTCATAGTTCCAGACCCATGGGGATCAACACATGTCTCATAACCATCCCTATCAGTTCCAGTTGATGCATTGAAATCCCCAAAGACTAGAAGTGTATCTCGTCTGGGGCACTGATCAACCACAGACTCAAGCGTGGCGTAGAATGTATCCTTCACAGTGAGGTCACTCACCTCAGTCGGAGCATGAAGCCTCTGGTATGGTTCAAGATTACGTTGGTATCGCGATTGAAGACGCGTGACCCGAGGCTTGTGCTGAGCCAGCCGGCATTATAAACCTCAGAGACGGTGGTGGTGAGGGTGGCGCCAAGGATCGGGTGAGAATCCCGCCACCCCGCATCCGCAACAATATATATTGTTACGGTTGTGGAAATTCGCAAACCACCATTCAGGTTCCATAGGTGAGATATCTCTTCAGTACATGTGTAGTTAGCCCCAAACCCGTTGTTTAGAGGGAATAAATGTGATTCACTCGGGCTGCGACGCTTTGAGTCAGTCGTTTTTCTTTAACTTTAACTTAAGTTAGTTAGCTTAAGTACACGAGGTCACTCGCCTCAGTCGGAGCATCACTCGCCTCAGTCAGACACCTAAGGAGTGACGAATCCTTAGTCTCATAATACGCTCGTTGACCGGTATTACCTCAATTATCATTGGAGTCAGCTTATTGGACACAGCTACAGCAACTCCTTGGGTATGGTAACCATCAGAGCGACCACACCAACAGTAGGTGTAACCACCCACTATGATCTCACCGCAATCTAGTCTCTGAACCTCAGAGAGTGCTGCAACACTGATGTCCAAACGCTTGAGCTCAAATGATAACAGTGACAGGTGATCATCCTCTCTTAGGGATAGGACATTCCAGGCACCCACCCGAAGGGACCGCCTCAGGTTAACCCAAGGAGACCGTCGTCTGGTGGACGACACCTCAGCACTACTTCGACACACTCTCCCGCAATGTGACCCAGGGATGTTACCCCCTGGTTTCCATGGGATTCCGTTTTCCATGGCTGGGTCCATGGGATTCCAAATCTGGATGTAAACGATCCAGAACTGTAGTCTGTGAATCAAGCAAACACACCAGTCTGTGAATTATCGTATGGATGTACAGTTCAACCAGATGGAGCATGAGAACGGTTTTGGGGGTGTGTTTTTGCCTATACACCGCCCAAATAAAGGTACATGTTACATGCTTGGAACGAGATCGCCCGTCGGGTGGGTACTCTGCTAGTTATTGTAATACTAGTAAAGGTGCCCGTCTTCGATGGGCGTCACTGGCAACATTTGGTAAAAGACAGATAGCATGAATGTATCTTAAACAATATATTATATCATTTTTATCCATTGATTATTATCATTCAGGTTTTCCCCTTCGACTGTCCCGCAGTAGCTCCACTTCGATGACATTACCACGTAGTTTAGTGACTACACAACGTGTACCATTCGTGAGTTCCGGAGGATCCATAGAGCGCATTAAAATTACAGGTCACCCTACTTTAAAGTGATCGAAAAGGCTGGATCAGTTTCGTCTACATATTCATATCTTGTAGATTTTAGCTGGCCGGATCAGTTTCGTCTACATATTCATATCTTGTAGATTTTAGCTGGCCGGATCAGTTTCGTCTACATATTCATATGTTCTAGAATTTAGCTGATTGTGAAACTGTTAACAGCATGTCGATCGGATGGTTCTGTGATTTTCTACGGTAGTAAACAGAAGTACGACTTAAGCCTGTACACCACTATGCGGAGACCCGAGATTTTTATGTGCACGTGCTCAATCCCGCACCCACCCGGAAAAGACCCAAGTACACTGTCAGTACTCACCTCCACACTAAAACGATGATCATGATTTTGTGTTTAACCGTAACTGACCGGGCGATACTTTGTTGGCAGTTGGTCCGGCTGGGCGGCGGGTATCGGTCGATGAAAATTTCAAAACGGCAACCATGTATAAAAAAAGCAAAGAAATACTTTGTACTTCGTCAGAAAGTCATGGTTTTGTGAAGAAACTACGGCACATGGAAAGTGAAAATTTGTCAGATATGAACTCAACTGTTTTCTCCCCAAATGGAGCGTGATTCTATGAGCCGAACACATCTTAGTGGTCCTCTAAAAAATGGGAAACATTTTTATTTCTTTTTTGTGCAATAATTCCTCCCATGTTGCAAATGGAGTTTGTTTAACTGTTTAACTACCATAATCATCAAAACGAATTTTGAGGGGCCTCTTAAGGAAGACAATAATATCATTACTATATTTGTCAAAGCTCATTTCATTTCATGCAGTAACAAAAATCTGATGGTGGAACAAAAAAAGGGGCATGCCAAAATATATATATATATATATATATATATATATATATATATATATATATATATATATATATATATATATATATATATATATATATATATATATATATATATATATATATATATATATATATAAAAACACCAAAAAAAAATATATTTTTTTGCATTTTCTTCTTTGGATGTTGTGTTGATAAATTGTTGTGGTGTTGATGTCGTGTAGGCATGATGGGCTGAATGTCCTCCACCTGCGTCTGATTTCCTTGTAAACAAATCTCGTATAAAGCAGCAAAAACCATGTCCTGTGCTAACTTCCCGCATTTTTTTTATTGGAATGTCACGTGATTGTGAACTGCTTTCATTTATGATTATTATATGGGAAGGTGCACAAGCTCCACCACAGAAATCGGTTCCATTTTTAACTTGGCAGGTAAAAAACATCTGGTCACATTCACCCACATTCCGGGCACGGTGGGTGGGGGAGTGAAAGGTGTGGTCTCGCTGAACTTGCGAGGAGGGCGTCACTAACCCGGATGGTAACGTGGAGGAGGCGTGGCGTCCCGAGCGGAAGTGAAACCTGACATTGGAACACCTTTCGGTGAGTGTCTCGGGAAAATGTTTCCGATACCGGATGGATATATATATATATATACATTAAACAGCAACCGCAGGTTACGGCTTTGAACTAACTGGTAATATTGGTTATCCATTTAAAGTTAACGGAACTTATCATGGAGGGAGTGCCGGTGAGATGGAAAAAGCATCAGCTGAGCTAACAGCTACACGGTGATACACTCATCGTGATCCCGCTTCGTACTTCTCCGCCATGGCTGATATGAAAGGTAGGGTGAAGCTCCTTAAATTATCCCGTGACTGGCTTCAGTTTTCTGATAATTTATATATCGTAATTCGCTGCAAAATACAAGAGAATAGAAAAACACGTAAAAATGAAGCGTACCTCGTTGCAAACCACAAATATGAACCTCATCCGGGTATATTACAAATGAATCTTTGTGTTTTTTTTTTTTTTTCCACACAGTTCGCAAAAAATAAAAAATAAAAAAAAGGAATTTTTAACGTTGGACAACTTGCATCGATCGTGTTTCACTTTCCCCACAGTCAATGCGCATTAACAACGTTCAACCACAGCGGAGACATTTTCAGTTGGAGGGAAATGTCTGCGATCATGTCGGGACGTCGTTGAGCGCAAAAGAACGAAATCGTGAATTAATTAATTAATTCCAGCCTCTTGCTTGCTCTTTGCGTCGCGCCAGTCATGGCCTACTCTTTCCAAGGTTCGCAAGGTAATTGTGAGCACAGACAGGGACGGCCGCCGGTTTTTCCGAGAAGAAATGGCGTTTTTGTGGTGTGGTGTAGTTTTTGAACACGACGGCCCTGTCGGATTGGTTTGTCTCATTGCCGTGTGCTGTTAACCACACTAGTCGAGCCTGAGGCCTACACAGCACAGAAAATCGTAATTTCTTTTTTGTCGATGAAGCTTTGTCGCCGTGGTTCGGATTTCATTAAAATCCTGTTTTTACCTTTTATTTTGTAATGGACGTCAAACTGGCCCGAAATGCTGTCATTGTTGTGTGTGTACTGTTTGTTCGAGTATCTCCGACGAAAAAAATACAATATATATATATATATATATATATATATATATATATATATATATATATATATATATATATATATATATATATATATCGTAGTTTAATAATCTCTTCCTACACGAATATGATCGTCTGCCATTGTTATATAAATTATTATTACTCGAAGCACCCTCTCCCTCTGGGAGCCGTCAAGGGGGTCAAGTTGTTATATTTATGCCTATTTTACTCCAAGGGGTGCCAGGATTGCACACCCAAAAAGTGGTTGCGATCGGTTCAGCCGTTTTTGCGCTACCTGGGAACGGACAGACGGACAGACATTTGGTGGGAGGGAGTAATGGCAAACGACGCTGTCATTGGTGGAATGAGCCAAGACGAGAGAACGGGGTCAAGGGGGAAAAAAATCGATGAAGACCGTCTTGGTCTTTCTTTTATTGAGAGTTACCGAAACACCTACTTGTTCGCCCAAAACAAATAGGTGTTTGTCCCCCCGGGGTTAGGGGTGGGGGACTAATAGAGTCGTGGCCAAAACTACTATCACCCTTGCACTTTTTTTTTTTCTTTCAAATAAGTCACAATTTTCTCGAAAAATAAGTTGAAATTGACAAACGTATTTTGTCTCCACAATTGTTTATTTCACTGTTAATGTTACAAAACCTTTGTTTATGATTCAGAACATAACAAATCCTTTTAAATCATAAAGAAAAATAAATGGCATTGGCAAAATTATTGTCACCCGAGATTTAATATTTGGTATCATGGCCTTTGGACAAAATAACTGTAGTGAAGCACTTCCGATAGCCATGAATGAGCTTCCTACACGTCTCTACTGGTAGTTTGTCCCACTCTTCTTGTACAAACTGCTCCAGTTCTCCCAGATTTGAAGGGGGCCTTCTCCCAACTGCTGTTTTCAGATCTCCCCACAGGTGTGCAATGGGATTTAGATCTGGACTCATTGCTGGCCACTTCAGAACAGTCTGGCATTTTGTCTTGAACCATTCCTGGGAGCTTTTTGAAGTGTGTTCGGGGGTCATTGTCCTGCTGCAAGACCCATGACCTTCGATGGAGACCCAGCTTTCTGAGACTGGGTTGAACATTGTGCTCCAAAATACCTCCTTGGTAATCTCCTGATTTCATGATGCCATGCACACATTCAAGGCACCATGTGCCAGAGGCAGCACAGCAACCCTAAAACATCACTAAACCTCCTCCGTGTTTGACTGTAGGGATGGTGTTCTTTTCTTTGAAGGCTTCATTTTGTTTTTGGTAAACATAGAGATGATGTGCTTCACCAAAAAACTCTAATTTGGTCTCATCTGTCCACAGGACATTCTCCCAGAAGGATTTTGGCTTGATCATGTGTTTTGGCAAACTCCAGTCGGGTGTGTGTGTGTGTGTGTATATATATATATATATATATATATATATATATATATATATATATATATATATATATATATATATATATATATATATATATATATATATATATATATATATATTTCTGTCTGTCTCTCTTTCTGTCTGTCTCTCTGTCTCCTGGATCTCCTACCATCGAAACCCCTTTCATTGAGTTGGCGATGGATGGTGCAAGTTGAAACTGTCGTACCTTGTGTCTGAAGGTCAGCTTGAATCTGTTTGGCAATTGATCGAGGTGCTTTCTCCACCATTCGAACAATCCTTCGTTGTAATCTTCGATCAAGTTTTCTCTTGCGGCCACGTCCAGGGAGGTTGGCTACAGTGCCATGGGCCTTAAACTTTCTGATAACATTGCGTATGGTGGACAGAGAAACATCAAGGTCTCTGGAGATGGACTTGTAGCCTTAAGATTGTCCATGCTTAGCTACTATCTTGTGTCTGACCTCCTCAGACAATTCTCTGGGTTTTTTTCCTCCATGTTCATTGTGGTGCACACAGTGACACAAACACAGCAGAATGACTCCTTTTATCAAATCAAACTGGTTGAATGAGTGTTTTTTTTTTAATTGCAGGCACCTACAACTCACCATCAACTTCCAAAAGGTGTAGTCTAGATGCCAAACAGCCATTTCAGGGCAAAGCGTGCTTTAGCGTCATTATGAAGTTTTTTTTAATTATTTTTTTTATTTTTTTTTGGTTGTTTCATCATCTTTGAGCTATCCTGAATCAGAATCAGCTGGGTCCCAGGCTCGCACGCTTGAGGAATTTTTTTTACATGCGAAAAACAAAATAGCCACCACCGACTTTCGATAAATTCTGTTTTGGGCTATGCTATATCTTCACTTCAAATGCACTTACACACACAATTTTGGTGTCTACTACTATGTTTCATGCGACAGACAAGGTAAACGTTGATGATTCTCTCAAGATTGAACGACAACAGATGGCGGAATTTGAATCTGGATGGCCAACAAGCTTCAACAAGACACGAACCAAGAAAGTGACTCTGATGACTTTGACCAAAAAGAGCATCAAGCTGGATGGAAGGCCAGTATATGATACCGAATTGATCTACACCCGAGTCATATGTCTCCAACAATACAGGGATATTGATATCGAGGATGTCCTCTCGTATGAACTGTCCTCTGTCCCAGCCTCCTTGTTTGATGAGCGCGGTGCGATGCGGGCTCAGTCGAAAACAATCCTGAAGACGAAACTCCAAGTTGAGTAATAAAGTCGAATCCAAGGTGTTCCAGATGCTGTCATCATAGATCGATGCGCCATGTTATGGACTGTACATTGGCCCACAAATGGTACAGTTGAGGATTATGTGATCAACTTCATGTGAACCATCAAATACCACCTGCAGTGTTGTGATATACCTGATTTTCGACAGGTACAGAAAAATCAGCACGAAACTAGAGGGGGAGCACTCGGTAGAGTGCAAAACCTCCGCCGCCAATACTGCTAGGTCACTCAAGTGAACCTGATATCCTATTCATTCAATTTGACGTAAACAGTGCTCACAGAATTATAGTTTGCAACTTTCCCTTTTACTTTTAACTTTTACATCCTCAATTCATTCGTCATAACTAGATTGCTTGAGACAGAAATTGATTTTACGTGGGTATATCCACCTGAAGTTCCAAAATCAGCTGCAATTATAATTTTGGCATGTTTTTTTTGTTGGAAATAACTTATAACATGTAGAAATGCAAAAAAAAAATCAAATATTTTTTCAAAATGGCCGCCATAGCGGCCATATTGGATTTTGGACCAAGTCCAAAATCTAATGGCATGAACCTTGGACCATACCTAATCCCCCCACCAAGTTTCGTCGAAATCTGGTGAGGAGTTTTTCCGTAATACTGTTCACAAACAAACATAAAGGGGTGAAAACAGTAACCTCCGATCTTCGATGGCGGAGGTTAACAAATGACGAGATCCAGTCGCGCAGGTCATGATTCAAGTCGAAAACATCAACTCAACTCGCACAACATATCCAGCGCAAAAAGTGGTCCTAAATGTAGCCGACAACAAAGTACAACTGATCAATTTGATCTGTCAGTATCTGATGACCCACATTGTGGACAACCAGACCAAATTGGTGATCACCGGAAAAGATCCTACACCAGTACAAGTATGGAACAATTCCACTCTCCAGAGACAAGATCTGAAAACACACCATGAAGAAGCAGATGTCATCGTCATCCATCACTTAGAATTGTGTCAGGTGTCTGGTGACACACATCAAAGTGGTCTGCGACAATACAGATGTCTTTGTCCTGTTGATTCATTTCTACCTCAAGGAAAAGATGACTGGATGTCAGCATGAAGAGTCCATGTGCTGGGAGGGCGAAGGTAAACATTCGCCAAACAGCACTGAAACACAAAAGCATCGCCAAATATCTGTCTGCTGGATGCGATACTGTGTCGTATTTGTTTGGCATTGGAAAGGCCACAGCGCTGAAGGTACTAATGGGCGGACATCATCCCATCTTACTTGGTCAGCTGGAAGCAGACGAGGAAAAGATGATATCTGAGGCAACTACTTTCATTGCTGCCTGTTATGGTTCCAAAGTCGAAGGTGATATTGTTACGAATCTGGAAGCCATAAGCACTCAACATACAGGTCCTATAGAACAGTTATATCGGTAAGTATGTGTTTCTAGTTAGGGTCCCGTCCCTTGTTTAATGGGTAATTAAAGGTACATGCGCTGAGTTATTTTTATAGATAGGATTTTTACACTTCTAACAACGATAACAATGCCATCTTCACTTCCATCCTGACGCCATAACGCTCACAGCATTCTTCACGCGCTCGCCAGCAAGCCCGCGCATGGGCAGAGCCGACCATAGGCATGGCGTCCCTTTAGCCAATCGGCAAGGAGCAGGCGTCTCACCCACCCCGTTTCCGACTCCACACGATTGCCATTAAGCACGCGGCCAGAGGTGATTAGGTGGGCAGAGCCACAAACGCCTTCGCTCGGGACTCCGCCCAGAAGGGTGGGAGTTGCCCTGCCTACCATGCGTCTGTCCAATGGAGGGCGGCCAGGGAATCGCGCGATGGCTCCGGCCAATCAAGAGGCGAGTGGTGAGAAAAAGAAGCCCCTCCCTGCTGGAGAGGAAGGTTGGTGATTTTGGACGAACGGAACAGATTAATCTCGTCCTGTCACTGGAGTCTGGTTCTCCGTCAACTCGAGCGTGTGGTCTGCTTGAGTGAGGAACACATCGCTCGACGCTTCTGGTCTCGTGTCATCACTGGTGCTGGCCTGGTCGCATCGCAACGCGGCTGGTCTCATCCTGGTTCGCTCGTCTCGTCGAAGACCGCACGAGGCGGGAAGGTCCCTTTCGTTTCTTTTGGGTGTGCGTCTGTCTGTGGGCCCTGTCTATAAGTAGGAATTGTTTAAGTGCTCTTTGCTGTACATACTTGCATTTCTATTAGTCGTGATAACTCTGCCCTTACGTGCTTCCCTCCTTCCCCACCTACTGCTAATAAATACCCCATTTATTGAACGTTTCAGCTCGTTTCTGATCCTTCATTGGTTTAGCAAGGTGCGTGTTGGAGAATTAAAGAAGGCCGTTGTTGCCGTAGTGGTGTGCATTTGGGACCGACAGGACCTCGGTGACCATCCGCTCGGGCCACGCACGGGTCGAGCACGGAAACGACTCGTCCTGTTTGAGGTCCGTTGAGGATGTGAATACTCGGTAGCTCGCCACGTGGGTCTCTAGGTATTTTGAAGTTTGGCAAATAACCCTGTCCCACGTGGTGGAATTATTGCGGATTAACGGTCCTGTAAGGGACCCGTACCCTCGGAGTTTTCCGAACGGTGCGATCTAGATTCCGGGTGTTAGGTAGAGTCGACCCTACTGCTCCACCTTGCGGTCGTGCTCGCAACCGACGCCCGGCCCCACAACAAATTGGTGTCAGTTGTGGAGATAAGAACCCCTCCGCGCGCATTAACAAAATTTACAGGTTCAAATCGACAACAAATTGGTAGTCAGGAGTGCGATTCGGCCCCTCGGCCTCCGTATAGAAATTCACGGGATTCGGATCAGGGGTGGGGAGCAAACACCCCCGTTCTCCCAAATTGTGAGCGATATTAAATTTTGTTTCTAACACGCAACATGTCTCACCAAGACAGGCTGAAACAGGTGGGTTTAGAGGTAGATGTAGCATCAGACAAACCCATGGTCCAGGACACCACCGCCATGCAGGTTGACCACCCCCCACAACCGGACCCAGACGTTGTAATGGGCGCGTCAGCGCAAGAGCGCCCCCTCCGTAAAATTTCCCCCTGGGTCCCCAGTGGGTCAGTGACCGATCGTGGTGGATCGGCTTCGCGGGAGCCATCGGGCATCGAACAATGAATACTGATGATGCAACGGATGGATGCTGAAATGAAGACGATTGCGCGAGCGATGGAAAACAAAATGGACGCAAATGCGCAGGCACTGAGGGGCGATATGCAAACGCAGCGGGGGGATGCAAAGCATGGGGTTGAATCTCCAGGCAGGGCAAAAGGCAATAAGGGCGATCGCATGTGGCGAAATGCGGACCGCGGGCGAGAAAATGGTGGCACCACGTGGTGGAGCGACCGAACCGACGAGGGGAGTGTGGAGGTTTGTCAGCCCGCGATGGAGACGGGTAAGGTCGGGTTGACGAAATACACCACCACAATTGATTTGCGAGACGTGTAGGGTGAGACACGAGGGGACGACAGAAAAATTAAAAGAGGTGACGGAGATGGAGAAATTAACAGAGACAAAAGGGATGATGGAAAAATTAGTAGAGACATGAGAGGAGTCAGAAATAATGAGGGAGACGCAGGAAGCAAAAGAGGGGAACAAATTAAATAAAGTAAAAGACGAGCACACACACATATAATAAGGAGGGGACAATGGGGTCGAGCATGCGGAGTGTTTCGTGACCCGGTGCGAGCAGCAGGATAGACTCTTTAGGGAACAGAGGGAGGAAATACGCTCTCCCGAAGCAGATCGCGACGACGTGAGTCCGGTAGGGCCGAACGAGGTTGAGCGGATGAGTGCTGTGAACGGGTACACACGGAGCTTGGGGGATATGGAAACCCCGGGATTGCTTGTGGTAGCACGAATCCCTGAAGTGATTGTCCCGGAGTGTGTGAGTGTGCCAGAAGGTTACTATGGTGTGAGTAACATGGCGTGCGTGAGTTCGTGCATGGAAATGGTACATGGATCATTCCAGACGGGAGACACGAATGGCGAGCCTGGTGGGCCGCACAAAGTTGTTTGGGTGACCGCGCCGGCTCTGTCGTACGCTGCGGGCGAGGTCCGTTCCGTGTTTTGTGAACGGCCCAAGCGCGCACGTTTGCGCGATCGGAAGCCGGCGCCGGAACGTCTCGTGCGTGATACAAAACCGCCACGTGCACGGTTAAAAGGAATGTTGTTTGAATTCTGCAAACAGAGGTCCACATGCGAGTGACGGGCCCCACGTGCTGCATGTCGCGTGTTCTGTTTTCGGAACGTACGGAGCGGGTTCCCGGGACGATACACTCGGGCTGGCCTGCACGGCAAGCCATGCAGGTTCGGTGTACGAGTGACGTCATCGGCCCGGACCTCGCGGCACGAGCTTCGGGTTATCAGCGCACGTTGTCGCGCGTGGGGAATTCCCCAAAAGCGAGCGCTCGGTGTGATTGGCAGGGTGACGTCATGGCTGCACGTATCACCCGATGGAAGGGACGAACGGGCGTATCGTAAACCACCGCCATGGCGGTGCAAGGAAAAAAAAAAGCCTCGCTCCAAGTACACAGCCCTGTGTTTGGGAAAAGGAAGCAATAGTTAGTGGGATGGGTTTAGCTTAGATAGACCGGCCTCATGGGGGCATGGGCTGTCCTCCATGGGGCCCGTGGACTAGTTAGTGGGAATTTAGTTTAGATTTAGAATGGGAAATTGATTTTGGGAGACATGGACAGACATGGAATGTGTAGTGGGGACGTAGCTTAGCTACGTAGATTAAATGGAACGTGCATTAGAGTAAGGGACGACGAGGGAGTACGAGTTGGTAAGGGGAATTTAGCTCGCAGAGTGTGAGTGTTGAAATGAACCAGGCGTAGTGGCGTGTGCCTGTAATCCGGCTACTCGGAGGCTTGGGTTGGAGGATCGCTTGAGGATGGGAGCTCTGCTCTGCGCTGGGCCGTGCTATGAGAGGGTGTAGGGCAGCCCGGAATCATGGCGAAACCCAATCCTTATCCCTGTGTCGTAAGAGGCGACCAGGGTTGCGTCAGGACGGGCATCCGGCGTAAAACCTATGCCAAATCCATATGCGGATCATAATGGATGATCCGCTGCGGCGACCCCTAACGGGAGCAGCCGAAGGAAGAAGAAGAAGAAGAGTGTGAGTGTTGGAATGATTTGAAAATGGAAAATGTGTGATGAATGAGTATGGGTCAGTGGGCCCGAGTGTGAGAGTGGAGTGAATGGGGAATGCATGGTGCGAATGAATGAGTGGGGGGAGGAGTGAAACCCACTCAAGTGACCCCAGGCTCAGTGTAATAATAGTTAGTGGGTTAGTCAAATTTACCAAAAGGAGGTCGTTTTGTTGTTGGTGTGGGAAGAAGGCACGAACGAAACCCATTTGGAGGGGTGCAGGATTCCATGGACCAGCTTGGAACGTGGCTGTTGAAAGGTGAGTTTCGAGTTGTGGGCACCCCGGGCACGGAGAAGTCGGCCAGAGTAGGTCAAGGGACCGGGATAGTGTAGTGTGCACGGGCGACCCGCAGAACGGGACCCGTAGCGCCAAAATGCCACGTGCGCATCGGAGGGGGGGGGCAATGCTGGGAAGGGCAACCCCCCGCGTTCATAGGGAGCAGGTAGGCTCAGAGACAGCCTCAGGTCCTGGCGGTGCCATAGTTAGAGTTCGGCAGATGGGAATCCCTGCCAAGTGAGCCACGCTGCCCAGCCACGAAATTGTGCAAGGGCACGAGAGAAAATTTGCGGGCAAGGCCCAAATTTATAATGGACACCAACACAGGTGATGGGAATCATGGTTTTTAGAACCGATAGTTTAAAGTGATGGTGTTTTGAAAAGCCCCGGGGATAGTTTAAAGTGTAATAAAGGATAAGGTAGATAGGAAATGTACCCCTTCGCACCATCCATCCCTTCGCTCTCAGTAGGCCGCTGGACCCACTGTGGGGAAGATAGCTGAAATCTGTGGAGGCTATTCTGAGGCTTCGTTGGGCCTCGAGACAGGACGCTAGCTTCTTCCTTATTCTTCTCCAAAAAGGATTTAAGGGGTTGGGAGAAGGCTCGGTTGACAGGATAGGTTAGCCGGACAAAGACAGAAAGGGGGTTAGGGACAAACAATTATTAAAAAAATAATGAAAAGGGGTCTAAATTTGTTTTCTTGTTGCAAATTAAGGGAGTGGGTATGGACAGAGACAGGCAAAGGCGATAGGTTGGGGGGAGACCGTAGGTTAGCTCCGAGCCATTTGCCAGAGTGCCTGCACCACCGCACTCCCTCCACAAACCTCACAGAGCGAGACCAGAGGCCGGCCAGCTTCACATGCCGGCCTGTGTTGTGCTACATCGCCTGGTCCGCATCGCCTTGCCTTGCCATGCCTGATTTGCCTGCCTTTGTCATAACCCCATGCCTGCTACCCTCTTTGCATTGCCACCGTGTCACCATCACCATGTGTGCCAGGACCATCTCTTTCAGTGTGTTTGCAAGGACTGCCCTGCAGGCAGCTTCACCATGGACTGCATTTGAGCAGCCTGCGCATCCATCATCTTGTGCTTTGTGTCCATCCATTCCCATTCATTTTGTGAGCCAGAGACTGCATTGAGCAGCCTGGCTACCTCTTCTTGCATGAAGGCCACTTCAAATGGCCTGTGGGATGGCGCATGGCCTGCCGTGTTAGGGTGAGTTGCCTCCAGCAGCTGGGGGTATGGAAAGGAAAAAAAAAAAGAAGATTCACTCAGACAACCAAGGGGGACCTTTTGAGCAGGCCCTGAGGATGACTGACCTTCAGCTGCTGTGCACTCACCCACACAAAACTGTTGACTTTGCTGTGCCTTCTTTCCCACAGATGACAGGTCCTGGGCCATGGTTAGTGTAAATAGATAAGTCAGGCTTGTGAATAATTAAAAAACCCACCTGTGTGTTTGTCGTAGCGCCGGCAATTGTAGTTAAGTTGTCTGTGTGAGTCAGTTAGTTACGCAGCGCATTAGGTTATTTATTTTTGGGACACGTATAAAGAAATGTCGCACTCAGGGATCCGAAGGTAGAACGTACTAGGCGAAAACTTACACATGCTGGTCACATGAAAATTTGACCACTCGGGATGAGTCTGTAAAAAGGGGAGGGGGTAGTGTTACGAATCTGGAAGCCATGAGCACTCAACATACAGGTCCTATAGAACAGTTATATTGGTAAGTGTATGTTTCTAGTTAGGGTCCCGTCCCTTGTTTAATGGGTAATTAAAGGTACATGTGCTGTGAGTTATTTTTATAGATAGGATTTTTACACTTCTAACAACGCCATCTTCACTTCCATCCTAACGCCATAACGCTCGTGGCATTCTTCGCGTGCGCGCCAGCAAGCCCCGCATGGGCGGAGCCTACCATAGGCATGGCGTCCCTTTAGCCAATCGGCAAGGAGTGGGCGTCTCACCCACCCCGTTTCCAACTCCACACGATCGCCATTAAGCACGCGGCCAGAGGTGAGGAGGTGGGCGGAGCCATGAACGCCTCCGCTCGGGACTCCGCCCAGAAGGGTGGGAGTTGCCCTGCCTACCGTGCGTCTGTCCAATGGAGGGCAGCCATGGAATCGCGTGATGGTTCCGGCCAATCAAGAGGCAAGTGATGAGAAAAAGAAGCCCCTCCCTGCTGGAGAGGAAGGCTTGTGATTTTGGACGAACGGAGGAGTTAATCTCGTCCTGTCGCCGGCGTCTGCTCTAATCTCGTCCTGTCGCCGGCGTCTGCTCTAATCTCGTCCTGTCGCCGGCGTCTGCTCTAATCTCGTCCTGTCGCCGGCGTCTGCTCTAATCTCGTCCTGTCGCCGGCGTCTGCTCTAATCTCGTCCTGTCGCCGGCGTCTGCTCTAATCTCGTCCTGTCGCCGGCGTCTGCTCTAATCTCGTCCTGTCGCCGGCGTCTGCTCTCATCTTGTCCTGTCGCTGGAGTCTGGTTCTCCGTCAGCTCGAGCGCGTGGTCTGCTTGAGCGAGGAACGCATCGCTCGACGCTTCTGGTCTTGTGTCGTCGCTGGTCTCGTCCTGGTTCGCTCGTCTCGTCGAAGACCACACGGCGCGGGAAGGTCCCTTTCGTTTCTTTTGGGTGTGCGTCTGTCTGTGGGCCCTGTCTATAAGTAGGAATTGTTTAAGTGCTCTTTGCTGTACATGCTTGCATCTCTATTAGTCGTGATAACTCTGCCCTTACGTGCTTCCCTCCTTCCCCACCTACTGTTAATAAATACCCCATTTGTTGAATGTTTCAGCTCGTTTCTGTCCCTTCCTTCATTCGTTTAGCAAGGTGCGTGTTGGGGAATTAAAGAAGGCCGTTGTTGCCGTTGTGGTGTGCATATTGGACCGACGGGACTTGGTGACCATCCATGGACCCTATCTCGGGTCTAGCACGGAAACTACTCGTCCCGTTTGAGGTCCGTCGAGGGTGTGAATACTCCGTAGCTCGCCACATGGGTTTCCAAGTATTTTGAAGTTTGGCAAATAACCCTGTCCCACGTGGTGGAATTATTTATGATTCACGGTCCTGTAAGGGACCCGTACCCTCTGAGTTTTCTGAACGGTACGATCTAGATTCCGGGTGTTTGGTAGAGTCGACTCTACTGCTCCACCTTGCGGTCGTGCTCACAATCGATGCCCGGCCCTACAACAATATGTCCACACACCGGTATCAGTTGTGGAAGTCTAAGATGGCCAACTCCAAGATTACCTCTGCTCTAAAATTGAAGTCGTTGCCCCCATCACATAATGCCTTTATTCAACATGTACATCGCGCTCATCATCAAGTCATTCTATGGAAATCTGCCACTCAGTCAGACCCTCCGAATTTGGATCCCATCATGTATGATGGCAAGAAGGTGAGGACGGTGCGATATTGTGTCCAACCACACTTCCACCTGATGTGTCTGCTGCACTAGTCACCATTCTGCAGCTGATCAATTGTGGATGCTCCACCAGTCGGCCATGTTCCACCGGGAGGTGTGGTTGTGTGGCAGCACAGATGTCATGTTCGATGTTTTGCAGTTGTAATGCTGGATCAGACTGTTGTAACGAACAGAAAAGGGCAGTAGCTGCAAATCACGATGACAAAGATTGAACACAATGTAGAACATTGCATCCTTAACAAAGTTAATGTTTGTTTGCCTAAAAATAAAAGGTAATTTCAAAATCATATGCATGTACATACTTACTTTAAGACATAACCCAAAGTCATAGTCAACTATCCACATGTTTCTGGATATATTTGTGTAAAAATCGTATTCCAATATAATCATCAATTCATTGATCATTGCAAGTAAGTTACTACAGCTGTCATTGACTAATTGTATGTAGTATTAATATTTGAGGGTTCATCAAATTCAATTTCTTACTCGAAGTGATCAGTGGAACTGCAAAATAGCCATTTTTCATATTAAAATGGTGGCCATCTTGAAAATATGAGACAGGTCTTTTATATATACACCTTCAATTTTATCATTATCGATTTCTTGACCATGAAAACATATTAGTAGACAACAAAATTGTTTCCAAGTGCATTAGAAGTGAAGATATAGCCCAAAACAGAATTTATCGAGTCGGTGGCGGCCATTTTGTTTTTTGCCTCTAACAAAAATTCCTCAAGTGTGAGAGTCTGGCACCCGGCTGATTCTGATTCAGGATAGGTCAGAGATGATGAATCAACCAAAAAACTTCATAATGACGCCACAACATGCTTTTTCACATTTCCATTGGACGAGTGCCAATAATATTGTCTGGGTCATTTTAGAATTTCTGTGTTGAAATAAGCGAAGATTTTGTAATTTTTTTCCAGCTTTTTTTGTTTTGTTCCACTGCAAAGCAAATAAATACATCTGTGGATACCAAAAGATGTTTTTTTATTTCAACAATTTTCTGGAAGAAATGGTGCATTATTTGAAACAAGGACAAATGTGTCCAAGAGCAGCGTCCTAAAGGTTGTCGGCTAAAAAGAAAAAAAAAACAAACAAAAAAAAACAACAACTTCCGATATTTCGTCACGTGCCTTGATTAAGCCAATGGCGAGACCCTTCATAGTGTATTTACGTATTTACAAAATATCGTGTATTTACGAAATAAATAATGTATTTACGAAATTACGATATATTAAATGGAATAATCTTTAAATAGTAACGTGAACTTTTCGAAACTTTAAAGCAAATGTCCGAATATATTTAAAAGTTCATGATAGACGCTCTCAAAAGGCACCCTTATTGTGAGGATGTGTACAAGTGCTTAGTACTTGAGGAGATCCGGATCGTGTATATAAAGGTTTTGTCTTCGCAAGAAGAACAAGAAGAAGAAGAAGAAGAAGAAGAAGAAGAAGAAGAACAAGGCCGAGCTCTCTATGAGCAGCGTTCGCTACGCGAGACGCTGCTAAAAAGTGCAAGGGTGCCAATATTTTTGGCCACAACAGTAGGTGGACAGCCACTGTTGGTTCTTGAGAGTCACCATAACAAGATTGATTGATAATGTTATTTAGTGCCTTTCATAATATACTTTCTCTTAAAGAAAACACTTTGCATGCTAAACATTATGTAAGAAAATAAAGCAAAGTAAATAAAAAATATCTCATTATGAAAAACTGACATTGAACACACAGATCTGATCTCTGCTAGACAACATCTCTCAAGCTTGAGAAACCACGTGGTTGTTCATTGTTTTCACTTGATTGAGAGGAATGATCACGGTGTTTACATTCGAGGATGTTCAATGTGGAGGAATCCACACAGAAAACGAGACATAAGGCTGGTGATATTAGTCCGAGCAAGTTTGACGTGTCCAGAGTCATTGATTAAAATGTATTCATTGATGAATATGAAGTCCATGCAAATCTGTTATACAGTGCCTTCAGAAAGTATTCACACCCCTTGACTTTTTTCACATTTTGTTGTGTTGCCGTCTGAATTTAAAATGGATTAAATGAAAAAACAGCCTCATTTGAAATCATCAATTTGGTTTCAGACCAGGTCACTCCACCTTGGACATGCTGTACCTATTCACCCAATAATGGATGGAGGCCCTCAATGTCAAGCATGAGATCAGGGCTGGTTCTCTGGACATATCTCGTGCTTTTGATGCAGTCTGACATCCGACCTTACTCTCCAAACTCTTTGCCTTTGGCAGCCAAGGTCAAATCCACACATGGCTCACTGACTTCCTCCACTCTCGTAGCCATTGTGTGGCAATCATCGGAATATTTTCATCTCCTCTCACTGACGAGGCTTGAGTGCCCCCAAGAAGGTGTTGTGAGCCCAGTTTTATTCCTGATCTTCACAAATGATCTCTCTGACTCTCTGTAAAATCCTCTTTATGTATTTGCTGATGACTTTTTTGGATTCAGACCAGGTCACTCTACCCTGGACATGCCACTTCTGCTTTCCTAACAATGGATGGAGGTCCTCAATGCCACACACGAGATCAGAGCCATTTCCCTGCTCACCAAAGTCTTTTCTTATGGTATCCAAGGCAATATCCACTCATGGCTTGCAGACTTCCTCTCCTGTCTCAGTCAACACATGCCTCTAAATGGAATTCTCTCATCTCCTCTTCCTGTCCAGGCTGGAGTTCCTCAAGGCAGTGTTCTGGGCCCTGTTCTTTTTCTGGTTTTCATCAACGGTCTCTCCAACTCTGGAAAATACTCTTTATCTCTTTGCTGATGACTCCACCCTTTGCCGTACCATCTGTCATCCCCCAGAATGGCAAGCAGCAGCTTCTTCACTCTGTGCAGACCCAGAATAAAATCATCACACGCTGGTCACCCACTTGGAACATGGCTTTCAATCCTGACAAATCTCACACTCACTACGTCTCTCCGAAAGGACCGTCTGGAACCCCCCCCCCTCCCTCCCCCATCTACTTTCTCAACAATCCTCTTGAAGAAGTCCTTTCATTCAAGCTTCTGGGTATCACTATCTGCCATGATCTTTTTCCAAGCTGGCCTCCAAAGCCAGTCGCCAACTGGGCATCCTTCGTCATGCAAAGTCCTTCCTTGGCACACCTGAACTGCTGACCACATACAGAGCTTTCATCCCCAGTCTATGCCTGGTGTTGGCTTAATGGTTAGGGTGGTGCATGGGATCCTAGGATCCTGAGTTCAAATCCTCCTCAGCTGTTGAATTAATACCAGGTGGGGTTTACTCTGCCTGTTATTCTTCTGAGGTCGGCAAAATGAGTACCAGCTTGCTGGTATCCTGTGTAGGAGTGGCGACCCGTCCAGGATTGTGCCCAATAGCCTAGGAGACTGCTAAGGCAGCACCAACGTTCTGCACAGAGTATGGTCCCAATGGATGGATGGATCCACAGCCTGATGGAGTATTGCTTTCCCCTTATTGAAACTTTTTTCTTCTCATAATACCATTTGTAATGGCCTAGGGCATTGTTGGCAGTTCCAGAGACTGAGGCAAATGTAATGGAGACCAATTTGGGTCTTGTTCCTGAAAAAGTGCCAGGGCATCATCAATCATCTTGAATGCCTCAGCCATTTGCTTCGTCGTTAATCTTTTGGGAGGTAGAGGCTCAGCCACCTCCTCTGCAACCGCTTCATCTACAACATTTTGTTTCTCCAGTTGCATGAAGTCGTCATTGGAGAGCTCTTCTGAATGGGAGGGCAGCAACTAGTGTTCACATCATCAGACTCTATTTCCAGCTCAAGTGGCTTGCCCATTTCAAACAGACTTTTGGTCACCTTATCCACAGTCTTCTCAAACTCTCTAAAGTAATTCACAAATTCAGGGCAAAGCTTCCTCCACACTACGTTCATGTTGGCCTGCTTCACCTCATTCCATGACTCTCCAATATTTCTCACTGCATTGTACATGTTGTAACCCTTCCAAAACTCCCTAAGGGTTGAGCATCTTCCCCTTCTGTGGCCTTTATTGCCTGGGAAAAGGTCCTACAAATGAAGTAAGGCCTTGAATGAAGCACTTACCCCTGATCCATAGGTTGCAGTGAAGAAGTTGTGTTGGGCAGGGACATAATGTCGAAACTTAATGTCCAGATGAAAATCATTCAGAAAAGCTGGGTGGCCAGGAGAATTATCCAAGACTAGGGATATCTTGAAGGGCAGATTACTCTTGGCACAATGTAATTTAAGGCACAAAATGGTGCCAAAACCAGTCTTCAAAAGGGCCCAAGTCACTTCAAAGTCACCCAAGTCTTGGGATTGGACTTCCAAATAATAAGCGGAGAAGCCCTATGGTTCTCACAATGATAAACTAAGAGAGTTTAAGTTTAAAGTCCCAAGCAGCATTGCCACCAAGCAATAGGGTCAAATGGTCCTTTGCAGCTTTAAATCCAGGCATATTTGTCTCTTCCTTGGCGATGTAGGTTCGATGAGGCATCTTCTTCCAATACAGTCAAGTATCGTCCACATTGAACACCTGACCAGCACTTACCCCTATTCCTTAATAACAGCAGCTAAAGCCTAATGCCTCTGGAAATTCACTTGCTGTTTCAGCATCAGCACAAGCAGCTTCCCGCTTACTTTAATGCTTTGTAAATTGGTTCTCACTTTGAACCAATTGAACCATCCCGACGAGCCACAAATGGTTGAACAATATCACTAGCACTTTCACCTGGCTTGTTCTTTAAGTTTTCGTCGTACAGACCTTTAGCCTTTCCCTTGGTAAGCATAAGGTTGACGGGCACATCATGCTGATTTTGGTCTTCAAGCCACAAAATCAGTAATTTTTTTTCCATGTCAGCAAGAACACCACTCCTTTGTTTTGTTGTTATTGTTGACTTCTTTGGCACAGATCCCTTTATATGTTCTAAAAATTTCCTGCCTTATCTTTCATAATCGTTCCGATCGTTGACCGATTAAGGTATAACGAGCGACTGATTTGGGAGGGAGTTTCACCTTTATCAGAACGCTTCATTTTGTCCAGTTTCATCTTCAATGTCAAGGTTGTGTGTTTCTTCATTGCAGACATAACACTAGCAACACGTTTATCAGCCATGATTAGGCTTCGTTATAATGTCACTAAAATGATAAAATGGCAATGAATGCAAAAGTTTCTGTAAACAAAATGGCTCTGAACAGTACAGGGCAGTATACCGGATGCTGTGTAGACCACACGATGCTCAGACTCTGCATCTCGTGAAAGAAAGAGTCACACTACACCAAACCGACTAGTCCCGAGTTGCTCCCCCCACGATGTTTGGTGCCTAAGTGCAAGCAAACATTCATACCCAAGACATTTGAAAATAATGTATTGTGGGGATTCGTTCGTAAGTCCGGGTGTTCATAAGAGTGGGACCCACTGTATTGTGTTCTCCCTTATTGGTTGGTGCCCCAGCATCACATCCGGCTCTCTAAGATTCTGTGGAATCTGAAGCTCAACATTATTGGCATCTCCAGCGATGAGGTCGAATTGCAAGTCCTGTTGATATCACGTTACAGATATGTCGGTGGTTCCTCTGTTTTTTTTTTTACCACCTCTCCTCTGGCTGAGCTCCCTCTCTGCTCTCTCTCCCTCTCTCTGCTCTCTCTCTCTCTTTGTTCTCCAGCCCTTCCCAGCAACAATAGGACACTTGCGTTCTTCCAGTAACCCTTTCCTCGTTAAACTCCCCAAATCCAAACTTGCCAACCACCTCCACTGTATTGTTTCTCTTTCTCACATCTGTGGAACTGCCTTCCTTTCACTGCTAAATCATTTTATTCCTCCAGAGCTTCAAGCAAATGGTACACCACCATCTCATGTCACTCGATTAACCCTACCTTCCCCAACCAATTTACTTACAAGTTACCGTGTTTCCTCCTCCTCTCTGTTTCTCTCCTGTTTTGTTTTTTTTTCCCTGTTCATTCATTCCCCTTGTTTGATGTGTCAAATCGAAGCCCCATTGTCAGTACGTTACCTTTTTACCCTCTGCCACTTCAGTCTTGATATATGCTGAGATTTTGTTTCCAAATTTTTTTATAAAACTGATTGGCTTCACCCACATTTCCTATCACAGCTTGTCATATAGATCAATCCATTACCTATCTTGTATAATTTTGACCTCATTTAGATGCGTTACTCCAGATGTTGTGTTCCTGAGTGTCATTTCACTCTGGATCGGGTGATATGCACTGGCTTTTTGACTTTAGTTTTATCTCCATCTGATTTGTGTGTTTTATGTCGATTTACTAATGTCTGTGCATTTTGAAATACAAAGACTTTAATTATTACATTGTCATTGATTATTAGCAGCCTTGTATTTTGGGGCTTTTCACCAAAAGATTGCAACAACTTTATGTTTAATCTTCCTGGTGGTCCAATTATTTGTTATTATTAAAAAATGGGTGCGTGTTTCTGCAGGAGCATCAGGCACTTACCCCTCAGTAAACTCTCAAGAAAGTTATGTGAACAGCCAGCTTGGTTACCAGTCAGGAACCTACTCTGCATCTTCTGGTTCCCAATATACCTACCAGGCTGGTTTGGGGAACTACCAGAGCGGCACCACTGGCTATGGAACTGTTACACCCTCACAATCTACCTACCAAGGAACTGCTACATCATCTGCATACCAACCTGTAAATAATCAAGTTAGTTACCCAGGTGCAGCTACTCAATCTGCCTATCAAGGCACACAAAATGCTCAGTCTTCCTTTCCTGGTTCTGCTGCTCCCTCATTTCCTTATCAGCCAGGTGCTCAGTCGGGCTATCAGGCAGTAGCTCAGTCGGGCTATCAGACAGGAGCTCAGTCGGGCTATCAGGCAGGAGTTCAGTCTGTCTATCAGGCAGGAGCTCAGTCGGTCTATCAGGCAGGAGCTCAGTCGGGCTATCAGGCAGGAGCTCAGTCGGGCTATCAGGCAGGAGCTCAGTCGGGCTATCAGGCAGGAGCTCAGCCGAGCTACCAGGCAGGAGCTCAGGCAGGAGCTCAGGTGGGCTACCAGGCAGGAGCACAGCCGAGCTATCAGGCAGGAACTCAGGCGGGCTATCAAGCAGGAGCTCAGTCGGGCTATCAAGCAGGAGCTCAGTCGGGCTATCAAGCAGGAGCTCAGTCAGGCTATCAAGCAGGAGCTCAGTCGGGCTATCAAGCAGGAGCTCAGTCGGGCTATCAAGCAGGAGCTCAGTCGGGCTATCAAGCAGGAGCTCAATCAGGCTATCAAGCAGGAGCTCAGCCAGGCTATCAAACTCAGTCAAGCTATCAGACAGGTAGTCAGACAAGTGCTCAGTCGAGCTATCCAGTAGGCTATCAATCAGGTGCTCCACCAGGATACCAGGCAGGTACACAACCAGGATACCAGGTGGGAACTCAGCCTGAGTACCAGGCAGGCACTCAGTCAAGGGACCAGGGGGGCACTCAGTCAGGATACCAGGCTGGAGCTCCGTCAGGATACCAGGCCGGAGCTCCATCGGGCTACCAGGCAGGAGCTCAGTCGGGCTACCAGGCCGGAGCTCAGTCGGGCTACCAGGCCGGAGCACACTCGAGCTACCATGCCGGAACTCAGTCGAGCTACCATGCCGGAACTCAGTCGGGCTACCAGGCCGGAGCTCAGTCGGGCTACCAGACCGGAACTCAGTCAGGATACCAGGCCGGAGCTCAGTCAGGATACCAGGCCGGAGCTCAGTCTGGATACCAGGCCAGCACGCCATCAGGATACCAGACGAGCGCATCCTCAGGGTACCAGACAAGTGCACCCTCAGGTTATCGAACAAGCACTCAATCAGGGTACCAGGCAAGTTCTCAATCGGGGTATCAGGCAGGCACGCAGTCGGGGTACAAAACCTTGGGAGATCACTCAAGTTTCCAATCATCGGGTAATCAGGCTGGCAAACGAACATCGGGTAATCGGTCTGGCTACCAGGCATCGGGTAATCGGTCTGGCTACCAGTCATTGGGTAATCGGTCTGGCTACCAGGCATCAGGTGATCGATCTGGCTACCAAGCTTCAGGTGATCGATCTGGCTACCAAGCTTCAGGTGATCGGTCTGGCAACCAACCTTCAGGTGATCGGTCTGGCTACCAAGCTTCAGGTGATAGATCTAGCTACCAAACATCAAGTGAACGTTCTGGTTATCAAGCATCAGGAAATCGGTCTGGCTACCAAGCATCAGGTAATCGGTCTGGCTCCCAAGCATCCAGCAGTCAATCCAACCTTCCAGCGAAGCCCAACTCTGGTCATCAGTCTGGACGGAATCGGTCAAGCTACGCTTCTTTAGGCAGTCAGTCTAGCTTCCAGTCAAGTAAAAAATCTGGCTTGCACTCTGATTCCCGAAGTTCTGGAAGTCGGAATAGCCCACAAACACCCGCAGTGATTAGCTCCAACTATCGGAGTGGCTCAAAAGGCAATTCAGCCTCTCATTCAGATAGTAAGGACAACCAGCAAGGCTACAAGAGGGGACGTAGCAGAAGTGGACAAGGTAGAGGCCCTATTGAAGAAGAAGGAAGAGGGGGCCATCAAGTTGGCTACCCTGACCACAGGAATGCATCTTCCATGGGGTGAGTTCAACTACCAAGAGTTCCTCCTACTGTTGTTCTTCCAATTGCACCTGCTTCTCATTTTCCCAACCTGCACCTGTCTGCTGGATTTGCCAAATTGCCAGTAAATGACAACCAGAAACGTGCCTTTGAATGCCTAGAGATGGAAGCAGCAGCACCTGAGGTGTCTTGTTTGTTTCTCAATTTGACAGCCATGTGAGATTTAGGGGCCATTACAGGTTTTTTTCATGCTGACGGCTATCCAAGATCTCCATGCTCTTGTGAACCTCAAGCTGAACATTTGCTCCACGCTTATAGATACCACCAGGAAAATATTTCCTTCTGATAATCTTTGTCCTAATATTTAGGTAATATGTAATTGGTTGTTTTGACAAAAGGAAGCTGTTAAAACCACCTCTAGTGGTACAGCTTTGAGGCTGCCCTCCAACCTTTAACATTGAAGCTAGTTCTGATTTTCTGCAAACTGGTAAGCAACCTTTTATTTGTATTTCCAGTTGCAAATAGCTGTGATGAATAAGAGTTGTTAGACACAGCTGACATCGTGGAGTAGAAATGTGATGAGCATTGAGCTTGTTTTGTACACAAATGCAACCTCGGGGGGGGGGGGGACATTTTTGGTGTTGGAATGACTATATTAAAAAATGTGATTGTGTTGTTTGATGGTGTTGATGAAGGTCCACTGGATGGGAAGTTTGTGCCATAATTATTTTACTCCAAAGCTGTGCCCAGTGGCTGAATGCCCAGTGGCTTCCCCGCTAACTGCCCGGCTCGCACTTTCCCTTGTGTGATTTTAGGTCTGGGTCATATAACTACGGGTACGGGGAACCAGACTCTGGCTGGGCCAGCCCCTTTGGCCAGCAAGGCTTTGGTGCAGATTTTGAGCCACGTGGCAGAGGCGGCCGCTTTCCACGCCCACTTATGGGCCCCAAGGGAGGCCATTTCATGAGACCCCCACCATGGTCCATGGGCAGAGGCGGCTTTCCTGGCCCTTTCGGCATGGGTCCTCCCCCACCGCCCTTCCGTGGCCGGGGGCCAAGCGGGTTTGGGCGTGGGGTAAGTACCCCCTGGACCCTTTGCAAATGCCAATTGAAGGGAAGGGCAAATGAGGTTGAGATTCCTAATTGAAGATGGAACAGCTTGTTATTCTTTGTGCTTGGAAACTAGGACCAATGTGGAACCTGAAATTTGTGCATTGAGGTTGGTCTTTGAGATGCTGAACCCGAAAAGCAGCTGGAGCCTAGTCTTTTGACAGGTGGCATATGTTTGACAGATGCAGTATTTTTCTGTCTTAACAGCTTCCTTGGCCTCCACCTCGTGGCCCTTGGTGGGGCCGGTCCAGTACGCAGGCACGGCCAGCACAGCCAATGATGAAGAAACAGGTGGAAATGCCAATACCCAACAAGAGACCTTTGGCAGACTATGAGTTTTGGAGAGCTGACAGTGAGTGAGCTTGGTGCTTGCATCTTTTTTTGCATTTTCTTTTGCACATTTTTTTTGTTGCTAATACAATGATGACTGCTCTTTCCTTGTTGGCTTTCAAAAATATTTTTCTTCAACCAATGCTGAAATAATAAGCCTTGGTAACCATAGCTCAAAGCATCCACACTCGAGATGATATAAATTTTCAGGTGGCAATGATACGAGAAGCTTTTCTGAAGCTTGTGGTTAGGTTTGATTTCCTCCTGATTGGAAATTGAAATTGAAGAACTGCACAAATATTTAATGATAATTGAACGCTTCTTGATGATTGAACGTATAATGCCTACACATAGATTGAATTGTTATTTTTGTATATACATCTATCTATCTCATCAATCGTACCTCCTTGCTGAAATTGTGAGCATCAGCCACGGATTGTGTCTCGCACAGTAAAACCGCATAATCCGCAAGATCAACAGTACGTCTGCCACCCAGATGATTGATCCCGCTAATGCAAACCATTCAAGCAGAAGGCACGTGGTGCAATCGGCGGGTAAATCAAAATGTACGGAGCGTGACGAGCGAATGACTAATGTGGTCATCATTGGTTAGATATTTATATGGTATGCCGTCCTGATGAGGGTAAATAAGCCTGAAATCCAGATCGGCGGCTCCGTTTGATGTTTAAGTAATGTTGACGACATAATCTCTGTCTGTTTGACAGTCGCTGGGCTGAGGCATCCGGGTTGGAGGTGACACTTTGGTGTTCGACTTTATGTCCATTGGAGATCGGGGGAATGCTTATCATGCTCCATACATTTCGATATATACAGCACCTATAGAAAGTCTACACCCCCTTTCAAAATTTTCACCTTATGTTCCCTTATAACCTAGAATTAAATTGCATTAAATCAGACGTTTTTTCACCTTAAGTTACACATCGCAACCCACAACTTCCAAGTGAAAAACAAATTTTACAAATTGCAGAAAATTAATTTAAAATACAAAACTACAATATCTTGGTTGGATAAGTGTTCACCCCCCTTATAATAGCAATTGTAAATTTGCTCAGGGGTAACCATTCACCTTCAAAGTCACACACCAAGTTAATTGGCCTCCACCTGTGTTAAATTGTAGTGATTCTGATCGTCAGAATAAAACGAGAAGGGTACTCTGTAGAGCGCATACCTCCGCCACGTAATGCCTGATCCACGAGAACATATCAGGCCCATTACATGTTTGAAATATCGTGCTATGCAGTACTATATATCGTTTTTGGCCCTATCTCTCAATGGTGAAGAATCATTTAAAAAGTTAAATAATTCTCATCTACAGATTCGGATTTGGATCATCATCAAAATCTAACCAGTTCATCCTTGTCACACACCCAACCTGTCCACAAAATTTCATCCGGATCAGTCCACAACTTTTTGAGATATCCTGCACACAAACAAACAGACAAACAAACAGACAGAAAGGGGTGAAAATAATAACCTCCTTCACCTTCGGTGGTGGAGGTAATTTGCTGTTTCTGTAGGTTTTCTCTGCTGGGTAGTGAATTTCACAACAAAGATTCAACCATGAGTACCAAGGAACTTGGCTCATTCCGTGTCATTTCAGCCGGGGGTTGCGGTGACCCCCTCAGATTTTTCTAAAAAAATTATCAAAGCTACCTTAACATATATGAGGAAGGTTTGTCAAGTTATAGCTCAAAATTCCAAGTAGTGTCCGAGATATGGCCCTACAAACACCAACTTATGAATGTGAACCAACTTGTGGTGCCAACTTATGAATGTTTGGCATGGCTTCCACTTCAAAAGCACACCTATTGCTTTTATTCTACATCTTTAATCGAACATGATTTTTTTTAAAATAGTGGGCCTTTTTATAAATAGAAGGGATTGAGAACAACTCTTGAAGTTTCTACCACAGTTTGCCTATGTATGTGTCTTTAAGTGACAAAAAATTAAAAGAGCTGTGTAACTGTCAACGTGGTGAACACGGGGTAAAACCAGGGTAAATTTCAGTGTCGAGTCTGGAGCAAAGTTCAGACACCTATAGCACCCAATATTTTGCTCCAAAATGTTTCAGTTTTCTTGTGTAAATGATCCAGTCACTAGATTATGTAAATCGGGCAACAAAATTCTTCATGACGAATAAACTGACTGTTGGCAGCAATTTGAAAACTCAAATTTTTTTGACTGCATGTTACAAATCACTACTTTTGAGAGTACTTATCTTAAAAAGTATTTTAAGTAGAACATTTTTGATGTCAGATTCTGAAAGCCTCACGAATAGACACCATTTGTGTGAATTTTCAGAACTCTGTTTGAAAAATGGAATTTAGAGCCCTCCAAAAATGCTTCAGATACAAATCTGCAACTCGCGACTGCCAGAATTGAAACACCCCTTGGGTGTTTGTAGGGCCATATCTCGGACAATACTTGGAATTTTGAGCTATAACTTGACAAACCTTCCTCATATATGTTTTAAGGTAGCTTTGAGAATTTTTTTTCAGGAAAATCTGAGGGGGTCACCGCAGAATTTCATTTTTTTGGCTGATTTGACATGGAATGATCTGCTTTCAAAAGACCTCTGGGATATAGTTATCATAAGACACAGATCAAGGGATGGGTATAAAAATATTTAAAAGGCCTTGAATATCCCTTGGAGCACAGTCAAGACAAACATTAAGAAGTGGAAGGCGTATGGTACCACCAATACCCTGCCTAGATCAGGATTTCCCTCCAAACTGGATGACCAAGCAAGGAGGAGACTGATCAGAGGCGACCAAGAGGCCAATGGCAACTTTGAAAGAGCTACACGCCTTCATGGCAAAGACTGGTCACTGTGTACTTGTGACAACAATATCCCAAGCACTCCACAAGTCTGGTCTGTACAGTAGGGTGGCAAGAAGGAAGCCATTACTCAAAAAGCCCACGTTGAGTCCCATTTGAGGTTTGCAAAAAAAACATTCCAGAGATTCTGAAGCCATGTGGGAAAAATGTTTTGTGGTCTGATGAAACAAAGATGGAGCTTTTTAGTCTAAATACAAAACGTTACATTTGGTACAAACACAACACAGCTAATCACCCAAAGAACATCATCCCTACTGTGAAGCATGGTGGTGGCAGCAACATGTCATGGGGATGTTTCTCATCAAGAGGGACTGCCAGATTAGTATGTGAAGCTGATCCAGGATATGTACAATGGGTGCCCAACACAAGTGAGAAGCTGTGTTGGATAGTGTCATGGTGGAAGTCAGGGTACATCAAGGCTCTGCATTGAGCCCATTTCTGTTTGTTATTATAATGAATGTTCTCACAGCTGATGTGAGAACACAGGTGCCGTGGAGCATGCTGTTTATGGATGATATAGTATTGTGTACCAAAAGTAAGGGAGAGGTAGAATTTACATTGGAAGAATGGAGGAAGGCATTTGAAGATCGGGGCTATGATTAGTTCAGCCAAAGACAGAGAACATGAGATGTGTCGTGAGTAGTGAAGAGGTAGAGGGAAACAGAGTCGTGATGCAAGGGGGAAATGTCAACGAGATGCAGAAATTTAAGTACTTGGGGTCAGTAGTACAGCAGGATGGTGAGTTAGGTGGGGAAGATGACCATCAGGATACAGGCAGGATGGAGTAACTGGAGGTAGGTTTCAGGAGTGCTTTGTGATCGAAAGATGCCGATGAGACTGAAGGGACAGGTGCACAGAACAATAGTGAGGCCGGTGCTGGTGTACGGTGCGGAGACATGGCCGATGATAAGGTTGGAGCGAAGATTAGATGTGACTTAGATGAGGATGCTGAGGTGGTTGTGTGGTGTAATGTGAGAAGACCATGTGAGGAACGAATACATCAGAGGAACTGCGAATGTGGTTGAAGCATCTAAGAAGGTACAGGGAAGTAGATTGAGATGGTATGCACAGGTGATGAGAAGGAATGAGGAGTATGTTGGTAGAAGGATGATGAGAATAATACCACCTAGAAAGAGACGGCGGAACAGAAAGTGATTGTGGGAGTGGACATAAGGAGAAAGGTGTGGATAAAGAATGGGTATACAGGTCAGGTATGGGAGCATGTGCCAGAACAGCGCGTCGCTGCGTCCACTTTCCGCCGGTACTCCAGGGGCCTCCGTCTGGCCATCCCCCAGGCAGATGCCAGGCCCATCCCCATCTCCTTGAGATGATGGTCAACCTGCTGCAACCATGAGGCACGTGGTCGGCCCACTGGCCTCCTCCACTCATGAGACTCCCTCGCTGAGAGAATCTGGTGAGCAGGATCAGCGTCAGGAAAACGAGCCACATGTCCATACAGCCGCAGCTGACGCTCACGGACTATGCAGGTAACAAATCTCATCCGAGTCTCTCTCAGCAACCGCTCGTTGGACACAAAATCCGACCAGCGATAGCCAAGGATTCTCCGAAGAGACCTGGTACCAAAGGAATTAAGTCTCCGTCTCAGATCCTTGGTCAAAGTCCAAGTCTCGCACCCATAGAGCAAGACTGGAAGTACCAAGGACCTGAAGACTCGGACTTTCGTCCTCCCGCACAGGTACCGGCAGCGCCACACCCCATGATCCAGTGAATCCATGACTCCCCAGGCCCGACCCAGACGTCTATTGACCTCCGGCTCACAACCTGCGGAGACATGAATATCACTGCCAAGGTAAGTGAATCTCTCCACGACCTCAACATCCTCACCACAAACAGACACAGACAGGACCGCAGCATCCAAGATGTCACCGAAAGCCTGGATCTTAGTTTTGACCCAAGAAATCCGTAATCCCAACGGCTCCGACTCCTCATTCAGCACCTCGAGGGCCCCCAAGAGGATGTCTAAAGTCTCCGCAAAGATGACTGCATCATCTGCAAAGTCAAGGTCCGAGATCTTGACATTGCCAAACGATGCACCACAACTTGATCGCTCCGACATCCTCCCAAAAATCCAGTCCATACAAGTACTGAAAAGTGTGGGGGCAAGTACACATCCCTGACGAACTCCAGTAACAACTGGAAATAAGTCAGAGATGGTACCACCACACCACAGCACTCTCAGTACCAGAGTAGAGTTCAGACATCAGATCGATCAGTTTCGGTGGCACCCCACGAAGACCAAGAATCCTCCAGAGGACATCCCGATTCACTGAATCGAACACTTTACAGAGATCAACATAGGCTGCAGGCAGCCCCTGCCGAAACTCTCGTCTGCGTTCGGTGAGGACACGAAGTGCAAGGATACGGTCAATCGTTGACCTCTTTGGTGTAAAGCCTGACTGCTCTGGACGCTGGTGCTCAAGCAGATGGTGGCGAACCCTATCTAGAATTATCCGAGCAAAGACCTTGCCCGGCACTGAGAGCAGCGTCACCCCTCGGTAGTTGTTGCAGTCTTGGCGATCACCCTTCCCTTTCCAGAGAGGGACAACAAGGCCCCTCTTCCAGTCAGTTGGGATGATGCCTGTGTTCCAGGCAGAGCACAAAACTGCATGCAACGACACGAGTGCAGCATTTCCACCAGCCTTGAGAAGTTCAGCATGGATGCCACAGATCCCTGGAGCTTTGCCCCGTTTCAACTGGTTCACCGCAGCCGTGTTTCCACAAGCGATGGTGGACCACAGTTGATTCGAGGGTCAGCAACAGGGAATGTAACACCCTTGACGTCCAACTCGACAGCTGGGGGATCAGCCTGGTACAACCGCTCAAAGTAACCGGCCCAGCGGGCCTTCACTTCAGACTCCTCTGTCAAGAGCCTACCACTCTCTGCTCGAACTGCAGTGCTCCGAGGGATGGGCTTGGATGAACGTAATGCGCGAATTCCCCTGTAAGCGGGACGAGAATCACCTGTCCACAGGTGATGCTCTACCCCCTCACAGATTCCTCGCACATAGGCCTCCTTGTCCACCCTCAGTGCACGTACAGTTTTACGCCTCAGCTCCCTGAACAGCTCAGCTCTGCCATTCAGCCTGGCCCTGCGACTCTGGTCAATGGTATCCAGTGTCCCTTGAGAGACAAAATTCTTCTTTGCCCTGCGGTGAACTTCAAGGCATCCACCGGCAACATCAAGGATGGTGGTCTTGAAGGTGCTCCACAACTCTTCAGGACCCCCCAAAGCACCCAGACCCCCAAGTGTCCACTCAGCCTGTTCGCAAACTCCTCAGCTACTCTCTCATCCCTGAGCTTGGCAACATCCAGCCTAGGCTGGGATGGTACCATTCTCCAGGATTTAAGGTGCAGCTTTAGAGTTGCTACAACAAGCCTGTGGTCAGTATTGAGGAACTGAGCACTCCGGTAGACCCTGCAGTTCTGGATCATCCTCCAACGACCGTCAATGAGGACATGGTCAATCTCCTTTGCCACACCGCCAGCGTTGGAATACCAAGTCCAGCGATGAGCTTGCGGGCGCTGAAACCATGAACCAGCCACCCTAAGTCCATGACTTCTTGCAAAGTCAAGGAACTTAGTGCTATTCTGGTTCATAGTTCCTGACCCATGGGGACCAACACACACCTCATAACCATCCCTATCAGTTCCAGTCGATGCATTGAAATCCCCCAAGACTAGAAGTGTATCTCGTCTGGGGCACTGATCAACCACAGACTCGAGTGTGGCGTAGAATGCATCCTTCACGGTGAGATCACTCGCCTCAGTCGGAGCATAAATAGAGACCAGGGAAATGACACCTAAGGAGTGGCGAATCCTTAATCTCATAATACGCTTGTTGACCGGTGTTACCTCAATTATCATTGGGGTCAGCTTATTGGACACAGCTACAGCAACTCCTTGGGTATGGTAACCATCAGAGCGACCAGACCAATAGTAGGTGTAACCACCCGCCATTATCTCGCCGCAATCCGGTCTCCGAACCTCAGAGAGAGCTGCAATCCCGATGTCCAAACGCTTGAGCTCAGATGATAACAGAGACAGGTGATCATCCTCTCTTAGGGATAGGACATTCCAGGCACCCACCCGAAGGGACCGCCTCAGGTTAACCCAAGGAGACCGCCGTCTGGTGGACGACACCTCAGCACCACTCCGACACACTCTCCCGCAATCTGACCCAGGGATGTTCTGACCCAATGGGTATACGCAATCTGACCCAATGGGTATACGATCGACCTAAATGGTGGAGCAGGATCCATGTTAGCGACTCCACTTGAAGTGGGCTAATAATGCTGAGAAGAAGAAGAGGGTTCGCACAGTCCTTGAAATTCCTGGAAAAATGAAAAGCCTTTTCCATTACTGCAAAGTCCTGGAAGACTTGTCCGAATTCCTTGATACTCCTGGAAAATTGAGAAAATTGCACAAATATAAATAATGTCAGACCCCTCCCACGCACACGCACACGCACATGCACACGCACACACACAACCCACCTCCACTCCAGTCAGAAGTGTTAATTCTGTTGGTCTCTTTTAGAGAACCCCACTCCCCTGTCAATGTATTGATTGCATGATGCTAATTTAGCTGTTAAATGATTCCTGAGTTAATCCCCTCTATGTCCTTCTTTTCTATCTGCTCTTAATCATGTGTTTAATGGCCTCTGGCATTTGTTTATCCATTCAGACCAAAAATATTTGAGAACCCCCTGGGACTTTACGCAGTTTTGACTATGCACATCTAATAAACTGTAAATCAGCGCTGCTGCCGTGCAGGTGGTATCTGAGACACAGCGCGTACGCTGTACAGTACTAGACTGTACCTATCTCCACGTCAACACTGCATTCTTTGGAATCGTAATCAATTCCTTGATCTTTTGACGAAGTCGCCGGCATTATGTTTTTGGGTTGTCCATCTCTCCATCCGTACGTCCATGATAATTTTCTTCGTTTTTCTCTGCAACTGCTTATCCAATTAACATGAAATTTTCTCCATAGGTGTACGACTCGTGTGGAGTGTTTTTCTCATAATTATGGTGTCATAGGTCACGTGGTGTGGCAGCCATGTTGGAAAAAAGGAAAAACTTTGGACCTCTGTATCTCCGAAACCGCTCCGTTGAAAGGATTGGAACTTGGCACATGTGAAGTACTCCCCATGGGGAATAAGTGTGATTAAAATTTTTTTTTGGTGATGTCATTGGTGGCTTCATTATGACGTCATAATTGCATACGTCGAATGCTTTATCCGATCAGTATGAAATTTTTTGAGGGTCATCTCGGGCTAAATTGTATAGGGGGGGGGATTGATGACATCATTGGTCACGTGGTTCAGCAGCCATATTGTTTTTAACATACGCCTTCAAAAATCTTCTTCGCCGAAACGGCGGAACAGATCGAGGTGAAACTTTGCAGATATGATTGCCTGCCTATCAATTCGGAACAAAAATATCTCCACCTATGACGTTATAGGTCACATGGTTTGGCAGCTATTATTTTTTGAAGAATAAACCTTTAAAACTCTTCTCCAGAATGGCTTGACAGATCGAGGGGAAACTTCACCCACATGTTCCCCCAAGTCTTTGGGATACCAGGTTGTTCACGAATAATTATTAGGTCATATGGCAGCCATATTGGTTTGAAAGAAAATCTTAAAATATTCTTTCTCTTGCATCGCTTCATCAATCGACGTGAAATGTCAGTTGTGATCTCGTAGTCATGGGGAATATATGTTTTATATTTCAAGCTGATATACATGGTCTGCCATGGTATCGGTATCGGATACCATGGCAGACCATATATATATATATATATATATATATATATATATATATATATATATATATATATATATATATATATATATATATATATATATATATATATATCGTATCGGATGCATGGTCTGCCAGCCAGAATTATTTAATAATTTGAATTGCATTAAACTTCAGGGATTTAAATCAAACCTGGGAAAAGTATAATAATGATGTAATAATGTGGGCAGAGGCATATCTGGCGACATCCTGATGTCGAAGAGTGCCCTTTTAGTTAATCATGGCTCACAAGAGGAAAACTGTTGCTCGTGGGGAACCAAGTACAAAATAAGTCGAGGATAGTGATGTCTTTGACACAGAAAGTGGAGGCTTGGTCAAGGCAAGAACATGCAGGGTCATGAGACAGACATTATGACGTTAACGAGTCCATTAGCCACCAAGTAAAGAAATGCGCAGAAAACCTAAGAAGTGATGAATGCTCTGATTTTACAACGTGAGCGTGTGCGATTCCGGTAAGCTGTTTCAGTACATGACATGAGAGTTTATAGGTGAGACAGGTTTATTTACTGTCATCTGAAAGTCCATCTCGTATGTGGAGAGCATAATTTGTTGACTTCAATTTCTTATGAAAATGAGGATAATTATCAATTGCAGTTTACTCCATGCAAACAATACATGTGACAGAACGTGGTGATTAATGCTGCAAAAGGTTCAACTTGGAATGGTTCTGTGGTATAACATGCTAAACCGGTATATTTTGTCTGTGGGTGCACACGTATTCCTGAAATATTTAATGGAATAACAGAAACAAACTAGAGGGGGAGCATTCGGTAGAGTGCAAAACCTCCGCCGCCAATACTGCTGGGTTACTTAAGTGAACCTGATATCCTATTCATTGGAGGTCAAAACGGATCAGACTCTACTGAACCACGATTAAATAAACTAAACTAGATCGACGCGCATGTAGAAATGCCAAAAAAAGAAAATCGAAATTTTTTTTGAAAAAAAAAGGTGCAAATTTTCTGGGTTTTTTTCTCTAACAAATTTATTCTTTTTTTTTGGTTGGAAATCACTTACAACATGTAGAAGTGCAAAAACAAAAATTCAAATATTTTTTCAAAATGGCCGCCAAAGCGGCCATATTGGACTTTGGACCAAGTCCAAGATATAATGGCGTGATCCTTGGACCATACCTAATCCCCCCACCAAGTTTCGTCAAAATCCGTCCAGGAGTTTTTCCGTAATACTGTTCACAAACAAACAAACAAACAAACAAACAAGCAGTCATAGACTGGTACTTACGAAATCATCAACTTGACCTCTGACCTTGTCTAATAAAAGCTCTCTTGAGAAGGTAGCGACGCAAACCAGAAGTTTCTACGATGATTCTGTACCAAACCATCAAAAATCAAATGTTTTGGATGTTTGACCTCACTGTGACCTTGACCTTTGACCGATTTTGACCAAAATCTAATCAGCGCTAGCCACCACCCTCCTGAATCACGTGGTGTAATTTGACATTGGTAGCTTCTTCCGTTCTCGAGTTATCATGCCTACAAACAAACAAACAAACAAACAAACAAACAAACGCACAGAAACGGAAGTCATCAATATACTTACGAAATCTTTAGATTTCGTAAGTAACAAACAGACGGGTGAAAACAGTAACCTCCGTCCATCTTCGATGGCGGAGGTTAACTATAATGGCACTTGGTATCGTGCATACCTCCGCCAGGCTGAACAATTTATGTGTTGTATCCCATTGATAGGCCGGATCTGCATACATACCTTTTATCAAAATCGAATCCATGCATTCTCGTCACACAACCAACTTGTCCACAAAGTGTCATCTGAATCCGTCCATATCTTTTTGAGATGTCCTGCTCACAAACAGGGGGTGAAAACATAACCTTCGTCCGTCCACATGTGGTGGCGGAGGTAATAAGGTTTCATTCTTATTCTTGTGGTTTATTCCAATGTCACTTGTTACATAAAATATTTGTTCGATAGAAAAGTCCTGGAAAACAACTTTTTTGTCCTGAAAAACTGGAAATCTAGTCTTCCATGACTGTGTGAACCATGGTCTCTTACCTTGGAAGGTAGCTAGCAATCAATCTCTCAAAGTACTTGTCTGCAAAGAGACTTTTCTGTATTCTTAGAGAGTCATGTGTATCTTTTTTATGTTAGCTTTATCCCACATCTCAGCTGTTCACAGCCCCACATGTTGACATTTACTCACAGAGTATCTTATTCCTCGTCCACATCTGCCTTCTTCTCATGTTGCTTTTCACTTTCGGCCTTTAAGGTGGCTGCTTACCACCCCCCTCGTCTTGATCTTGATTTATAGTTCCAAATGTATTTCAAACCTCTGCTCACACACTATCAGCATGTAATACTTCATATTTTGTCATTACTTCCATCACCGAAGGTGGACAGATGTTATGTATTCACCTCTGTTTGTCAGTTTGCTTGTATGTTTTTTACTTATGAAATCTTTAGATTTCGTAAGTATATTGATGACTTCCATCCTCTGTGTGTTTGTGTGTATGTCTGTGTGTGTGTGTGTGTTTGTTTGTTTGTTTGTTTGTAGGCACGATAACTCGAGAACGGAAGAAGCTACCAATGTCAAATTACACCACGTGATTCAGGAGGGTGATGGCTGGCGCTGATTAGATTTTCGTCAAAATCGGTCAAAGGTCAACGTCACAGTGAGGTCAAACATAATTCCGTAAATTCCTGTGGAGAAATGGAGTATTTTTGCTTCGGTCTTCGTTACGAGTTCGTTTTAACTTTGATTTTAATTTTGTCTTCGGTTTTTGCGATCGCTTAGGACGCTAAACACTCGGTTATCTAAATTCTGGTAAAAATCGGATGTTTTGGAGATGTTTTAAGATTGTTTAAAAATATTTCACCCGCCGTGCCACGGCTCGTCACGTGGCACAGCGCGCTCGAGCAGACGCGTCGTTGAGTTACGTAAAGGTTTTGCGTGTGCGCGCTGACGTCATGGCGCTCGCCCCGGCGTCCTTTCGAGTTGGGGGGGCCGTCGAGTGTGACCTTTACGTTACGTTAATCCGCGATAACTCGAGAACGGAAGAAGCTACCTATGTCAAATTACACCACGTGATTAAGGAGGGTGATGGCTCACGCTGATTAGATTTTCGTCAAAATCGGTCAAAGGTCAAGGTCACAGTGAGGTCAAACATAATTCCGTAAATTCCTGTGGAGAAATGGAGTATTTTTGCTTCGGTCTACGTTACGAGTTCGTTTTAACTTCGATTTTAATTTTGTCTTCGGTTTTTGCGATCGCTTAGGACGCTTAACACTCGGTTGTCGAAATTCTGGTAAAAATCGGATGTTTTGGAGCCGTTTCAAGATTGTTTAAAAATATTTCACCCGCCGTGCCACGGCTCGTCACGTGGCACAGCGCGCTCGAGCAGACGCGTCGTTGAGTTACGTAAAGGTTTTGCGTGTGCGCGCTGACGTCATGGCGCTCGCCCCGGCGTCCTTTCGAGTTGGGGGGGCCGTCGAGTGTGACCTTTACGTTACGTTAATCCGCGGTAACTCGAGAACGGAAGAAGCTACCAATGTCAAATTACACCACGTGATTAAGGAGGGTGATGGCTCACGCTGATTAGATTTTGGTCAAAATCGGTCAAAGGTCAAGGTTACAATGAGGTCAACATTCGATTTTTGGTGGTTTGGTACAGAATCCTCATAGAAACTTCTGGTTTGCGTCGCTACCTTCTCTAGAGACAGCTTTTATTAGACAAAGTCAAAGTTCAAGTTGACGATTTCGTAAGTACCAGTCTATGACTGCTTGTTTGTTTGTTTGTTTGTTTTTATGTCTGTCTGTGAGTCGGATATCTCAAAAAGTTAAGGATAGATTCAGACGAAATTTGGTGTGCAGGTTGGGTGTGTGACAAGGACGAATTGATGAGTTTTTGGTTAAGGTACGGATCCAGATCTGGCCGATCCATCCATCCATTGTGACCATACTCTGTGCAGAGCGTTGGTGCTGCCTAAGCAGTCTCCTTGGCTATTGGGCACAATCCTGGACGGGTCGCCACTCTGACACACTGTACCAGCATGCTGGCCTCATTTTGCTGACCTTGGAAGGATGACTGGTTGAGTTAACGCCACCTGGTATTAATTCAACAGCTGAGTGGGATTTGAACTCAGGACCCTTGGATCCCAAGCCCGCCACCCGAACCATTAAGACAACACCAGGATCTGGCCGATCAGTGGGATACAAAATGTAAACTGTTCAGCCTGGCGTAGCTAAGTTCTCTACCGAAGGCCATTCTAGTTTACTTCAATGAAAATCAAAAATCCGGAGATGAATACTCAAGAGGCACTGCGTTGTTACGATAATTTGTACTTTTTGTCTTGGCTTTGTTTCCACAGTGGAACGTACTTTGGAAAAAAATTTTTTTTTTGAAAACCCTTTTGTTGTAGATTATTTTAATTTAATTTATTGCTATTTTATTTATATTTTGCTTACCATTGTGCCTTGCCAGAGGAAAAGAAGATGAAGTACAGTGTGACTCGTGTTTTAAAGCCTGGGTACAGGTGAGCTTTTATGAGGAGATGCACAGATGCTGCATTATAATCTAAAATTATTTGAAATACCAGATGTATCATGACAATTGCTGTGTCATTATATGAATTTTTAACTCACTTGGACTTTAGTCCGTTGAGCTTATGCGATCGAGTAGTCCGTCAGTCTTCTGAAAGTCAAGCAGTCAGTCGGTGAACACTTCAGTCGTTATCGCTTGAACCAAACACACGATTTTAATGAAACTTTGCCACAAGCATCTTACCTAATGCCTACCAAAGGTTTATTTACCCCATTAATATCTGTGCTCATTAAGGGAGTCTACGGTGGGCTTTTTGACCCCCCAAAAAGGTATTTGCTCTCTTCTCCGAAACTACCTACACAATTTTGATGAAACTTGACCACAACCTTCATCACCCGTGACGTACCAAGGTTTATTCACAGCATTAAAAAAAAATCAGGGTCTGGGGGGGGGGCGGGTGGGGGGGTCGGTGGGGGATTTTAGTGACTGTTGCTCCTGATCCAGGTGAGCTTCAGGACCCACGGTCCTATTGGTTCATGAAAAAATATTTTCACGAAAAAATAAGTGACCACTATATTCGTTATTGGGTAGTCGATCTAGTCGAAAAAAAAAATTGAGATTTGTTCTTCCCTTATTATCAGTATTTAAAATGGCGATTTCAGTTAATACAATGGCGATTTCGATGAAACTTGGTTGGTAGGTTCATGCCATGACATTTGTGTGCAAATGAGAACTGTTGCTATGGACACCACCGTTGCCTAGCAACGGGACTTTGAAATTTTTGAAAAATCATAAAAAAAATAATTTTTTCGAAAATAAAAAATCAGGCCACGAGCGACTGTGGGCAGTACATTCAGTCATATTGTGCAAAATTTCCAGCCGGATCCTATGAAAACTGTCGGAGAAGATCGACTTTGAATGAACCCTGGTCGAAAACAATAAAAAAATGAAGTTCGTTATATCTCAGAGACTATTAGTCAGATATACATGAAACTGGTATGGTCGGTTCATGGTATGTCCTAGTTATGTGTGAGAAAGAACCGTTGCTATGGACCCCTCCGTTGCCTAGCAACGGCTGAAAAACCTCTAAATGTGGGGGTATTTTAACGAAAAAATAATCTGCAGCATTAACCCTTGAAGCTAGAATCATGAATTTTCTTGTGCTTAATCCTCAGGTCATTTCCCATCGAACGGGCCCATCGCGTCAGGTTCTATTGAGTAGTCGACTGCCCATATCCGCCTACCAGCTTGTTGGTGTGTGTATGTCTGTCTGTCTGTCCCGAGCATAGCTCCGTGGGTTTTGATCCGATCCTGATAAAATTTTGGTGGGAGGTTTGTATCATGATCTCGTTGTGTTTTTCTGAGAATGGGCGTGGTGCGCCCATTATGGGCGGAGCCACGCCCAAAAAACATGTTTTGAGGGGGAAGTCGATTTCAATTTGCATCTTCTCCTAGGGGGTTTGTCGAATCTGACAGCGGTTTCGGTATTTGGTTAGCCCAATGGCACCTGCATAGCCGCACGGAGCTTGATTTTTCATTTTCGTCCCAAGGTCAAGGTCACGAACTTAGAAAATTGCGAAATATTGACATAAAAATCATACGACCGCCCAAACTTTGAGAGCTGGGATGACAATATTTTTTATGCATAATCTTGAGGTCATTCCCTACCTAAAGTCTTGAAACCATGTTGCTCTATCTCGAACACCTTGCCCGTGGCGCCCCCTTCAGGTTTGTTTTTACGCTGATTTCATCAAAGTCTGGATAATCCGAGGAGTGCGAAATGCCATATAGCCTATATGACGTTATATTGTTCCTGGAATGTTCCAGAGGAAGTTTTGCACCAAAGGTCATAATCCTTGACCTTTGACCTTTAAAGTTCACAAAGGTCAAATTTCCAAAGTTGTGGGAATCGAACCGGGTTTTCGACCTTGTTCGACGAACTAACTCCAATAAGCTATAGCACATATCCTGTTTCCTTATTTTAATGTCCACAACATTGTTTTGTGACCTTTAAAGGTTATGCAAAGGTCAAATTTTGAAAGTTGTTGAACGAAACCGGGTTTTCGACATTTTGCAGCTAATAACCTGTCACTCGTACCACATCATGTTGATCATTTTTATAACTTGGTCAAACATTATCACATTGTCTCGTCCTTGACTTCTGAAACAATCTACATCGTCAAATACCGCTCGTGAACCATCGTCGTCTTCAGACTTGTTTTTAGTTTAGTATGCCATTAAACTACTATTGGTGAACCCAATGATTTATGTTGCTCGACTCCCAATACATCCTTTATGTTCCTAGCCATTCCGTGATCTTGTATATTTATTTTTGTATACATAGTCAAAGCTTGTGTGAAAGGTACCAGTTGTACTAGTACATGAAACGGATCATGATGCAACATGACCAAAGGAACCGCAGAGAGAGAGAGGGAAGGGGAAAATACCAACAGCAGAGTTGAAAAACAGAGGGAGGTGGACAAACAATTGGTGTGGAGTGTAATTGGGGGGGGGGGTGCTGCAGAAGAGGATCCATGGGGTGGACAAGATTGATACAGAATGAAACGCAGGAGAGAAAATGGGTAATTTGGAGGGGGGAGAGGGGTTAACAAAGGTAGAAAAGATCATGGTTTTGGATTGGGGATGATATGGGATGGTGGTGAACAGCTGTCTTGAAGACCTGGAGGGAAGAATGAAATTGAAGAGGATGTTGGAAGTTGGATCCACAGGTGGGGACAAAGAGGAAGAAATCGGTGTAGGTGAGTGATTCTGGATTTAGGTAGTTTCACCAGAAGGGGGGTCACGGTGAACCATGTGTTCCCTGCAGTTATCTAGGGGAGTGAAGGGGGGGGGGGACAAATCACGGAAAGATCAGAGTGTGCAGTACCAGAAAGGAGGCAGTAGAAGACAGAGACACAGACCTCTGACCTCTCTGCGATGCCGAAGTGATGTGCCCATAGGTTCATCCTCTTCGTGGGAGAGTCCAATAATCTTAAAGGCCTTTGTTACCTCAGTCAAGCTGAGCATGATGTGAAGCTGGGGAGCCAGCCCAGGGGGAGTGAAGTACTCCTGCAGATGAAAGCCTTGAATGTGGATAGGAGTTCAAGTGTGCTGAGGATGACTTTGTACGACAGAGGATGCCCAGTCTGCTTCTGGCTTTGGAGGCCAACTTTGAAATGTGTTTTGTCCAAGAAATATTATGTCTGATAGTGAGACCAAGGAGTTTGAATGACTGAACCTCCTCAAGATGATTGTTAAGAAAGTAGATGGGAGAGTTTGCCAGACAGTCCTTTTGGAGCAAGATTGCATGAGTGTGAGATTTGTCAGGATTGAAAGACATATTCCAAGTGTTTGACCAGCTTGTGATTTTTTTTCAAGGTTTTAATAGAGGGAAGAGGGTGCGCCTGTCTGTCTGAAGGACAAGGGAGTCACATCAGAGGATGGAGTCATCAGCAAATAAATAAGGAGGATTTTCCAGTCACAGAGATTGTTGAAGAAGATCATGAATAGGACTGGGCACAAAAAGAACGCTGCCTTGGGGCACTCCAGCCTTGATAGGGAGAGGAGATGAAAGGATTCTCTTGAGTGTCACACGTTGCCTATGAGAGTCAAGGAAGTCGGTAAGCCATGTATGGAGTTGGCCTTGAATGCCCGAGGCAGAGAGTTTGGACGGCGCTGATCTCATGTCTGATATTGAGGGCCTCCATTCAATGTTGGGTGAGGTAGGAGCATTATGTCCAAGGTGGAGTGACCTGGTCTGAAACCAAATTGGTTATCTGAGGTGGTGATGTTGGAGAAAATGAAGGATTTCACATTAGCTAGGATGATGGTTTCCATGACCTTGCTGATGATGACAAGTAAGCTGATAGGTCTATAGTTAAGGGAATCAGTTTTTCCCCTTTTTCTGTAGTGCAGTGATGCTGGTGGATTTCTAAGCAGATGGAAGATGATGTAGCGCAAATGACAGGGTGAAAATGACAGAGAGGATGTGCAAGAGCAGCAGAGCAGGTTTTTATGCCTTCCGGTCCAGTAGTAGAGTCAGAGTCTAGGGTTGAAAGAACCTTCTCCACCTTCTCAGGTGCAGAAGACACAGAGTCCAGAAGTAATTGGGTACACCAGGGAAGGATGGGTAGTGAGTGGTAGGGGACATAAGATTTGGAAACGAACACAGAATTAAGGCATTCAATTCAGCCTTCTCATTAGCAGAATCGGCTGTGGTGCCATTTGAAGAGAGGGAAGGGATGGAAGTGGCACATTCTCCAGAGATGGATATACAGTGCCTTTCGAAAGTCCACAACTCCTTTCAAAATATCCACCTTTTGTTGACTTATACCCTGGAATTAAATTGCATTAAATCTGACTTTTTCCACCTTTATTTACACATTGTAACCCCCAACTTGTAAGCGAAAACCAAATTCCACAAATTTCAGAAAATTAATGAAAAATACAAAACTAGAATATCTTGGTTGGATAAGTGTCCACCCACCTCAGAATAGCAATTGTAAATTAGCTTAGGTGTAACCAATCGCCTTCAAAGTCACACACCAAGTTAATTGGCCTCCACCTGTGTTAAATTGTCATGATTCTGATTATTTCACAATAAAATCAGCTCTTCCTGTAGGTTTCTTCTGCTGGGTAGTAAATTTCACAGCAAAGACTCGACCATGAGCACCAAAGAGCTTTCAAAAGACCTCCGGGTTAAAGTCATGGAAAGGCACAGATCAAGCAAGGGATGGGTATAGAAATAATTCAAAGGCCTTGAATATCCCTTGGAGCACAGTCAAAACAATCATTAAGAAGTGGAATGCGTATGGTACCACCAAGACCCTGCCTAGATCAGGCCGTCCCTCCAAACTGGATGACCAAGCAAGGACGAGACTGATCAGAGAGGCCACCAAGAGGTCAATGGCAACTCTGAAAGAGCTACATGCCTTTATGGCAAAACTGGTCACTGTGTGCATGTGACAACAATATCCCAAGCACTCAACGAGTCTGACCTGTACCTTAGGCTGGCAAAAAGTAACCCATTACTCAAAAAGCCCACCTTGAGTCCCATTTGAGGTTTGCAAAAAAACACTGGATATTCTGAAGCCATGAGGCAAACATTTTTGTGGTCTTATGAAGCCAAAAATGGAACTTTTTGCCATAAATGCAAAATGTTACGTTTGGTGCAAACCCAACACAGCACATCACCCAAAGAACACCATCCCTTCTGTGGAACATGGTGGTGGCAACATCATATTATAGGGATGTTTCTCATCAGCAGGGGCCTGGGCACTTTTCAGGATAGAAGGGATAATGAATGGAGCAAAATACAGAAAAATCCTCGAGGAAAACCTGCTGCCCTGTGCAAGAAAGCTGAAATTGGGACGGAAGTTCACCTTTCAGCATGATAACAACCCGGATCACACAGCCAAAGCTACACTGGAGTGGCTAAGGAACAAAAAGATAAATGTCTTTGAGTGGCCCAGTCGGAACCCTGACCTACTTCCAATCGAAAATATATGGCATGACTTGAAGATTGCTGTCCATCAATGCTCCACACACAACTTGATTGAGCTTGAACAGTTTTGTACTGAAGAATGGGAAAATATTGCCCAATGAAGGTGTGCAAAGTTGTTTGAGACCTATCCCAACAGACTCGCAGCTCTAATCGCTGTCAAAGGTGCTTCCACCAAGTATTAACTCAGGAGGCTGGACACTGATCAAACCAACATATTATAGTTTTGTATTCTTAATACATTTTCTGAAATTTGTTGAATTTGTTTTTCACTTGGAAGTTGTGGGTTACAATGTGTTAATAAAGGTGGAAAAAGTCTGATTTAATGAAATTATATTCCAGGTTATTAGGCAACAAAAGGTGAAAATTTGGAAAGTGGGTGTAGACTTTCTATAGGCACTGTAACTAGCTGCCACCAGGTTTTATAGGATGAATGGAATAATGAGACAAGAGATATGAGATAATAATGAGAAGAGATAATAATGAGACAGAGGGAGACAAGTTAGGAAGTTCATTCCTGAGGTTTGGCAGGTTGTTTCCTGGCTTTCCTGAGAGTGGACACACACTTGTTGCAGACTTTGTGGAATTCGCTGAGATTGCCTTCAGTCGGATTAGCGTTCCAGGAAGAGGAAGGCATGTTGTTTCAGAACGTCTGCCTCACCACAGGATTCAGTGTACCATGGGTGGGAAGAAGAGTAGGACAATTGAAGACGACACGGGATAAATCTGAACATAAGGGAGAGAGCAGGTTTCTGTGGAAGAATTCCCAGGCTGAGTGAACATAAGGGACAGTAGATATGGGAGACCAGTCCTGAAGAGTGTTGGCTGCTTGCAGTCCCTGCCATTCTGCTTGAGTGAAATTCCAGACTCACCAGCATTGAGGTAGTTCTCTGAGAATAGCCAGAGATGCCTTGACTTTGACTAGCATATGATCAGATGAACCAATTGGAGCAGAGGAAGAGCAGTAGACATTTGTGGGAAAGTTGGTCCTCACCAAGTCCAGAAGGGAGGATTTTCCATTGAGAGAAATTGGGTTTGAAAGTTTACAGATTGTGTCAGTCCCATGGAGTCACAGAGGTCCTATTCTGAAGTGCCATGAAGGGAGGGAGAGAGACGACAGAGACAGAGACAGACACCGAGAAAACACTTCTCATACAATGTATATTGATTTTCCTCCAGAAGAAACCGAACACTCACCCAAAAAGAAACATTATTCCATTCATCCCAGGGAGTCATTTGTTTGGATATGATGTTGATTTGAAAATGTGCCTCATGTTATCAGCGATAACATTAAAATCAGAAATGATTCATTGTTTGCATACATTTTTAGGTGTAGAAGTGTAGGAAGGAAATGAGGAAGTTTCTACAGCTGGGAGATGTCGGGTATTAACGATGCTCATGTTTTGACTTGCGATTCTCTGGCTTCTCAGCTTGAAGTTCATGTGTACCATATGCCGATATTCGACGTTCCTGGAGCAGGACATAAAGAAACACCTGGAAAGTGTTGAGCACAAGAAGGTGCTGGGCATCATTGAAAGCCACTATCCTGATGGCAAAACTCTGTCAAAGTTCCTTCATGTAAGTTGAGCATATTATGAATGGCTTTTGGTCTGTGAACCTTTTTATTGTCATACTTCTGATTGCATTGGTCTCATTCAGGAAGTTGGAGAAATGCTTAATGGAATGAAAATGATGTTGTAATATTTTTTAGGCAATAAAGATAGAAATCTGTATTTGTATTTTTTTTTCCTGCCAGCCAAGCATCTGATTAAAAAAAGAAAAAAAAAAGCAAAACTAAACAGAAGTCCCCCACGAAAGGTGAAGGTTGCACCAAAGCCTTTCTTGTCACCCTAAATATGTGATATTACTCTCTTAAGATTATGTGATGTTGCTAATCTTCTCGATTCAGCTGACCGTTCCAAATGAGATTTTGGTGATTAATCAAAATTGATATTCAGTATTATCACAACCAATAAATGTGAGGCCATGCCATCTGGCTGCAAATGTTGGCACTGAATCTCAAGAGTTCAGAACGATGTCTCAGGACGTTTGACTCAGTCTGGCACCTACCCTGCTTTCCAAGCTTTCTGCCTGTGGAATATGAGGCCACCATTCCTGGCCTGTTGACCTCCTCCACTCATGCTATCAGCACGTGAGCTCATAAGTGATTTCTCTGATCTCTCCCAGGCGAGGCTGTACCGCCCAAAGAATCTGCGGCTTGGAGTGGAACTGGCACAGGCACACGTACACGTACCACACACCACACACACATGGGCGTCATGCACATGTCTCATACACAGCCTTTCTCACTGCACTGGGCGGGGCATTTCCTCAGAAGGAATTTCTTCTTCCCCATGGATACCAACCGATGGGGATTGTCCATGCTCTTAAACTTTTAAATATTGCATGTCAAGCAAGCAAGCAGCACATACTATTTTTTTTTAAGTCTGGTGTGAATCGTCTTGGGTTTGACTCATCGACCTCCCAGACTCGGAGCGGACGCTTGAGTCATGACACCGAGTTAGGTCCGAAGATGTATTTACATTATTGGCTTCTGTGCATAGGGAAAAAACCCCTAATTTCCTGATCAGGAAAAAAGATGATTCCACATCCTGCTGTACGATGTACAATCTCAAATGACAGGCTGGCAGCTGTAGTTTCCCTCTCTGTGGATATGAAATGGATCAAAACACCTGAAGAATGACATTTAATCCAAGCATATCTCACATTGTCACTGTCACTGTGGAAGAATCCATAATCAACTGTGGAAGATGTTCAGTATCTCAAACTTCTGGGCCTCACCATCAACAGCCTCAAATGGGCAGACTAGATATTAAAGCTGACTACAAAGGCAGGCATGTACTGGGGGTTCTCTGGAATACCAAGTACTTCCTTGGTAAATCTGAACCCGCAGCCTATGAGGCCTTTGTCTGTAATTGAATGCAGTACTGGACTCCTTATGAGTTGGTTATGTGTCGGAAGACATGATGAGGATAAGGAATATGAGTTGGTTATCCCATTTTATATCCCGTCTATCCTGTATACTATGGATACCAAAGCTCTAAACGTTATTGGTATCTTCCACGAAGAAGCAGAAACACAGGGCATTTTGCTTTCTCTTCACAAACACGTTTGTTTGTGGCCTCTGTGTTTGTATTACCTTGATCCAGGACATGTTCTTTTGTCCCTCCATCACACAGCATTCAGGATACACCCTCTAGTTGGTGCATGTTCTTCCAGCAACTCCCTCTTTGTGAAACTTCTAAAATACAGGATTGCCGCTCCACTCTGCTGTTTTTTGTCTTTTCCCACGAGTGGAATTTCCTTTCTCAGCCTGAATTCAATCCCGCTTTTCCATCTACGGCTTAAATTAAAATCCATAGTACACCACCACCTAATGTCATCTTCCATCCCTCCCTGTGATCTTTTCTATCTTTCTCTTTCTATCTGATGTACCCTACACTTCACAGAGTGTTGGTGCCGCCAAAGCAGCTTCCTGAGCCAAGGTCTTTTGCCATTGCCTTCCCAGCAGTAGTTAGGGTAGGAATTTGTTCAGGGTGCTGGCGATAGCTCACCTGCTCTTTGCGAAGGACACTGTGGGGTCTTTAACGTCCACCAACTAATGTCGGTAGATGGGATTCCTGTTTAATGTCCATCCGAGGTGTGGCACACACAATGATGAATCACCCTGCCTGTTAAACACCGGGATGACAGACATCTCAGGAGTGAGTGTGCATTCCATCCTGCCAGCCCCTATCCTTACTAATCCTCCCCATATATTTGCAGGATGCTATTATTTCCTTACCTCCCCTCCTGCTCATTAATTCCCTTGTTGCAACCACATGTTGTCCTGTTATCCCACTGTCATTGAGATGCCCTCTTACCTTTAGGTTGCGTGAAGTAATGTGATGCAAATATTAACTGTAGATTTGTTGTCGCATGAGCAGGGTGATGCATCGTGAGTTAGACGAGCCTTTCGATAGGATGTTAAACAAGATCAAGCACTTTGGCTACATTCCTGCATCCTGTTTGGAGGTTTTAGTCATAATATCATCCTTACCTATTGGGATCTGGCTATATCGATGGTTGGCAACTGTACGTAAGGGTTATTGGCATCTCCCAGTGCTTTAGTTTTGGTCACTTTCCCATCATTTTGCTCAGATCAGATGTCAAACATTATTTGAGCACATTAAATGTCCCTCATTACATCTGCTTTTCTAATTGTTTTGGTGTATCAGAATGTATACTGCTGTAGTCTTATTCTTTGGATTTGTTTCAAACTGGATTGTGAACTTTCATAGCAATTACACCTGTCCTCCTCATACTGTACTTCCTGCCACTCGTGTTGTCCTTTGACGCCCGACGTGATTCTCCTGCAGGAGAACATGGTGCACAGGACCAAGAAGGTGGAAAAACGGCAGCACCTTTGGGAGGAAGTCCATCAAAAGTCTTTTAATCCAAAGGACCCCTTTTCAGGTTAAAAAATAATCCTGTCATTATTTATGCTAATCACGGCTCCTCTTCGGGCAGTGTGTGGCAAATTATCAGCAGCGAACAACAAAAAATTGAACTGTTTTGATGACAATGGGTTAAATAATGTTCCCTAAGTCAATACTAAAGCAGCATACTAAATCTGAAATTCATCAACCCCTTCTCATTGATTTTCAAAATTGTACTCTGTGTTGAGTTGAAGTGCTTTGCAACTGTTGGTGTTTTGTAATCTTCATTGTCATGCACCTAACTGTTCCTCCTCCCACTCCTGCAGACAAGCCACTGCCGCAGTGCTTGAAATCCATATATTTGGTGAAGTGCCACGCCTGCAAGATCTATCTGCCAAACTCTACACGAGAGTTAAAGTCGCACATTAACACAGTGGAACATGTGCACAACCAGAAGGTATGGATTATACGGTCCTTACTTCCTGTTGTGCTGGGATGCCCTGGAGACGACGGCCGTTGATGAAGTTTTTTGCGAGCTTACTTTATACGATGTACAGTCTGAAATTTACATTTCTTTTTTTGTGTATGCCCTGAAAACATGGGGGTGAGGGACGGTCTTCAGCCGGACACGTCCAAGGTGGTGGGTAGGGCCTGTTGATATACAGGTTAGCCACAGATGTTGACGATATGGTGTGAGGTCAATAGAGGAGTGTTTTTATTTTTCCATACCACAAGAAAATAAACATCCAATCCCATCATCGATAGTCTGCTTTGCTCTTTTTATCCCCCGCTGCGTGGCGGAAGGGGGATATTGTTGTCACCCGGGTCGTCCGTCCGTCCGGCTGGGCGTCAACATTTATAGCTGAGTGTGATAACTCATAAACTGTTCGCCATATCGATTTGAAATTTGGGTCACACATGTACCACCTGAAAAGGAAGAACCCTATTGATTTTGGGCATGGCCGGATCCAAGATGGCCAACTGGGGCGGTCGTCCGTCTGTCCGTCCGGCTGACTGGGCGTCAACATTTATAGCTGTGAGTGCGATAACTCATAAACTGTTCACCGTATCGATTTGAAATTTGGGTCACACATGCACCACCTGAAAAGGAAGAACCCTATTGATTTTGGGCGTGGCCGAATCGAAGATGGCCGACTGGGGCTGTCCGTCCGTCCGGCTGGCTGGCTGGGTGTCAACATTTATAGCTGTGAGTGCGATAACTCATAAACTGTTCACCGTATCGATTTGAAATTTGGGTCACACATGCACCACCTGAAAAGGAAAAACCCGATTGATTTTGGGCGTGGTCGGATCCAAGATGGCGGACTGGGGTGGCCATCTTGAAAAAATTTTTTTGTAATAAATGGAAAAACGCTTATCTGGTTTCAATTATTTTTCAATGGTGGGGGATTCCCCATCTCTGATGGTATATTTGTCATTTGTATCAGAGGTGTGTATTGTGTGAGTATGTCCACCGTCTCTCGAGTTAGACCACCCCCTCGGCTCTCGACGTGGCATGCTTCCAGTATCATTGGGTCGTTTGTTGGATGTCGTGTGTAAGATACGGGTCCAAAAGTCAAATTTGTGGCCAGATTTTAGGCAATGTTGCATTATGGCTAGTTCTTTCACCTTTCCCAGCCTTTGCTTCGTGCCATGTTCGTGCCTCAAAAATAAAAAAACAAAAAGCACACACACACACACACACACACACACACACACACACACACACACACACACACACACACACACACACACACACACACACACACACACACACACACACACACACACACACACTTACCCTCACACATATGACACCAGATCACAAGAAAGGAATAAGAACAGAGCAGCCATCAATGATGTGAATTAGCGTTCATTGCTTAAGGTTTTGCAAAATAAAAACACTTCCATTGACCTTGTGCATCGGCACATGGCTGCACATGAATGGTCGCCTCAGGAATAAAAGTGGACATGTGGCAAGATGCGGATTCTATTGGCCTGAGGAAGCTTACTGGGAAGCGGGTGAAATATCGCGTGAAACCCGGTCTGCTCTTGCTTATTTCTTAAATGAACAGAGTACACATAGTTCACTTTTTTGTTTGGATGTGCCTCTTTATTATTTTTTAAAAATGCATAATCCCAACCACCCCAATCTTATTAACCTCCGCCATCTTCGAAAATGGATGGAGGTTACTGTTTTCACCCCTTTTTGTGTGTTTGTTTGTTTGTTTGTTTGTTTGTGAACAGTATTACGGAAAAACTCCTTGACGGATTTCGACGAAACTTGGTGGGGGGGGGGTTTAGGAATGGTCCAAGGATCATGCCATTAAATTTTGGACTTGGTCCAAAATCCATAATGGCCGCTATGGTGGCCATTTTGAAATAAATATTTGAATTTTTTTTTTTTTGCATTTCTACATGTTTTAAGTGATTTCCACCCCCCAAAAACAAATTGTTAGAGAAAAAAAAATTTTTTTTGCAACTTTTTTTTTCAACAAAATTTCGATTTCTTTTTTTTGCATTTCTACATGTTTTAAGTGATTTCCAACCCCCCTCCCCCAAAAAAAAATGTTGGAGAAAAGAACTATAACTGTCAGCACTGTTGATGTCATATTTAATGAATAAGATATAAGGTTCTCTTGAGTGACCCAGCAGTATTGGCGGCGGAGGTTTTGCACTCTCCCGAGTGCTCCCCCTCAAGTTTTATTTGTATATATATATGAAGACCACAAGGGGAAAACCAGAGATGTCAGGATAAGTCAATTTTGAAGAAACTGAAAAACAAAGTTTCAAGACTTTGGTGGACTGTTTAATAACTGTCATATAGATTTCTTTTCCAGTAAAAGGAAGAGTGATCAGTGGCCGATCAAATTAAGCATGTAGCATTTGCCAAGCTTCTGTGTTATTTAATTTAAGAGCAAAGAACGAATCAATGTTGCAAACTGACATCACTGGTTATTCCCTTGTTTAATAATTGCCATGCAATTTTAACCCAGGATGTGCAGCAAATTCATGCTTGTTGGTTATTAGCATACATTACATGACTTTGGTGATCACAGATTATTTTTTTTCAACATTAAACGGTCATTGTTTTTGTTTGATTGGTGTTCAACGCCATACTCAAGGGTATTTCGCTTATATGACGACGGATTCTCCATTTCTTTCTCCGTACTACTTAATATGATGGAAAACCGGGAGGAAACCAAGGATAAACCACCCCCGCGATAGCCGAAGTCACCTCATGTGACTCCCTCATGTACCTAAGCAGGTTGATTGGGCGGTGGATACATCGAATGAGGATGGGCACTCAGACGTGCTAACCATTAAGCCACGGCGTGGGTCCCATAAAAATCACAATAAAGGTTTGACCAGGCTTGAACCACGATATGCACCAACTACGGAGCCCATGATATAACCAAATAGGCTATTGTAGTGTTCAGAGTTTATGCTGTGAAAGTTTTACAACCTTTCATTTTTTAGTTTCTCAACTCTGAATATTATGGTGGAACAGTTAACATGAATGAAAGGGAGATAACCAGGAGTAAAGTACTGACGACTCTGGGTTTCTACTTGTTCAGCTTTGACAACACTTGTTTTTTCATTGCACGGCTAAACTTTATACCATATAAATTATGTGACACCCCTGGTTATTTGTTAAAGTAATATTGTGAGAGGAAACCTTGTGTTGCCAACTATTGGCAGGTGCAATAACCCTGGAATTTATAAAAAGTGACATCTCTGGTTTTCCCCTTGTGGTATATGTGTGTGTATATATATGTGTATATATGTGTATATATATATATATATTTATATATATATATACATATATATATATATATATATATATATATATATATATATATATATATATATTTATATATATATACATATATATATATATATATATATATATATATTAGGGTGGTCCAAAAGTCGAAAAAAATAGAATGTTGCTCCACAAGCTTAAAATTATTGTAATATGATCCAATAATGCGCATAAATTTTTTTTAGCTTGATCGGAGGTGATTTAGAGGTCGCTCCATATGAGGACTTTTAGTCTCATGACTTGAATAAATTAGGGTATGGTCAGGTACGATTATGGGTACTTCTGGATGTCCAAGGTGGAAATGGAGTGCATTTTCGAACTCTGTGGGGTCGATTTACTCGAAGAAATGACTGCACCGACATTGAATTCACTACCATTTCGAAAACATGACCTAAAACAAGATTTATCATTACTGGAGTTGAGTAACTAATCCTACTCATTTCGATATTTTCTAATCTACAATTAATTTGTCCGTCTAAACATTTCTTGGAGTAAATCGACCCCACTGAGTTTGAAAATGCAGTCCATTTTCACCATGGAAGTTCAGAAGTGTACGGATTCGCATCTCACCATACCCTAATTTCATATAATAATAACTAAATAAATAACTAACATATTTTTCTTGAATCATTGAATCTAAAACACTGGATGTTGGGCCAACTAGAAATAAGTTCAGGTGGGAGTGGAGACAGCAATAGAGGCGGAGATGATAGTCTTCTTCTTCCTCTTTCGGCTTTCTCCCGTTAGGGGACGCCACAGCGGACCAACTGTCTCCATTTCGCTCTATCCTCCACATCTTCCATTGACACTCCAACCACCCGCATGTCCGCCCTCACCGCATCCATGAACCTCTTCTTTGGCCTTCCTCTTCTCCTCCTGCCTGGCGGCTCCATCTTCAACATCCTTCTCCCGATATACTCCGTTTTCTTCCTGTGCACATGTCCAAACCATCTCAATCTCGCCTCTCTCACTTTATTTCCAAACCGTCCTACCTGCGCTGTCCCTCTAATACACTCATTTCTTATCCTATCCATCCTCGTCACTCCCAACGAGAATCGCAGCATCTTTAACTCTGCCACCTCCAGCTCTGCTTCCTGTCTTTTTGTTAGCGCCACCGCCTCCAAACCATACAACATAGCTGGTCTCACTACCGTCTTGTATACTTTCCCCTTCACTCTTGCAGCTACCCTTCTGTCACAAATCACTCCTGCAACTCTTCTCCACCCACTCCATCCTGCCTGCACTCTCTTTTTCACTTCTCTCCCACACTCTCCGTTACTTTGGACAGTTGATCCCAAGTATTTAAACCAATCCACCTTCCCCACCTCAACTCCTTGCAACTGCACCATACCACCACCCTCCCTCTCATTTACGCACATGTACTCCGTCTTACTCCGACTGACTAACATTCCCCTTCTCTCCAGTGCGTACCTCCACCTCTCAAGGCTCGATTCCGCCTGCTCCCTACTCTCCCTACAGATCATGATGTCATCCGCGAACATCATGGTCCATGGAGACTCCAGTCTGATCTCGTCCGTCAACCTGTCCATCACCATTGCAAACAGGAAAGGGCTCAGAGTCGATCCTTGGTGCAATCCCACTTTAACCTTAAACCGGTCCGTCATTCCTACCGCACACCTCACCGCTGTCACACTGTCCTCATACATATCCTGCACGAACCTCACATACTTCTCCAACACTCCCGACTTCCTCATACAATACCACAACTCCTCTCTTGGCACCCTATCATAAGCTTTCTCTAAATCCACAAACACACAATGTAACTCTTTCTGGCCTTCCCTATACTTCTCCATCAACATTCTCAAAGCAAACATCGCATCAGTCGTGCTCTTTCCTGGCATAAACCCATATTGCTGCTCACAGATCATCACCTCTCCTCTCAACCGAGCTTCCACTACTCTTTCCCACAACTTCATGGTGTGGCTTAACAACTTTATCCCTCTGTAATTTCCACAGCTCTGCACATCACCCTTATTCTTGAAAATCGGAACCAGCACACTTAATCTCCACTCCTCCGGCATCCTCTCACTTTCCAAGACTTTATTAAACAATCTGGTTAACAACCCCACTGCCATCTCTCCTAAGCACTTCCATGCCTCCACTGGTATACCATCTGGACCAACCGCCTTTCCACTTTTCATCTTCTTCATAGCAGTCCTCACTTCATCCTTACTGATCCACCCCACTTCCAGATTCACTATCTCCACCTCTTCCAACCTTCTCTCTCTCATTTTCTTCATTCATCAGCTCCTCAAAGTACTCCATCCACCTTCTCAACACACTCTCCTCGCTCGTCAGCACATTCCCATTTGCGTCCTTTATCACCCTAACCTGCAACACATCCTTCCCAGCTCAGTCCCTCTGTCTTGCCAATCGGTATAAATCCTTTTCCCCTTCTTTTGTATCCAACTTCTCATACAACTCGTCATATGCCTTTTCCTTGGCCTTAGCCACCTCTCTTTTTGCTTTTCGACGCCACTCCTTGTACTCCTGCCGACTTTCTTCATCTCTCTGACTATCCCACTTCTTCTTCGCCAACCCCTTCTTCCTTATACTTTCCTGTACTTCCTCATTCCACCACCAAGTCTCCTTATCTTCCTTCCTCTGTCCAGATGTCACACCAAGTACCTTCCTAGCTATCTCCCTCACAACTTCTGCTGTCGTTGCCCAATCATCCCACCCATCTTTACCACCATCCAACGCCTGTCTCACCTCCTCCCTAAATTTCACGCAACAGTCTTCCTCCTTCAGCTTCCACCATCTGGTCCTTGGTTCAGCCCTCACTCTCTTCCTCAACCTCACCTCTAAAGTCATCCTACAGACCACCAATCGATGCTGTCGCGCTACACTCTCCCCTGCCACAACCTTACAGTCACTAATCTCTTTCAGGTTGCATCTCCTACTTAAGATGTAATCCACCTGTGTGCACTTTCCTCCACTCTTGTATGTCACCCTGTGTTCCTCCTTCTTCTTGAAATACGTGTTTACCACTGCCATTTCCATTCTTTTTGCAAATTCTACCACCATTTGCCCTTCCACATTTCTCTTGTTGAGACCGTACCTCCCCATCACCTCCTCATCCTCTTTATTCCCTTCCCCAACATGTCCATTGAAATCTGCTCCAATCACCACTCTTTCATCCTTGGATACACTCTCCACCACTTCATCTAACTCACTCCAGAAATCTTCTTTATATTCCATCTCACACCCCATATGTGGGGCATATGCACTGATGACATTCATCATCACCCCTTCAATTTCCAACTTCACACTCATCACTCGGTCAGACACCCTCCTCACCTCCAATACCCTCTTGACATGATCTTCCTTCAGGATTATCCCGACACCATTTCTCCTCCCATCCACACCATGGTAGAACAGTTTGAAACCACCTCCAATGCTCCTCGCCTTACTCCCCATCCACTTGGTCTCTTGTACACACAGTATGTCCACCTTTCTTCTCTCCATCATATCAGCCAACTCTCGCCCTTTGCCAGTCATCGTCCCAACATTCAGAGTTCCAACTCTCACCTCCACACTTCTACCCTTCCCCCTCTCCCACTGCCTCCGGACTCGCCTTCCCCGTCTCCTTCTCCTCCTTCGCCCAGCAGTAGCACAATTTCCACTGGTACCCTGCTGACCACCGGTACCGGTGGCGGTCGTTGGTAACCCGGGCCTCGACCGATCCGGTATGGAAATTCGTTTTGTTGTCCGCATAATGATTTGGCATAGGTTTTTACGCCGGATGCCCTTCCTGACGCAACCCTGGTCGCCTCTTACGACACACAGGGATATGGTACACCTATTCTAACCGGGGCATACACCGGGCCCAGTACAACTGGTGCTCATTTCGCCGACCTCGGAAGGATGGCAGGCTGAGTCAACCCCCTGGTGTTTTCGACTTGCTTTATATATATTTATATATATATATATATATATATATATATATATTTATATATATATATATATATATATATATATATATATATATATATATATATATATATACACACATTATATATATACACACATTATATATATACACACATATATATATATATATATATATATATATATATATATATATATATATATATATATATATACATACATACATATATTAATTCAGTGTCCCAACGGGGCTTGAACTCAGGACCTCTTGGGTCCCAAGCCACTGCCCTTACCACTGCGCCAACACCAGGTAACACTGCGCCAACACCAGAGGCGGAGATGATAGTGGTATTTGGTAAATGAGACGCAATATTCTAATAGTTTGTAATTCCATTGATTGAAAAATTAGGGTATGGTCAGATACGATTACGTGTACTTCTGTACTTTCTAGGTGAAAAAGGACTGCATTTTCGAACTCAGTGGGGTCGATTTACTCCAAGAAATGTTAAGACGGATGACAAATTAATTATAGATTAGAAAATATTGAAATGAGTAGGATTAGTTACTCAACTCCAGTAATGATAAATCTTGTTTTAAGTCATATTTTCGAAATGGTAGTGAATTCAATGTCGGTGCAATCATTTCTTAGAGTAAATCGACCCCATAGAGTTCGAAAATGCACTCCATTTCCACCTCGGACATCCAGAAGTACTCGTAATCGTACTTGACCATACCCTAATTTAACCAACTCATGAAACTAAAAGTCATATGGAGAGACCTCTAAATCACCTTCGATCAACTAAAACAATTTTATGCACGTTATTGAATCATAGTGGAATAATTTAATGCTTGTGGAGACAACATCTGAATTTTTTTTTTTTTGCTGTTTTTGGACCACCCTAATATATATAGATATATAAATATATATATATATATATATATATATATATATATATATATATATATATATATATATATATATATGTGTATATATATATTGTATATATTATTGCGAATTTGCGCCCGCCGGCGTGCGGAGGGCCACGTAACTCGGATCGCGGCATGTAGCCCACCGGACGGACAATTCAGTCGTGACCCTCCGGGAAGTATCGCCCGGAGCCAGTCACGGGTGGGCCTTTCGACCTCACCACAATCGTGCCAATCGGCCACCCACGTAGGATAGGTATGATAAACCGGGCGATGGTACCTCACCGCAGGTCGACTCCGGAAACGAGCCGCTTGGGCGGCCCGTTCCGTACTATCGGGATAACCGAGCGGTATTATCGTCGACCTCGACGGTTCAGATTATTTACCGGGATGTTGCACCCACTACGAACCCTTTACGTGAAGCAAGATGGAAGGTCAATAGAGAAAAGACAAAGCGAAACGGGAAAACAGTTCACACAATGCACATTTATTTCCCGGCACACGGAAAGCACGTATATACAGCCATACAGTCAAAATGCACATATAGCAACCAAAACAATAAAAGCAACAACGATGCAGAGTTAATTCCGACTACGCGCACACACGGCAACACTTATACAGTTCTACTTCACAGACGGCGCCAACACACATTTACACCAAAGCAAAGGAAAGAAGCCACCCTCATAGACAAGGAGGCAGACATGCCTGTTGGCCAAATGTGCGCGTGACCTGGAGGAGCGGCCAGGTCCGCGAGACCGGGGGGGGGGGGGTCCCACCCGCGCCCTCGTGACTCGTTGGCGGGCGAGCTGCAAATGTGGCCGCGCGGCTGTTCCCCGACTCCTTGCTCCTTGGCGGGTTTCGTTGGCACGACGTTTCGAATGGGGTGGGAACGGGGCCCCCTTTTGCACTATCTCAGCGTGGGGGGAAAGGGGGAATTGTTTATGCCCTGGGGGAGGGGAATGGCTGGCTCGCTTGGGTCCCGCGACGAGATGAGCGATCCCCCACACCGTAACCTCGTCGCCGACTGCCGTCCTTCTCGCCTCGGACCCGAGCTCCCTTGCTTGCAGTTCCACCGCGCTCACTCTCCTCACCCGACCGACTCGACTCTGCCACTCTTTTCAGTTCCGCACTCTCCTCACCCGACCGACCCGACTTGACTCTGCCACTCTTCTCCGTTCCACACTCTCCTCACCTGACTCCCCCGATGACTTTGCCAAAACTCTCTCAGCGACTCCAGAACCCAACTCAACTGACTTCATTCGCCTTGCGCTCGCCTTCTTATAGGCTGGCAGGAGCAGTTAATATGCAAATATTCGGATCAGAATGACCTCGGGGGCGGAGCCACGCTCTCCCATTGGTCGGAGGAAACGGGGGCGTGAACCTCCCCTGATCCTAGAATTTGCATATATCGACTTCACACACACGCGCCTGTAGGCGGGGCTAAGTCGCCCCGCGCTCGCTAATTGGACGGAGGAAAAGTGGGCGTGTAGAGTTTTTGATCCGAGTTTTCCCCTCGGAAAGGCCGCCATTTGCGCTCGCGGCTCGGTGCGTTCGCACAGATGCCAACCCTCCCGATTTCATCGGGAGGCTTCCGAAAATTCACCCAAACTCCCGCCCTTACGATCACTATCCTTATCCTCCCGAAATTTTGATATTTTTGCACTGTTCACTAATCAGAATGTACTAGTATGAGAATTGAATGAAAATCATCGTCTGCTACGTATAGCATGTGGTAACTCCATAACGTTCGCTGCTACCAAATTGTACGTAAAAAATTGCAAATTCAAATGAGGAGCAGCGAAACAATGGGTCTGGATCTCGCTTATGCGATCATGCACTGAGATTTAGTGCATGCGGTATGTGTGCAATACAGTGCATGCGGTATGTATGCACAGTGTATATGCATGCGATACGCTCACTGCATGCAGCTGGGCCCCGTACCAGCCCGGCGGTCGCGACCACTGTGCGGTGTTTAACAGCCGCTAGAGTTCTACGAGTCGCGCTGCAGCTGTGGAACATCGACTTCGAAGTTACCGATGCTTCAAGCCCTCGATGTTGATTACGAAATGGCAGAAAAGAAGCTTACGAAGACCAAGAAATGGTCTCAGAAGTACAAGACCGAATACAGTGTCCAATACCCGTGTATTCGAAAGTCTGAAAGAGGAATTCATCATGCGTATTGTACAGTATGCAGCGTTGATATTTCAGTTGAGCACGGAGGTCGCGATGATATTCGGAAGCACGTTGGAAGCAAACGGCACACAGACATTGCAAAGGAGAGATCTTCGAGCACGAGTACCGGTGCACTTCTGAATTATTTCACCAAACAAGGGACAAGCGAGGAAGAGGATGTTACCCGAGCGGAACTTCTCTTTAGTGGATTTATTGTGGAACATAACTTGCCCATATCAGTCTCAGATCATGCTGGACCTCTATTTCAAAAGATGTTTCCAGATTCAAAAGTTGCTTCAAAGTATGGATGTGCAAGAACAAAAACTTCAGCAATAATTGGTGAGTTGTCAAATGTTACTGCTTCATCTATTGCCAATATTGCTAGACTAGCTCCATTTAGCCTAGCTACAGACGGTAGCAATGACAGTGGTGAGGCCCAGCTATATCCTGTCCTGATTTCGTACTATGACAACAGTGCTGGGATTGTGAAGCAAGGTTTGCTAAGTTTGCCTGCGTGCAAACAAGATTCCACTGGAGAAAACATTTTCAAACTGCTTGATCATGAGTTCAGTGACAGGAAAATTCCGTGGGGAAATTGTGTTTCCTTTTGTGCTGATAATGCCTCTGTCATGGTGGGCAAGCACAAAGGAGTCGCTGCTTATATCCACAAACAAAATCCAGAGTGCTACATCATGGGATGCCCTTGCCATATGATGCACAATCCGGCCAAGAAGGCGGCTCAGGCCTTACCCATTGAATTAGATGACTTTCTCATCGATATTTACTACTACTTGGACAAAAGTAGTAAACGCGTCAAAGGAGTGAAAGCACTGCAAGAACTCTGTGATGCCCCGACACACAAGATTCTGAAGCATGTCGCAACAAGGTGGCTGTCCCTTGGTCAGTGCCTAGACAGGCTGATTGAACAGTGGGAGCCACTTCGTCTCTTCTTCAAAGAAGTACGAAGAAAAATGCAACCAACTGTAGCCAAGACTCTAACAACGAGCAAGAAGGACGGCACTGTATCTACTGCCAGTACTGGCATTGCAGGATCAAGCACTAGTGGAGCAGCATTCACCACTACCACTGCAGTATCTGCTGCGAAGAAGACAGCAGGGACAGCACCAAAACCAATGCTGAGAGCAGGTAGCATCACCGGCCCTTCATCAAGTTCATCTACAAAGCAGATCCCTTCAGAGTCGAGAAAGACTGTGATAGTCCCATCTACAGGCAAAGAAGGACCCAAGTTAAGTTCTGCTTTTGCCAAATCACTTGGTAGAAGCTCAGCAAAACCTTCGAATCAGAGGTCTTCTTCCTTGGCTGCACCTACCTCAAGCTCTCTCCTCAAACGTAAAATTGGATCTGGTACTACGAGTCTGACCTCTTCTGCTGGCAGTAAACGCAAGTGTGATCGCCCTGCGGCAAAGTGTACTACGAGTTCTACAACTAAAAGCGCATCTTCCTCAAACACTGTGCAGGAATCTAGAGAAAAACGTGTCAACAGGATGTTCTTGTCTCCACAAACAAAACTCTATTGTTTCTTCCTTCGATATGCTAACAAGCTTTTTGAGAAGGGGAATCTTCTGCTCCAAAGAGACGAACCCTGTATTCATCTCCTGCACGGAGAATTGAATGGTCTTCTGAAAGATATCTTCGTACGGTTTTTGAAACCATCGGTGTCATCGGTTGCTCTGGTAAATGTACCCTTCTCTGACAGAAATCATCAGAAGAATGATGAGGACCTCATGATTGGGAACGATGCCAAACTGTATATAAGGGAACAAAGGAGTCTCAAGAAATCCACCTTCACTCTGAGTGAGTCAGACATCCAAGGTTTCTTCAGTGCAGTTCGCTCATATTATGTGAAAGCCTGCAATCACATCTTCAAAACCTGGCCGCTAGATGATGAATTAGCCAAGCATGCTCAGGTGCTGGATGTTAAGCTACACCAAGAAGTGGGGTTTGACTGTGTGGAGTTTTTCATCAAGAAATTCCCCTGTCTGTTCAGTGGCGGTGATAGTGACATAGACTGTCTTGAGAGTGAATTCGATCACTACCAGGCAGACGCCTCCATAGCTACAATTGCTACTGAGACGGTGAGAGTGGATGAGCAGTGGCATCGGATTTCACAGCTCACAGATCCCTGCACTGGTGCCAAGAAGTATCCTAATTTGAGCAAAGTGATGAAGGGAATCTTGGTCATTCCTCATTCGAACGCATCATGTGAGCGGGCACTCAGTCTTGTATGGAAGAATCATACTGAATTTCGTCCCAATTTGAGTGTCAAAACCCTGGAAGCTCTCTTAATTGAAAAACAAGCTCATAGCACCCCTTTCTACCAGAGAGAATACAGCAAAGACATAATCAGAAGGGCTAAAAGAGCCACACAGCTGTCACTCAGCAAAGCTGCCATGGAAAAAGCAAGCAGCAGTAGTACCAGCCAGTAAGGTAAGAAAAATATTGCTTCTTTTGTGCTTTTTGTTAATCTTTGATTGTCCCCTAACTTACTAATATTAACATACATGTAACATTAAAAAGTGCACAATTTTCCCCTTTTTTTGTTCAAAAAGTGGGAATTATTAACATGTTAAATGCTCCAAAATAGGGCTCAGAGGGCACTAGAGAGCGTCTAGAACCCCAGAGCTTCCAGGGCCCTAAGGCGGGCCCTGGACCCCGCCGCAAGGGTCGAGCGCTCCGCGCTCGAGATGTGCGCTTTGCGCACATTATTTGGTGTCGGTTGAAAATCCTCCCTAATTCTGATTTCCAAAAGTTGGCATCTCTGCGTTCGGCACCAAACGCCGAACGGGCCCGAGACAGCCAGACGTTCAGTGTTCACAGGTGGTGCGGGAATGGCCGTAGAAGGAGAGAGGTGAAGGTGGTGGAGGGTTTTTGGTGGTGGTTTGATGGTTATAGTGCCGTTTGGGAATGGCGGTGATGCAATGATGTGGGAGCGTAGATGGTGGCGGTGGCGTGGTTGTTGTGTGATGGCGGTTGAGACGTGGTTGGTTCAAAATAAAGATAGAACAGAAAAAATGGCTAACTCAAAGCGTCGCAGCCTGGATGAATCATATAAAAATCCCTCTATACAACGGGTTTGGGCTAACTACACATGTACTTAGAGATATCTCACCTGCGGGCCCTTTATGGTGTAATGCGAATTTCCACAACCGTAACAATATATATATATATATATATATATATATATATATATATATATATATATATATATATATATATATATATATATATATATATATATATATATATATATATATATATATATATATATATATATATATATACACACACACACACATCTCTCATCCTTCTGAACAGACAGGCAGCATCCTCTCCCCTCTCCTCCGACCTTGACAAAATCACAGACTGGTCAAACACAATTTTGCTTTTGAATCCATATTGGCAACCCATTGTGTTCTCCCTTGCCCCTGTGGTGGTCGTATGGCAGCTTAGCTGCCGGGGTAGCTATCATTTCTTGAAGCGCGACTGTGTCGCTGATGCAGTGCCCCTCTACCAGTACACACACTGGAACTGGTACTCATTTGGCTGACCTCGGAAGGATGACAGGCTGAGTCAACCCCTGGTGTATTAATTCAGCGGCCGACGGGGCTTGAACTCAGGACTCTAGAATCCCAAGCCACCACCCTAACCACTGAGCCAACACCAGGCTTCCCTTACCCCTCATCATTGCCTGCATCCCTTGTTTGTTTGTCTCTGTCAACTTTCTCTCTCTGCCCTGCTGTTGGTATTTCCCCTTTCTCCTGCTGTTCCCTTTATGTTGTGTCCTGATTTGTTCTATGTAATCACTGTTCCACGAGCCTAGACCGTTTTTATCTTGCCAAAACGAATTTTTTGCAAGATATGTTCGTCAACTTGTATGTTTTTTTTTTGTTTGTTTGTTTGTTTGTTTGTTTGTCTGTAATCATGTATAAAAAATTTTGCAGAGCACAGTTATCATTGGAAATTTTTGTAACTTCGCATATCAGAGGCCTATAGAGGTCCCTTTCAGCGCATAAAATTTTAAAGGTCAAGGTCAAAGGTCAAGGTCACTTTGTCGCAAATCAGGGGAGTCGACGAAACCCTTATTTTTTGAGTAATTTTGATCGGATCGTCTTCAAACTTCATGGGAATATAGTTCATGGTCTGGTGCTCAGCTGATTAATTTTTGGTGGCGATTGGCCTTGACCTTCATGGTTAGCGCCTAAGGTCAAACATATTTGACCCCAAGGTCAAATTTTCAAGTTTTAGGAACCATATCGTCTAGTACCTCAAATTGAACACCTCTGAGTGCTTTCTAGATATGTCAAGCTTGAGACATTTTGACGTCATTTGGTGACATTATGAGGCAAACGCATATTTTTCATGGTTACTCTGTAGAACGATTCTCATTGGAATCTCTCGTAGGCAGATATTCCTCAAGGAGTCGCTCCTGGTGGATAGCAGCTCTGTTCACCTCAGTGTGACCTTAAAGAAGTCACACGTGGTCACCTTTTGGCAAGATACGGGTCACCCTGCGGGTGACATTGTTTTTATTATTATTATTTTTTTAAACCATAAAAAAAATAAAACAATGGCCCGACATTCACGCCATTTTTCAGGAATGTATTGGCTGTAACTAAGGCGATCCCCCGTGAATATCTGGGTCCAGCAGTGTATATATATATATATATATATATATATATATATATATATATATATATATATATATATATATATATATATATATATATATATATATATATATATACATATATATATATATATATATATATATATATATATATATATATATATATATATATATATATATATATATATATATATATATATATATATATATATATATATATATACACACACACACACACACACACACACACACACACACACACACACACACACACACACACACACATACACACGGTCCGTCTAAAAAGTAACGGGACTGATTTCACAGAAACTTTATTCCCAAAAATATATTGAAATCACAGCTTGTCCCATTCAAAATAGTTTCCCTCTAGTCTCACACACTTGTCCATCCTCTTCTCCACGCTTTGATGCACCCCCGGAAGGCTTCTTCTGGAATCCTCCGGAGCTCCGTCGTCACGGCCCTTTTGATGGCCTCCACACCAGGAAATCAGGTCCCCTTGATCACCCCCTTGAGCTTTGGGAATAGGAAAGAAATCACAAGGGGCCAGGTCTAGCGAATACGGGGGTTGTTCCAGAGTTGGCACCTTCCTCTCCACCAGAAACTGTCGGATGCTTAGGACACTGTGAGCAGGGGCATTGTCATGGTGGAGCACCCAGGCGTTGTTCTCCCACAGATCCCTCCTCTTGTCCCGGACTGATCTTATGAGGCACTGGAGGATCCCCTTGTACACGTACTGATTCACTGTTTGACCCTCTGGTAGAAACTTGAAGTGGACGATGCCCTTGATGTCATAAACCGCGATGATCATCACCTTGACCTTCGACTTCGACATCCTTGCTTGCTTTGGTCTTGGTGATGCTGGACTTTTCCACTGACGACTCTGCCGTTTGGTCTCGGGATCGTATTTGAATATCCACGATTCATTGCCAGTAATGACACTTTCAAGCAGGTCTGGATTGTCCTCGAGGTACTCGATAATGTCTTGACAGACAGTGACTCCTTGCTGTTTCTGGTCCTTGGACAACAGCTTGGGGACCATCTTTGCGCACACCTTGCACATTTCGAGATTTTCAGTGATGATGCTCCAGACAGTTTCCTTGTTGATGGAAAGTTCCTCAGCAATCATCTGCACCGTGATTCGATAATCTGCATGCACCATCTGCTTCACACACTTGATGTTGTCCACCGTTCTGCTCGTTGAAGGTCTTCCAGATCATGGATCGTCTTCAACTTCCTCCCGTCCCTCTTTGACCCTCTTGTGCCATTCAAATGCACGTGTACGTGACATCGTTTCTTCCCCGTAGACTTGCTGCAGCATTGCGAAGCATTGGGAAGGTGTTTTGCCAAGCTTGGCAAGAAACTTCAGATTGGCTCTCTGCTCACGACTCAGACTAGACAACGTGTAAAGCACGACTTGTAAAACATCACACAATGAGCGGTCAACCATCACCAATCATATATATTGCTGGAATGTTGTGAAAGTATGTGACGCAACCCATTCATTCAAGTTGTGGAAGTGGAGCACACAGCAGGCTCAGTCCTGTTACTTTTTAGACAGACCTCGTGTATACATATATATATATATATATATATATATATATATATATATATATATATATATATATATATATATATATATATATATATATATATATATATATATATATATATACATATATATATATATATATATATATATATATATATATATATATATATATATATATATATATATATATATATATATGTATATATCTCACACACACATATCTATATATATATATATCTATATATATATATATATATATATATATATATATATATATATATATATATGTATATTAGCCTGGTGTTGGCACAGTGGTTAGGGCAACGGCTTGGGATCCAAAAGGTCCTGAGTTCAAGCCCCGTTGGGCCACTGAATTAATACACCAGGGGGTTGACTTAGCCTGTCATCCTTCCGAGGTTGGCGAAATGAGCACCAGTATACTGGGCCGGTGTATACCCCGCTTAAAATAGGTGTACCATATCCCTGTGTCGTAAGAGGCGACCAGGGTTGCGTCAGGAAGGGCATCCGGCGTAAAACATGTGCCAAATTACTATGCGGATCATACGGATGATCCGCTGTGGCGACCACGAACGGGAGCAGCTGAAAGAAGAAGAAGAAGAATATATATATATATATATATATATATATATATATATATATATATATATATATATATATATATATATATATATATATATATATATATATATATATATATATATATATATATATACATACATATACACACGACTGGTCAAAAGTTTTGGAACACCTCCATTTTTCCAGTTGTTACTGCAATTTAAGCAGTTCAAATCCAGTGAATAACCTGAAATGGTACAAAGCTGAGCGGTAAACTGCCAGAGGGTAACAAAAAAAGTTTAGGTTACCAACAACTGAAAAATACTTTAAATTTCGGAGTTGTTAAATACGGCCCTTTTCAGGGAACAAGTAATGGGTTGGCAACTGCAGATGTTCTGCAGCAATGGAAGTAAATTAAGCCTTGAAAGTTGATACAAGCATTTCCTGCAGGTGTTCCAACTTTTGTTGATGAGTTATAAACCCTCTCTCTGTATCAAAGCAGTGTTGGAACAGACTGTGTTGCTCCACCCTCTGAAACTTTATTTGGACTATATTGCATTGCAAGAAGTAGTATATTGCCATCATAATGGCAAGAAAGACAATTAACAAAGGAAGACAGACAGACCATTATAACCCTTAAAAGTGTAGGTCTTTCCTTTTATTTGGAGAAATTGAAAAGAAGGCAAGGTGTCAGTGAGTACAGTTTCCTACACCACCAAAAGGCACTTGAAAACTGGAGGAAACTCTTACAGGTAGAGGTCTGGCAGACCCAAAGCCACAACACAATCAGAAGACAAGTTTCTGAGAGTCCACAGCTTGCGTTGAAAGGCGGCTCACAGGACAGCAGCTTCACGCACAACTCAACACTGGTCGAAGTAAGGAAGTTTCAGTTTCAACTGTGAAGAGAAGACTTCGAGCTGCAGGTTTGACAGGTCGAGTGGCAGTAAGAAAGCCATTGCTAAGATGGCAATATAAGAAAAAGAGGCTTGCCTGGGCCATGAAGCACTGCCAGTGGACTACTAAAAACTGGAAGACGGTCTTATGGACCGATGAGTCAAAATTTGAAATCTTCAGTTCATCAAGCAGAGTTTTTGTACTCCATCGAGTAGGCAAAAGGATGGTTCCTCAGTGTGTGACACCTACTGTCAAACATGGAGGAGGAAGCATGATGATCTGGGGCTCTTTTGCTGGATCCAGAGTCGGCGACTTGCACAGAGTGACTGGCACCCTGAACCAAAAGGGTAACCACAGCATTTTGCAGCGCCATGCAATAAATACCCTCTGGTCTACGCCTAGTTGGTCAGGGGTTCATCCTTCAGCAAGATAACGACCCAAAACATACCTCCAGGCTATGTCAGAACTACCTGAGAAGAAAAGAACAAGACGATAGGCTTCAAATCATGGAATGGCCAGCACAGTCTCCAGACTTAAACCCCATCAAGCTGGTTTGGGATGAACTGGACAGAAGGGTGAAAGTAAAGCAACCTACAAGTGCAACACATTTGTGGGAACTTCTGCAGCATTGTTGGGAAAAACTTTCCGAACAATATTTGATTTCCATTGTTGAAAGAATTCCATGAGTATGTTCGGCTGTTATATCTGCAAAAGGTGGCAACTTTGATGAGTCAAAAATTTAGAGTAAATTTTGTTCAACAAAACTATTCCATGATTTCTTTTTTATCTGCAATTGTTTATTTGTTCGATGCTTTAATTTCAGAATGCATTGAAACATTAAACTGCTTAAATTTCAGTAAAAACTGGAAAAATGGGGGTGTTCTAAAACTTTTGACCCTTTGTGTATATGTGTGTGTGTTTGTGTGTATATGTATATATTGTTACGGCTGTGGAAATTCGCAAACCACCATTCAGGGCCCGTAGGTGAGATAACTCTAAGTACATGTGTAGTTAGCCCCAAACCCGTTGTTTAGAGGGAAATTATGTGATTCATTCGGGCTGCGACGCTTTGAGATAGCCGTTTTTCTGTTCTATCTTTATTTTGAATCAACCACCATAACCATCAAACCACCACTGATAAACCCTCCACCACCCTCACCTCTCTCCTTCTACGGCCATTCCCGCACCACCTGTGAACACTGAGCGTCGGGCTGTCTTGGGCTCGTTCAAGATACGCACCGAGCCGCGAGTGCAAATAGCGGCCTTTCCGAGGGAGAATTCGGATCAAGAATGCTACACGCCCACTTCTGATCCGTCCAATCAGCAAGCGCAGAGCGGCTTGGCCCCTCCTCCAGGCGCGTCTGTGTGAAATCCATATATGCAAATTCTAGGATCAGGGGAGGTTCACGCCCACTTTTCCTCCGTCCACCAGCCATTCTCCCTCCCCCAGGGCATCAACAATTCCCCCTTTTTCCCCCGCGCTGAGATAGTGCAACAAAGGGGGCTCCGTTCCCACCCACTCCAAGCGTCGTGCCAACGAAACCCGCGAAGGAGCACGGAGTTAGGGCACAGCCACGCGGCCACGTCTGCGGCTCGTCCGCCAACGCGTCACGAGGACGCTGGTAGGACCCACCCGGTCTCGCAGACCTGGCCGCTCCTTCAGGTCCCGCGCACATATTGGCCTACAGGCCCGTCTGCCCCCTTGTCTATGAGGGTGGCTTCTTTCCTTTGCTTTTGAGTAAATGTGTGTTGGCGCCTTCTGTAAAGTAGAACTGTATAAGTGTTGCCGTGTGTGCGCATAGTCGGTAGTAACTCTGCGTCGTTGTTTCTTTTGTTTTACTGATATAGGTGCATTTTGACTGTTTGGCTGTATATGTGTGCTTTCCGTGTGCCGCGTAATAAATGTGCATTGTGTGAACCGTTTTCCCGTTCGCTTCATCTTTTCTTGATTGACCCTCCATCCTGCTTCACGTAAAGGGTTCGTAGTGGGCTTAATATGCCCGATAATTAATCGGAACCGTCGAGGCCGACGATAACACCGCTCGGTTATCCCGATAGCACGGAACGGACCGCTTAAACGGTTCGTGTCCGGAGTCGGCCTGCGGCGAGGTACGATCGCCCGGTCGACCATCCGCGCAGGTACTTAGGTAGATCGAATTTGGCGAGCAACCCTATCCTGCGCGGGTGGGCAATTGGCACGGTCGTGGTGGGGTTAAACCCCCACCCGTGACTAGCTCCCGGCGTTGTTCCGAGAGGGTCACTACAGAATTGTCCGTTCCGGTGGGCGAGGCGGCCGCCATTGGAGTCGAGCGGCCGATTGCACGCCGGCGGGCGCAAATTCGCAACAATATATATATATATATATATATATATATATATATATATATATATATATATATATATATATATATATATATATATATATTGTCTGAATGTGTATACCGAACGCATTGTGTGAGTCTGACAGTATATTATTCCTGTATGTCAAATTTCTATACGAAAACATGCACATGCACATGCACACGCACACACACACAAACACTTGTTGGAATAGATAGATTAGGCTTAAGTTTTGGGTTTGTTTAGTGTTTGAGCTATGGTTAGGGTTAACTATGGTTCATGTTCCAGTGAGAGTTGGTGTTATAATGGTGAAATAGTTTTAATATGAAGGTTCACTGTCACTGTTATCACTTTGCATCGAACATTGAAACCACATTATTGGTAAAAGAGTGTCTCTCTTGTCAGATGGGCCCATCATGTTTAACTACTGTTGTTTGTGTTTCTTGGACAGACTTTCGCCAAGAATCCTGTGGGTCTGATCGAGAATATAGTTGAGAACATCTTGAATGATGAGCGTCAAGCCTCTCTGTACAAGACGTATCAAAAGGTAAAGGAGAGGTGTTTGTCCCCAATCTTACCCCTCGTTTGACCCCATTACCCCATATATATCCACCTTCAACTCTGAGCCCCTTTCACCCATTCCTCATGCATCCCTTTACTTCCTGCTGTTAGGCACCGCCATTTTGGTAAAGTGTTGCAAAAAACATCGTACGCACAAAGGATGCTTGTGCTGAGGTAAGTGTCCTTTGAAGAACTAGTCTTGCCGGTGAAAGCTAGTGCTGATCTACATTGGCAGACAGCTGTAACATTGGACGAAATCGACAAGATGTTGACTAAGGTATGCTAACCACCATTGGAAGCAAGGAAAAGCTAATGTTTCGGCCATTAATCCTATGTCGGAGCGCTTTTCTGCTCCAACAAAGGGTTAATGTGTGCTCTGGCTTTACAAGGAAGTAGCGCAGAATTGCATTGTGTCTATGATTACGGGAAAGTCATCTCAATGCTTATGTGATGTATGGAAATAAAAATACAAATAAAAACAATGATAATGTGGGAAGTGAATTCGTTTGTTTTTTGTTTCCACGAAATAATCCAAACACATTGTTTGAGTAAAAATCCAGTACCTGCACAAATCGATTCTGCGAGAGTTTTCGCTACTTTCACACCGGTTTTAATGTAATAATGATGCCATTTTGGGGGTTCTCTAAAGAGCTGAGCAGTCTCCAATGGATAATGTGGAGCAGTTTGTTAAGGATTAATTATTATATTTTATGTTTTACTTTAATACCGAGTTGGGGCGTTCTCACACAATTTTGTCGAGGTAATCAGGCCATCTTAACCTATACAAACACTAACATTGCCGGTGTCACGTTGACACCAAAATGTGGAAGCTGTACATTATACCGTTTCCAAAATGATCTGACACGAAATGGCAGTGTATTTGCCAATTTCAATCACTAACGATAGTTGTTCTTCTGAGCGGACCGCCATTGTTGATTAGGTAAGCAAACGTGTCACGGACTCACTGTCGACATCATCACTTTACGTTGGATTCCCGTTTCTACCAAAACATTGCTCATTTGAAGTGAGACATATGTGAACCCGTCAGAGATGGGTACCCTCATAGTCTTTGTTTAATTGGCACCAGAGGTATGACAGATCATATCAAAGATAACGAGGAATACTTACATTTGGTCAAGGATAGTGTCAGAGGGTGTTGGGACAGTTCAGATGGTAGGTTTTATCAACTAAAAGTTGACAAAGACTTATGCTAACCACTGTGTGAATCAAAGTGAAGCTGACGTTTTGGGCATTACCTTAGTCGGCACAAGAGAGCCCTTTCTTCTGACAATTTGCATCCCACAGTGGTTAGCATACCATTATTATTTTGTGTTTTTTTTTTTCCCTCCAATGTCGAGGCTTATGTAAGGACAAGGTTGAACTGATAGTGGGGTAGCGGGGTAATGATTGAGCATAATTAGTAAGGGAATAGAGAGAGAGATAGAGATAGATGGATAGATGAAACCAGCAAGTAACAGGGTTGGGTTAAGAAGGGTCAGAAAGAAGGGATGACATGAGATGGCGGTGCAGTGCCTGATTGTAGCTCTGGAGGGACGAGTGAGAAAGAACGGTGTCTGAAAGGTGGTTCCATAGACAGGAGATTTAAGGAACAGAGGAGTTGAGGTGAGTCAGCATGTATTTTGGAAGTTTAACAGGAAGGCGTTACTGGAAGAACTTATGCACCCTTGAGTTGCTGGGAGGGGTTGGAGGATAGAGAGAGTATGTGGAGCGATACAAGAAAAGAGCAGTTGATAAAACCTATGAAATAAACATATCACCGTTTCAAAAATTGTTCGGATGAGCACAACAAAAATAATTAAAAACCTGGATATTTCTTTGTTTCCACACCTTGATGGCAGCTACGTGTGGTCGAAAGAAATTCCTTTGCTCCATTCCAAAGTCGGAGATGAAGCCTCAACAACATATGGGCTCATAGTGGTTGCTTGCTTATTCTTTGTCGGGAATGAAATTGAATGCAGAGGTTTCTTGCCTGTGCTGAAACCCCTAAATAATAATAATAATAATAAAAATAAAAAAGAATCTGCACATTAATCTTGTCGAGACATCATGTTTATGGATCATTTAATTGTTTGTGTTGCGTTTGAGTTTGGATGCCGTACCCCAAACCATACTCACGTAAATGCACTTTAACCCTGGGCATTGAAAAGGCAATCAGCTGGTTCCGTTTATGTCTGAAAATTTGGAGAAAATATTTTTAAAGATTTCCCTGAATAAATTGGTCCCAGTACCCCTTTGATTACTTTTTTTTCTTATCCTCGAAACCTGCTATTTATATTTTCATTTTCATTCCTCATCAAGCTTTTGTTTTGTCGATCTCGGTGTGTTCTGGCTTTAACTGATGTCCAATACATTAATGTTGTCTGTGCATAAGCTGACATATTAAAATGTTGCTAACAGTGAAATGCTCACTTATCTCGAGCTCGGCAAGAATTGTAGGAATCATGCAAATGTGGGTGAAAAGGATGGAGCCAGGTCCGGGAGTGTTTGAAGGGAATGGAGCTGGGTAGCTTTCTTTGGTGAATATACCTAAAACATTGTGAACTGTTTTTGCACATCTTTACCATGACAGGGTGAAGACCCATGGGCTGATTTTGAAGCCAAAACTGATGAAGAGATGGAAAAGGTTAAAGAAGCTCTGGAAAAGGGTGAGGAGCTTCCCATTGAAGAAGAGGACGACTTTGATTATTACAAAGAAGTGCAAGAGGAAAAGAAAAAAGCAAAGGAAGAAAGCCACAGGCGCAAGCAGCCAGTCGGGGTGGCCTGCGAAGCTCGAGATAAAGGTCACAAGAGACGTGGGGCTGCTGAAGGTGATGATGGAGTCGGTGAAGGCGATGAGACACGTGCGGAGGCTGACGACGACGAGGATAGAGTTGGAGATGAGGATGAGAAATGTGAGGAGGCTGAAGGAGACAGAGTTGGAGATGAAGAGGCTGAATATGATGATCAAGTCGATGAAGGAGACGGAGATGGGGATGGGGATAAAAGACATGGAGAGGCTGAAGACGATGATGGAGAAATGAGATCAGATGCAGAGAGTACTCCAACAGGTGATCAAATAAAGGAAGTGGAAGAATCCACCATTGGGGGTGATGCGACTATGGATGCAACCTAAGCCAAGTTGTTAACGGCAGCAGAAATACAAGTTTGAGTAGGACATTTTGAATTGTATTTTCAGGGTAGGTGGTGAATGCCATGTTTCATAGTAGTTAGTAATTCGTCCTGGGTTAGGAAGTGAAGGGTATGGCTGGTGGTGGAACAGACCAGAAAGAGAGAATGTGAAAAGCAGAAGCGAGTGGTTTTGCCCGTCGTGAGATGGAGGCCGAATGCTGCGAGTGCTGGTTGTGTGCGTGTGCGCATGAATGTTAACGAGATGCGAACAGTCTCATCAAGTGCTGTGTGTTTTTTGCATCATTGGGTTTCATTTTTGTTTTTATTTTGTTGTTGCATTTCCTGTGTTGCAAAAAGCCTTTCTGAAAGGCAGCTTTTTGGTGATCGTTGATAATTGTGGGATTAAACCTGGTCGGCCCTCAAATTCTAAACTAACCTTTTGCTTTTTGTTTTTACATTGTTAACTTGGTATTCTTCATCAATTTACATTCTGTAGTGCATTTTAGAAAAAATGTTCAATAATTTGATGTTTAATGCAAAATAACAGCAACTTCTTTTTTTCACTTTCATTCATGGTCATGTTCAACTATATCAATAAAAATTTGATTCATATATATATATATAGATATATATATATATATATATATATTATATCTTTGTTTATTCCAGCAAATCAAATGATGAGGGAGACATGTAAAGCAAAGAGGTGAGAAGAGATTGGGGGATGAAAATAAGAGGAAAGGAAGGAATGGGGATTGTGAAATGAACTCGTAAACCGAATGGAAAAAATAGCCCTCAATGCTTTTGTTGAGGTCTTCAATATCTTGGAGCGAGGAGGTAGGTTAGAGGATGTTGAAGAGAAGGATAAAAGAATGGAAGGAGAACTGATTGGGGAGGGAATCAATGGTAGGCGAATGGGGTAGGAAGTGAAACGGGAAGAGAAGTTGAATGAATCAAACATTCATGTGACGAGTGGTGGTGGTGGTGATTGTTGCGGGGACGATGGAAGCAGTTCTCCCACTTTTGAAGACAAAAAGTGTCGAGGGCTCAAAATGTGGTTGTCACCCAATCGTTGGTGATTCTTTATTCTCATCCATGTAGATTTATACTCCCAACACATTTTCACCCAGTTTAACATCCTCTTCTGCTTGATAACGGCTTGTCGGCCTTTTAAAAAATTTGTTGTTAATCATCATCACCGAGGTTATTCGCCGAGTAACAGCTAAGTGTGGAAGTTGTCTTTGTTACTGAACACCTGGGTTGAGTGTACAAACTCCTTTACCTAACATCTGAGTGCAAGTTTTCTTTTTTACCCAATACCTCAGTGTGTAGGTTTTCCTTGTTCCCGAACAGCTGAGTGTGCATGCTTTCTTTAACATTCGTACAGGTGATAGTCCTGCAGCATAAGGCCTTAGCTTTTGACCAACCGGGGTTGGAATAACTTCACATAGCTCGAATAAATGTTTGGTTAATTGAGATCAAAGAGCAATGTAATGACAAGCTGAAAAGTGAGGGCAATTTGCATATGCCGCCATTTTCCAAGATGGTCGACATTTTCACTTTTCATCATGTTAACCACGTAATACAACAAGCCTGCTGTTGGCTTCGTGGTTAGGCTGTGTGGCTTAGGATCTTAGGGTTCTGAGTTCGTGCCCTGTTGTCCGCTGAATTAACACCAGGTGGGGTTGACTCAGCCTGTTATCCTTCTGAGGCTAGTGAAATGAGTACCAGTGTTACTGGTAGAGGGGCACAGTATCAGCAGCACAGCCACGCTTCCAAGTAATGATAGCGACCTGGCAGCCAAGCTGCCATATGCAAGAACAGAATTTAATATAACATGTAGAATGTAGATAGATGATTTTGGTGTCCAACTCTCAGTTTTCTAGGCCAAGGAAATTCAACAAACGTATTTGAAAAACTGTCAGATAAATATTTATGCCATTGTCAATAAAGTGAGCCAATTATAACTCATTTCTCTGGAGGGCTCTCAAACTACACATTGTCTGATTCACTGTCAGACTCGCCGCCATACAGTGCAGCATGTGTCGGAGGATTTCCGCATGCAGTGGATTCTTCTGTTGCATCAACTGGGCATAGGCCTTCACAGTTTCACCATGCTGCCTTACAAGGCCAGTCGTTTACAAAGCACATGCAATGAGAACCACAGGAGTCCAGCAGGCAATTGCACACTCGTTCATGTAACAGCTCTGGGGCAGCAGCAGGCTGGTTCATCAACTTTGGCAATGCAGATATGAGATGTCCCATCTGCCATCCCTTCGTAGCCAAACTCTGTTGGGTCCATTGACTCTTGAATTCCCATGATAGCTTTTCGCCATATTATATTCTTAACTGGTAGATACACCATTGAATGTGAAAGTAAAATCTGTCTTCTGTCGGAGGTAGCTTCTTTGCAGGCATAAGTTTTTGACTTGCTTTGTCACACCTGAAGAACTTACAATCTGCTTTGCCGAACAGAGCCCAAACGAATTTTATGGCTACTGCCTTTTCATCTTATTGGAGTGTCCAACGTTTTCCCAAATTGGACAGACCCTGGAATTTGTCAGGTTTTTGCACCATCAAACGGAGCGCCATGCGCTTTCCGGTCCCCCGGAAGGAACTCGCAGTATCACAACCCATGACAGTAAATAGAAAACATAATGTCATGCTGTTTCTTTTCTAATTTGTGGTGTATTTTGTGGATCGGGATATATCTTGTGAGATCAGGATGTTTCCTTTCTCTACCAGTGAGGAGAAATTTTTCTCTCAAATCAATATTGGCATAGTAATGTAAAAGCAACACTAGAACATCAGTGTCTGGACTGCTTACCACAGTCTGCCCTGCACGCTTATCTGCAGCAGTTTTGGCATGTACCACAATCCAGGTGGCTGCATCCTCATGATTTAATGTGAAACACTCAATTTGCATACAGCTATCGTTTGTGATCTGCACAACCTTGTTCCCCTGTCCACCACTGATGTACAGGGCCGAATTTACGAAAGGCATTTAAGAGTTAGACATGTGTGCTAATCGTGCGATGATCACCCGTTCAAAATTAGTCACCATCGCCGAAGAGTGATTATCTAATGCAAGATCAAAATCTAATCACAAGCGTTTAAATAACAAACTTTCACACATCGGTGAGGGGATGTTTAAGCGGTTCCAGAGAAAACATTATTTAATGTTTTTCTTAAATCCAATATGGCTGCCAAGCCATGAGACATCAATTATTCCTTAACAACCTTGTACATGCATGCCTTGGCAAACATTTACGTGTCGTTTCCCCTCGATGTCCAGGTGTTCTGGAGAATATTTTTTTATGTTTTAGGGTAAATCCAATATGGCTGCCAAACCATGTGACGTGTGACATCCAGTATCTCACAAAAGTGAGTACACCCTTTACAAAAATGTACATATTTTGCTGTAACTTTTTACTTCGATGTATTATAAACACAAGACTCAAAAAATGATAGTCGACATTCTGTCATACATGTACAGGCCCAAAACATTTATTCTGTGGAAACAATGTGGCATACTGGGCATATCTGTGAAAAGGGGGGGGGGGCTACAAAAGTGAGTACACCCTATGTACTTTCTCACATTGAAGTGTTATTGTTTTCAGTATTTTGTATGTCCACCATTGTTTTTGAGCACAGCAGCTATTCTCCTTGGTATGGAGTTGAGCAGTGTTCCACATGTCTTTGCTGGGATCCTGTTCCACTCCTCTGCAATGACTTCTCGAAGTTGCGTGATGTTGGACACCTTTCGTCCCTCAACCTTACATTTCAGGATGCCCCACAGGTGTTCCATTGGGTTTAGATCAGGTGACATGCTTGGCCACTCCAACCCATTGACGTTCGACTTCTTCAGAAAGGCAGTTGTCTGCTTGGAACAATGCTTCTGATCGTTTTCATGCTGAAATACAGCTCCTCTACCAAGTTTTCGCAGGGAGGGTAACATCTTCTCCTTCAGGATGAATAGAATCGTAGAATCGTACATCGTAGAATCCATGTTTCCCTCTGAACTGGAGCTCTTCAGTAACGGCAGCACTCATGCATCCCCAAACCATGACACTACCACCACCATGCTTGACAGTGGGGATAACGCACTTGTCTTGGTTCCCCTGTTCCCCAGGTCGTCGCCAGACACGCTGCACTCCATCAGATCCAAACAAATTGATCTTCGTTTCATCAGACCAGAGGACATGTTGCCAGTAGTCCAGGGGCTTGGATTGATGTGCTTCAGCAAACTGTTTGCAAGCTTTCTTGTGGCTCTGCTTCAGGAGAGGCTAACGCCTTGGACGACGCCCATGCAACCCGATACGATGGAGTGTGCGACGTATGGTTTGCGCACTAACAGACTGGCCAGAAGCTGTAGAAATCTCTTCAGCAATCTTGGCGGCACTTTGTCGTCTATCTTGGAGGACTAGATTCTGAACTTGGCAAACAGTACGTGCAGTCATCTTTGCTGGTCTGCCCTGGCGAGCGCAACTCATTGTTGTACGCTTCTTGGAGAACCTCTGGATGACCTTGGCCACGGTGCTGGGACTTACTTTCAAAGAAGCACTGATCTTCTTGTATCCTTAGCCATCTTTATGTTGGGCAACGATTCGATCTTTGACATCTTTCAAGAGCTCTTTACCATGAGGAGCCATGCTGCTTTATCAATGGCGATTGGTACAGTATTTCCGATGCAGTTATTTATTCAGTAAGCAGATAGACAATTACTGCATTGAGTGCACTTCTTCACTTTTAACATACCAGGGAGGTTGCAGCTCTCTGGACATTGTGTGTATTGTTTGGTGCATATTTGTACCTTTAACACTTTGACTTAAATATTCAGAAAATGATGAAAATGGAAGCTGTTTTACCATGTTTGACTTACTTCTTGTGCAGACAATAGCAGGGGTGTACTCACTTTTGTTGCCTCCTCTTTCATATTCGTAATATGCCACATTGTTTTTATGGAATGGCAGTATTGTGTCTGCATACATATTGCAGAATGTCAACTCCATCATCAACTCTAAGGTTTTGCTTCGAGCACAGCTGTTTAAAAAGTTACACTGAATTATTTACATATTTGTGAGGGGTGCACCCACTTTTGTGAGATACTGTATGTGTGAAGCTTTTGTTCCTCATGGATAGGCGGTCATATGTGTAAAGTTCCGCCTCAATCTGTCCAGCCATTTCGGAAAAGAAAATTTTTGAAGGTTAAAAAAAAAGATGGCTGCCGAATCACGTGACCGATGACTTCATCAAAAAATATTTTGTGGACCATTTTATTCCTAGATGACCCTGAAAATTTTTCATACTGATCAGATGTAGCATTCTACATCTACAATTATGACGTCATAACGAAGGCACCTATGATGTCATTAAAAAAATCACTTATTTCCCCATGAGGAGTACTTGCTCTGTGCCAAGTTTCAATTTTTTCCTCATTGCAGTTTTGGAGATACAGAGGTCCAAAGTTTTTCCGTTTTTCTAACATGGCTGCCACACCACGTAACCTATGACGTCATAATTATCATTACAACATTCTACACGAGTAGTCGCACAAATGATGAAAATTTAGTCTCAATCCGACAAGCGGTTGCGGATAAGAACACGAAAGTTCTGTGCGGACAAACAGACAAATGGAAAATCACTCGCAGAGTGCCAAAACGGAATGGCACTCCATGGAGAACACCTCCACCTGAATGAATAGTTTACATTTTGTATGCCTCTGATAGGTCTGATCTGATTCCGGACCTTAACCAAGATGGAATCAGCTTGTTCTTGTCACCTAACCAACTCTTCCACCTCGTTTTGGCACAAGTCGTCCACAACTTCCTCTCCTGTCGCAATCAACGTGTGGCCCTAAATGGAATTCTCATCCCCTCTTCCTGTCCAGGCTGGAGTTCCTCAAGACAGCATTCTGGGCCCTGTTCTTTTTCTGGTTTTCATGAATGAACTCTCCGACTCTCTGGAAAATCCTCTATCTCTTTGATGACTCCACCCTCTGCCGTACCATCTGTCATCCCTCAGACCGGCAAGCAGCAGCTTCTTCGCTCACTGCAGATCTGGATAAAATCACAAACTGGTCTAACGTGTGGAACATGTCTTTCAATCCTGACAAATCTCACACTCACTATGTTTCTCCGAAAGGACCGTTTGGAACCCCCCTCCGCCCCCCCCCCATCTACTTTCTCAATAATCCTCTTGAAGAAGTCTTTTCAAGCTTCTGGGTCTCACTATCTGCCAGTGTTATATTATAAGCATTATAAGCTCTCTCAGTTTCTCCTGCCGGTGCGATATCTGGCCACCCGGCTAATTCTTTTGTTTTGCGCGATATCTTGACCGGCAATACTGTTGTCATTAACCCGATCACATGGTCATGAATATTTTTGTTTGAATTTATGTAATACAGCATTTGTTCCATGAATCCTTCTGGATTATCGTCATAGTCTTTCATTTGCATTTTCATGGCTTGCAAATCACTGGTTCCATGCGTGATGAATTAAATAATTCTGATGTTGATTTGTTTCTGGGTTCAGCAGCATCCTGTGTTCAGTCATCGGGCACGCTCTCTCAAGTTCCATCTCGGCTGGTTCCCGATGGCTTTAAAGGTCGCACTCTCTTTCACACCTTCCCTCTCGCCCGCTACTGGTGCTGTCATCTGAATGTTTCCATCCCATGCTCCATGTGGAGGGAGGGGAGCCATCGCCGGTAACATTTTCTGTACCTCTTTAAGGATAGCTTGCACGTCTTTTAAACTCCCCTTTATGCTCGTGCTCTTCATCTGCTCCTCTCTTTAGGCTCTCTGGTCCACCTGCCAAAGATTTCCAATAGACTAGTTTGAGTCGTTTTGTCTTTTTCTCTCCCTATTCATTTCCTTCTCAAGTTTTCAATTCTGTCTCGGTGGAATCTCTGTTTTTGATCCACTGTGCCCATAACTTTAAATTCTTTGAAGAACTCGACCCGTAGGTCTTATTCATAAAATAGGCATGTGACGTTGAAGCGGGCGCATCGTCGTCCGCATGTTTTCGATGCTGGTTCTTTAGATCCGTACTTCTAAATCGCTCCGAGCACTCGTCAGCACTCCTCTTTTTGCAGCGACTTCTTCAAACCCCTTGGCCCCCAGCTCTCGCAACCTTGGGAACAAAATACCCTCATTACTCAACCTTGTGGCAATACCTGCACCTTTCTGCAAACCTGTGACATATTTCCTGCACAGTGCCCCAGCCGTTGAACCTGGCAGTTCAACAACTCTGTGCAATGCCTCTGCCCTCCAACATGTGACGAGGCACTTTTATCAAAACACAACAAGATGTTACCTAACGAAAGGAACATTAAATCCTTTATAGGTTGACACCAGACCTTTTACCTGATGAAAAACCCCAAAAGTCTTTTACTTCACTCAACAGCTATGTATATGTCCTTACCTTTTAAATTTTGGTTCAGGACGATGCAGCGCCTGCAGAGAGGTGAGTAGTCTGCCTGGCGGGAACACGTCACCCTCCGGGAGAGGTCTCTCACCTTCGGCTCTGCCGGTGTTTGCTCGCCAGCAGACAGAGGCCCCCTCCTCTCCCTGGACGGAGGCTGTCGTGGCAGGTTTAGCCACCTCAAGACAGGAAAACCTTGAGTTTAATGTAAGCTGTTTCTTCTTCTTCTTCTTCTTCTTCTTCTTTCAGCTGCTCCCATTAGGGGTCGCCACAGCAGATCATCCATTATGATCCGCATACTGATTTGGCACAGGTTTTACGCCGGATGCCCTTCCTGAAACAACCCTGGTCACCTCTTACGACACAGGGATAAGGATTGGGTTTCGTCATAATTCCGAATTCCAGGCTGCCCCACACCCTCTCAGAGTGCCGCCCAGCCGCAGAGCAGAGCTCCCGTCCTCAAGCGATCGTCCTCAAGCGATCGTCCTCAAGCGATCATCCTCCAACCCAAGCCTCCGAGTAGCCAGATTACAGGTGCACGCCACTACGCCCGGTATTAATTTAAGCTGTTTATTCAGTAGTAAATATCAGACTCGTGCGAGGAAGCCTAGCCTGGAGCAGTGTCTCAGATAAAAACTTAACTATACATAGTGGTTACGAGTATGTATGTGATCCCTCCAGGGCATGGTTAATACATCAAAAGAAATTCAAACAAAGAGAGGCCTCTTGGAGAAACAACAGATGTAACTTTGTAAGGTCAATAATCACAAACACAGGATGAAAAACGGTCCATTAGCAGAGCTTGCTTATTGTCCCGGTGAAAGAGTATTTCATTCCTTGTTGCTTATCTGGAAAGAGAGGTTTGCAAGGTTTTTTTACTCGAGGAATGGGTGTATACTACTATTTTTTTTTCCCCTACTAGTTTTCAACATATTGTTGCGGATTCGCGCCCGCTGGCGTGCGGACGGCCACGTAACTCGAATCGCGGCACGTCGCCCACCGGACGGACAATCCAGTCGTGACCCTCTCGGACTAACGCCGGGAACTAGTCACGGGTGGACCTTTTGGTCTCACCACGATCGTGCCAATCGGCCCCCGCGTGGGATAGGGTTGCTCGCCAAATTCGACCTACCTAAGTACCCACACGGAGGGTAGACCGGGCGATCGCACCTCGCCGCAGGTCGACTTCGGACACGGGCCACTTTAAGCGACCCGTTCCGTACTATCGGGATAACCGAGCGGTGTTATTCGTCGGCCTCGACGGTTCGATTAATTATCGGGCGTTTTAGCCCACGACCAACCCTTTACGTGAAGCAAGATGGAGATTCAATGAAAGAAAAGACGAAGCGAAGCGGGAAAACAGTTCAACATAACTCACATTTATTTCGCGATGAACGGGAAGCACACATATACAATTACACCAAAAGCACATGTAAACGGAGAAGAAACACAATATTACACAAAAGCAAATATAAAAGAGAAACACAATGCAGAGCTATCCGACTACCGAGCACACGGCAACACTTATACAATTTTACTTCAGACGGCGCCGACAACACATATTCCCAAAGCAAAAGAAAAGAGAACCACCCTCCAGGATGAGGGGGGTAGGCGGGCCTGGGGCCGAGACCGTGTCGGGCCTACCGTCTGATGATGAGACGCAAAGTGGCGGTGGCCCCTCAACTCCGCGGGCCTCGCGGACAGTGTCTGGTAGGGGGTGGGAAAGGGGCCCCCTTGTCGCACTATCTCAGCGCGGGGGGGAAACAGGAGGGGGGTTGTTGATGCTCGGGGGATGGCGGATATCACCCTGTCTCGGGTCCCGCGACGAGCGTCTCCTCCTCGACCTCGGTCGCGTTGCTGGCCTCTCCCTCTGCAGCTCCCGGCACCGATGCGAGCACCCCCTCGTCCGCCTTCGCCGCCGCCACCTCTCCACAGCTCCGTCTAATCGCCCTCTCCGTCTCCTCTCTTGGCTCGTCCCAACTCTTCACTCTTCACTCTTGACTTCTCTCTCCGAACTCACAACTGCCAACTGAACTGCCTTGACTGACGAACGCAGCCGTTTATATCCCCCGTGGCTTCGCTCCCCCACCTTTGACCCTTTACCTCCGACCCTTCACCTCCAACTGGCTCCCCATTGGACCGAGGAAAAGTGGGCGTGAATGCTTTTTGATCCATGAATTTGCATATCGCGACCTCACTCCAACGCCCTGGAGGCGGGGCCAAATCGCCCCACGCTCTCCGATAGGACGGAACAGAAGTGGGCGTGAGTCGTTTTTGATCCGTTTTTCTCGGAAAGTCTGTGATGTTTCTGAACACGCTGCTCGGTGCGCGCCCTACACGAGTCCAGTATCGGTGCCCACAAGTGGCGCGAGAATGGTGGGGATGCGATGGTGGCGAGTTGTGACGGTAAAGGTCGTGGCTGTTGTTGTGAAGCGGCGTTGTGGTTGGTGGTTGTTGTTGTGAAGCGGCATTGTGGTTGGTGGTTGTTGTGTGATGGCTGTTGAGACGTGGTTGGTGGTGGTAGTAATGGCGGCTGGTCCAAAATAAAGATAGTAAAAGAAAAACGGCTATCCTGAAGAGTCGCAGCCCGACTGAATGACATTTATTCCCTCGAAACAACGGGTTTGGGCCTAACTACACATATACTTACAGAGATATCTCACCTAAGGGACCTGAATGGTGGTTTGTGATTTTCGTCAACCACAACAATATATTTATTAAATTTTTTCTCAAAGCACTAACTGAAGTTAATTAGCATTTTACCTCATTTGAAATTCAATTAACAATTCAGTTTCCCACATAGGACAATCTGTTCATGAGAGAGAGAAAGAGCAAATTTCTATGAAAATTCCCATGCTGAGTAAACATCGGGGCAGTATATATATATATATATATATATATATTTAGCCCACGACCAACCCTTTACGTGAAGCAAGATGGAGATTCAATGAAAGAAAAGACGAAGCGAAGCGGGAAAACAGTTCAACATAACTCACATTTATTTCGCGATGAACGGGAAGCACACATATACAATTACACCAAAAGCACATGTAAATTTCAATCCAAATATTGGATTGAAAAAAAAAAAGCAAACACGTGATCGTGTTGCTGTGTGTACGGTATATATATATATATATATATATATATATATATATATATATATATATATATATATATATATATATATATATATATATATATATATATATATATATATATATATATATATATATATATATATATATATATATATATATATATATATATATATATATATATATATATATATATATATATATATATATATATATATATATATATATATATATATATATATATATATATATATATATATATATATATATATATATATATATATATATATATATATATATATATATATATATATATATATATATATATATATATATATATATATATATATATATATATATATATATATATATATATATATATATATATATATATATATATATATATATATATATATATATATATATATATATATATATATATATATATATATATATATATATATATATATTCAGGCCGACTGGCAGCGTCTTCAAGCAGCCATGAAACTTCAAGACTGTTCTCCCATATACATATATATATATATATATATATATATATATATATATATATATATATATATATATGGGAGAACAGTCTTGAAGTTTCATGGCTGCTTGAAGACGCTGCCAGTCGGCCTGAATGAAATGCCAGACTCTTTAGCGCTGAGGTGGTTCTCTAATGACACCCAGAAAGATGTTTACTTCAACAAGCACATGGTCAGATGAACCGATTGGAATGGAGGAAGAACTTGGGAAAAAACAAAATCAGATCCAGGAGAGATGGAGTACCATTGGTTAAGATCTGGGTCGGGAAGATGACATTGTCTCAGTCCCAATGAGTCGCAGAAATACTTTGCTGAAGTGCCATGACAGGTGAGAGAAGTACCTACACCCTGCTAACTGGTATGATGACAGTTGAAGTCACCACGTATGAGGAAGAGATTGGGGTGAAGAGAGTTGGGGTGAAGAGAGAGTTTGCATGAGAGGATTGTCGTTGGTCCATGTTTTTGGTGAGTGAGATTAATTGGAGTCATCACTGTTTGGCGGACGGTGCAACACAAATATAAACATGAGGTGGGAGTGGAGGGGAAGCCGTAGCCAGAGGTATTCCTGAGGGTGTGGGGGAGTGAGGGTAGTGCATGTAAAGTGAGGAATCGAGTTTTTGATTAAGAGAGCAACTCCTCCAGGATGAGGCTCAGGTTTGTCAAACCAGAGGAGGGAGTAAACCTGACCCATGACATTTTTTCATTATTATTCAATTGAATTTACAATGGGATTGAAATAAATTCAATTCAAATCAAATAGAAGACCAAATAGGTACAAGTCCTGCATGAGTAATTAGAAGGAACCTGAAAAAGCAAAGATGACATCATTAGGAGGAACATCAATAGGAGTCACATTTCAGCTGCTACTCCTCTATCCTGCCACTGCTACTCCATGCAGAGCCAAGTGAGCTTTTTTCATAAATAAAATCAAAAAGAACCCAGATGAGCCTGGTGTTGGCTCAGTGGTTAGGGTGGCGGCTTGGGATCCTAGAGTCCTGAGTTCAAGCCCCGTCAGCCACTGAATTAATACACCAGGGGGTTGACTCAGCCTGTCATCCTTCTGAGGTTGGCAAAATGAGTACCAGTTCCAATGTGTGTACTGGTAGAGGGGCACTGCATCAGTGACACAGTCGCGCTTCAAGAAATGATAGCTACCCCGGCAGCTAAGCTGCCATTCGACCACCACCACAAAAAGAACCCAGATGAAAAAAATTAAATAATTCTGGCTGCCAAACCATGCATCCCATCAAGTTGTAATTTAAAACATGTATTCCTCATGTTGTCGGTCCTTCATGTGCCTCGACTTTGTTCAATAAATAAATAAACAAACTGCTTCAGGTCAAACGTCGGTCCAACGGCACTCAAATAACGAAAGTGTTGGGAGAAAGTCCATCGTTGGGTCAATGGACAAAATGACTAAGTCAACGGGGGGTGCGGACGTTGGCTCCAATGTCAACCTAAAAATCATAGTTGGAACAGAACATGTGCTTGTGCAGGTTGAACAGTAATGCAAAATGGGGGGGGGGGGAATTCCTGAAGGTGGAAAAGAGAAAAGAAAAGGAATCGTACAGCTGATCTACAAGGTGTGCGGAACACAATGTGAATAGTTCCTAGATAGTAGATGAGGAGACACAAGAAACGACTTGATGAAGGCTAACCGATGACCTGGAGGCAATCTTTGGTAGTTTCATCTCAAATTCGTGCAGTATGCTTTGGTACACACAACTACTCCATTTTCATTGATAATAATAATAATAAAGTACCCAAACAACTCATACGTACAAAACCTTTACTCTCTCAGAATAATTTGCACAATCTTACAAAATAAATAAATATATTGAAAATTCCCATTTTGCATCTTTGTTTAATCTGAACCAAAATGAAACAATCAATCAGTTGGTCCGTGGGTAGGTCGCCATCCCTTTAATTCAAACGTACAAACGTACTTCACATAGGAGTACAAATTTATCCACGACACACAAACGAACATAAAAGGTAGGAAACAGCATTTTAAAATACAACTAGAACTGCCACTTTATAACTGCTGGCAGTGATGACCGGGTACCCAGTCCGCGTCCGCCTTTGATACAACATGGGACTTTCTGCAGATGACAGTCGCAAAGTTTCGCATTGAAAGGATAAGCGGTGCCAGAGAAAACATTATTTAATAGTGATACAAACACAGGCCTGCTCCGAGAGGGCGCGGAACAGACGAGTTACGAACCGGGCAGCACAAATTATTCAATTTCGTTATTACTGGCTTCCAGATTCAAATAATTAAATAATTCTGGCTCCCAAACCGCGTGACCGATCAGGTTGAAATTTTAAACTTTTGTTTCGCGTGTCACCTGAATTATAAATGTGAAGTTTCGCATATACAGAGGCGGCGGTTCCAGAGTAAACATTAATTAATATTTATCCTTCAATCCAAGATGGCGGCCAAACCATGTGACTTGTGATGTCATAATTTGCACCACGTGTGCAAACACGATGGTGGATGACAACTGCAAATTTTCGCTTCTCCAGGTGAAGCAGTTCCAGAGAAAACATTATTTAATATTTTTCTTAAAACCAACATGGCTGCCAAACCCTGGGCCCGATCCCGTTGAAATTTCAAATCCTCATTCCGCATGAGCGTTCCACCATAAACTTGATGTTTCACATTTATTGATGCAGTAGTTCAAGAGTAAACATTAATTAATATTTTTCCTTCAATCCAATATGGCTGCCAAACGTTGCGTCGTACCTCAAAAGGGGATGAGAACTTTTTATTCGTCATGGAGAGGCGGTCATAGTGGTCGAGTTTCGCCTGGATCTGTTCAGCCGTTTCAGAGAAAAAGACGTTTGAAGATATTGTTTTTCAATCCAAGATGGCTGACGAACCATGTGACCTATGACATCAGAAATTTATATTCTGCTTCCAACTGGGTAATGGAACACGTTTGTGAAGTTTCGTGTAAATCGGTAAAGGTGCGTTTTTCTATCCAAGATGGCCGCCAAACCATGTGACGTGTGACCTCATAATTTTTACCATGCGTGCACACACGATGGTCGATGGTAATTGCAAACTTTCGATTCGTTAGGTTAAGCGGTTCCAGAGAAAACATTATTTAATATTTTTCTTAAATCCAAGATGGCGGCCAAACCGTTTGACTTGTCAATTCCAAATTAACAAACTTATATGGCCTACGTATCCCGAATATACTTCTGAAATCTGCCCTTCATCCGACCAGCGCTTCTGGAGAAGAAGATGTTTGAAGGTTTTTGGGTTTTTTCAAGATGGCCGCCAAACCATGTGACCGATCAAGAAGAAATTAACAAACTCGAGAAAGGACCTCATGGGGAATATATGTGTGAAGTTTCGTCTTCATCTGTCTTGCCCTTCTGGAGAAGAAGATTTTAAAAATTTATTCATTTTCAATCCAAGATGGCTGCCGAACCTTGTGACCCATGATATCATAAATTTAAATTCTGCTTTCCATCATAGACCCAAACAAGTGTGTGAAGTTTCGTGTAAATCGGATAAGGTCTATTTTTCTATCCAAGATGGCCGCCAAACCATGTGACTTCTGAGGTAAAAATTTTTTACCATGTATGCAGACTTGAGGGAGGAAGGCACTTGCAAATTTTCGCTTTGATGGCTTATGAAATACCAGAGAAAACATTATTTAATATTTTTCTTAAATCCAACATGGCGGCCAAACCATGTGACCTATCACTTCGAAATTAACAAACTTGCATCGCATGCATGTCACGAATATAGATCTGAAATCTCGCCTTCATTGGACCAGCGCTTCTGGAGAAGAAGATGTTTGAATGTTTTAGGGTTTTTTCAAGATGGCCGCCAAACCATGTGACCTACCAACAAGAAATTAACAAACTTGAAAAAGGACCTCAGGGCGAATATACCTGTAAAGTTTCGCCTCAATCTGCACAGCCGTTCTGGAGAAGAAGATTTAAAAAAAAAAATTTTCAAAACAAGATGGCGGCCGAATTACGTCACCGATGACGTCAAAAAATTTTTTTTCTACGATGAATTTTGGTGTAGATGACGCTCAAGAAATTTCAAATTTTTCCCATGTGGCGTTCTACTTGACGAATTTTCACCGGGATACCTCTTCACCGATGACGTCACGAAAAATCACACGTGTTCCCGAGAGGGAGCTTGTTAAAATGTATGAAGCGAAAAAATTTTTACCCTGGAAGATTTCAGAGATACAGAGGTCCAAAGTTTATCGTTTTTTTCAAGATGGCGCCCGCACCACGTGACCAATGACGTCATAATTATAACGTGATTATGCTATCAAAAAAGATACATACTACAGTGAAAATTTCGTGTCGATCGGACTTTGCGTTCCTGAGAAAATGATTTTTAAAGTGAAAACAGGCCGCAAAATGCCGGCGGAAAAATAATAATAATAATAAATAATAAACATAAGAAAAACAATAGGGTACCCTGTACTCACAGGGTACCCTAATAAGTGTCAGTCCTTCAGAGCTGGAGCACAAATGAGCGAACGTAGAGGGTTCCCGTGATCGTGTGCCTCAATCGAAAGCTCAACTCTCCGAGAAAAGAGCAAGTTGGTCAAAGAAAAGAAACTAAATTATCTGTGAAATCAGACGGACGCGTTTCGCAAAATGTATTCTCACCGTCGAGATATTCAACGATCCGAGATCAGCAAGTGAGCAAATTTTTCTTTTACAAGTCACCATCCTTCAGAAGCAGTGCAAGATGTCCCACAGCATGCTGGTCCACTGGACAGACGTCTTCCACCCAGATGCAGGGCCGATACACACAGGCCGAGCTGTAACAACCGGCCTACCCTCATCTCACCGCACTGGTGATTAAAAATTCATCAAAATACTGGTGGCTTAATAACATACAATAACCAATAGATTAAAAAGTAAAAGTTTGTTCGGTCACTGGCAGTAACTTAATGGATTTGAGATCAATTATCATCCATAAGATTATTATTCTTTTATTTTAAACTGTGCCATTTGGTCCACCCAGGACGACGTCTCATGTGAAACGATCGAAGGCAGGTCATCAACCTCTACCTCGTTGAGACGCGCATTTGCATGGCAAACAAAATGAACATCCAAGAAAATAGAAAGCAACAAAGAAACATCATTCTATTTGTACGTGATCGTGTTGCTGTGTGTACGGTCCGTATGCCAACCGCTCAACCACAACCGATAGAGAGACGGTAAACGGCAAAGCAGACCGCCCCGAGGGTGACCGCGCTTGAAGCAAATCGAACAAAGCTGCACCGAAGCGGAGAATGTGCTTCGAGCTGTGAATGAGGTCCAAAACACGTCAGTTATCAAAATGAGAATAAACTCGAATTTAATCCTCCAGGTGATCCTTACGCTCAAACGTCGGCGAGGAAAAAAAAACTGGCAAATCAACGCAGCGCAGCCTTAAGAAAATATTCGAATTCAATGCAGCACATGAAACGGTCACTGATTTTTTTTTTTTCTTCATTGGAAGATTGTAAATTACAAATCACTTTTTAAGTACTTGGGACAGCCAGCTATTGCATACAAGTGAAGCATACCGGTGAAGCTTGGTGCCTGTGAAAGCGATGACGATGGTGATGCAGATTTAGATGTAAATCATCTGTAACTGGAAGAAAACTGAACTCGGCCCTCAAAATTGATTTTGCCAGTCATCGAGGCCAAACAGTGAGATGACAAATTCACTTTTCAACTTCCTCATACCCATGATTCGTGCCAGTGTCAATGACTATTCCACCGATTAATAAGCACAACTGTCCACAACGGTAAAGAAAACCGTTGCGTATCCTCTTGGCTCATAGAGACTTCGTTTTTCATCGTTTTATCTCATGTCATGTCAGTAACGAGGCCGCAAGTGCAACACTGACGAAAATCTGGAAAGCAAGAGCAGACCAAGCGGAGTCTTATTTCAATAACGATCCAAACATTATTGTCTTTGATCTGTCTTTATTACTTTATGAAGTATGGGGTTATCATACTTGTAGAAGGTGTCCAATCAACATAATATAATGGGCGTAAGCCTGGAACTTCTAACACACTTTTCTCCGAACATATTCTGTTCATACTTCCAAAATCTTCACATTATATGCTCCATGTATTTATGCAGGTGTTAGCGGATTAAAAAAATCGAATAAAGATAAAATTTTCAGAGGGAATTGATGACGTCACAATCGGCAGAAAACCATCGGCCGGGTCCCTGACGACGAGCTTTACTTAACCAAGTCCATAAGTTCAGGACGTTTGTTCAACTCAGCATTTACGACTTTTATCCTGCCATGTTGTTAATCTGTTGATGGAGGGAATATAGAAACGATAAATATGTCAAATCGTTCGTGTTACTCATCCGGCACTATGTGTCAAGGCCAACAATCTAAAGCAACCGGTCTCAAACGCTACCATGGGCACCAAGACACGCCAGCAATATGAACTGAGCTGTTGAATGTGGCGCAAAACATCCAAAGAAACTACCATAACCGAGTATTGTGATCCGTCCTCTCCCCCATATAATACTCGTCGTCGATGGGTATCTGCTATTAGTAATAATAGGTGTCCACAACTATCCTTGAACATTTTGTGGAATGCCGGCCGAGGCCCTCACTTTTTCACATTAGCCCATCATTCCGCACAGCGATGGGGGTTCGCAATCACACGCGTGTATGTGTGTCTTTTAAAAAAACAATTTGAGCTTTTGTCATCAAATTATAAACAAACCTTTGTTATGACAAGAAAAAAGAAAAGAAAAGAAAAAAAAGATGGAGTAAATAATTTAAAATTTGGCCAAAATGTGAAAAGGCAAATTCATCGTAATTATAAATAGCCTTCATCAGCATATCAAGCACGAGACAACACAGGGTTTAAAGTGCAATAACTATCTAAGCCACAAATGGTACCAAGGCCTTACATTCTAACTACTGGCCCAAACACAACTGCAGCAAAGCAAACACAACTAGAAGTGCACTCGGTAGAGCGTTTACTTCCGCCACGTAATGCCTAATCCACAAGAATATATCAGGCCCATTACATGTTTGAAATATCATGTTGTACATAACTGTATCGTTTTTGGCCCAATCTCTCAATGGTGAAGAATCACTTAAAAAATTCTCGTTGTTTGATCCAGATCCGGATTTTCACCAAAATCGAATCAGTTCGTCCTTGTCACACTATAACAAGGTGACACACTATGACAACGTGCAGGACACGTGAACCTGTCCACAAAATTTCATCCGGATCCGTCCACAACTTTTTGAGATATCCTGCACACCAACAGCCAAACAGACAGACAGACAGACAGACAGGAGGAGGTAATAATGAGAAGAATCAACCTCTCTCCAAAAACAAACAAACAAGAAAAAAAAAAAGAGCAGAGATTGCAGACCCAGGACTTGTTTGTTTTGTGTGGTGTTTGTGTACTGGTGTGTTACGTAATTAATGAGACATAACTCGAACTGCCACTTTATAACTGCTGGCAGTGATGACTGGGTACCAAGACGTCATGCTTTGATACAACTCCGCTTTGACCGGACACCTGACTCCGACCCATGATGTTTATTATTGTTCAATTCAATTCAGAATTTGATGAAAAAAAAATATTTCAATTCAAATCAAATGGAAGACCAAATTAGGTACAGCCCTACATTGGAGTCATCAGGAGGAACCTGGATAGGATTCACATTTCAGCTGATACTCCTCTACCCTCAAACCCATCCAGGTGCAGCCAAGTGAACCTCATTCCAAAAAAGACAAAGAAAAAAAAAGAACCCATATATATTTTTTTTAAACCAAAAATTCTGGCTGCCACACCATGCATCCGATCAGGTTGAAATATAAAACATTTATTCCCCATCAACACGAGATCATAATTGTGAAGTTTCACATCAAATGATTAAGCGGTTGAAGAGAAATAATTTTTGAAAGATTTCCACTCAATCCAATATAGCTGACAGACCACGTGACATCAATTATTCATGAATACCCTGGTATCCCCAAGGCTTGGGGAACATTTGTGTGAAGTTCCCCTCGATCTGTCCAGCTGTTCTGGAGAAGAAGAGTTTTGAGTTTTTGGGTAAATCCAATATGGCCACCAAACCATGTGACCGATGATGTCATGTGTGAACCTTTTGCTCCTCATGGATAGGTGGTCATACGTGTGAAGTTTTTCCTCGATCTGTTCAGCCACTTCAGAAGAAGATTTTTGAAGGTTAAAAATAATAATAATAATAATATGGCTGCTGAATAATGTGACTGATGAAGTCATCAATTTTTTGTCTGTGGAACATGTTATTCTGAGATGACCCTCAACATTTTTCATACTGATCAGATGTAACGTTCTACATATGCAATTATGCCGTCATTAAAATAATAATAATCACACTCATTCCCCATGAGGAGTACTTGCCACGCGCCGTTTCAATTTTTTTGCTGAGTGCGGTTTCAGAGATCAAGGTTTCAATTTTTTCCGTTTTTCCAACATGGTTGCCACACCACATGACCGATAACATCATAATTATCATTAAAAAAACATTCCACATGAGTAGTCATCCATTTTCGATGGCGGAGGTTAAAGAGGGGGAGCACTCGGTGGAGTGAAAAACCTCTGCCGCCAATACTGCTGGGTCACTTAAGTGAACTTGATATCCTATTCATTGTAGGTCAAAACGGATCAGACTCTACTGAACCACGAATGAATCAACTGAACGAGATCGACGCGCACGTAGAAATGCAAAAAAAAAAAAAAAAAAAAAAAAAAAATCGAATTAAACAAAAAAAAAAAAGTGCAAAATTTCTGGGGTTTTTTTCTCTCACAAATTTTTGTGGGGGGGGGGTGGAAATCACTTAGAATATGCAGAAATGCAAAAAAAAAATTCAAATATTTTTCAAATAAAATCGAAATTTTTTTTGAGAAAAAGTTGCAAAATTTTCTGGGTTTTTTTTTCTCGAACAAATGTATTTTTTGGTTGGAAATCACTTAAAACATGTAGAAATGCAAAAACAAAAATTGAAATATTTTTCAAATAAAATCTAATTTTTTTTGAAAAAAATGTTGCAAATTTTTTATTTTCTCAAACAAATTCATTTTTTTTGTTGGAAATCACTTAAAACATAGAAATGCAACAAAAAAATTTGAAATATTTTTCAAATAAAATCTTATTAAAAAAAAGTTGCAAATTTTTTTTTCTCTAACAAATTTTTGGGGAGGGGGGGGGGTTGGAAATCACTTCAAATATGTAGAAATGCAAAAAAAAAATTCAAATATATTTCAAATAAAATCGAATTTTTTTTGAAAAAAAGCTGCAAAATTGTTTTTTTTCTCAAGCAAATTTTTTTTTTGCTTGGAAATCACTTAAAACATGTAGAAATGCAAAAACAAAAATTCTAATATTTTTCCAAAATGGCCACCAGAGCGGCCATATTGGACTTTGGACCAGGTCCAAAATCTAATGGCATGATCCTTGGACCATATCTAATCCCCCCACCAAGTTTCGTCGAAATCCGTCCAGGAGTCTTTCCGTAATACTGTTCACAAACAAACAAACAAACAAACAGACAGGGGTGAAAACAGTAACCTCCGTCCATTTTCGATGGCGGAGGTTAAAGAGGGGGAGCACTCGGTGGAGTGAAAAACCTCTGCCGCCAATACTGCTGGGTCACTTAAGTGAACCTGATATCCGATTCATTGTAGGTCAAAACGGATCAGACTCTACTGAACCACGATTGAATAAACTGAACGAGAGCAACGCGCACGTAGAAATGCAAAAAAAAAAAAAAATCGAAATTTTTTTGAAAAAAAAAAGTGCAAAATTTCTCGGTTTTTTTTCTCTCAAAAATTTTTGTGGGGGGTGGAAATCACTAAGAATATGCAGAAATGCAAAAAAAAATTTCAAATATTTTTCAAATAAAATCGAAATTTTTTTGAGAAAAAGTGGCAAAATTTTCTGGGTTTTTTTTCTCAAACAAATGTATTTTTTTTGGTTGGAAATCACTAAAAACATGTAGAAATGCAAAAACAAAAATTGATATACTTTTCAAATAAAATCTAATTTTTTTGAGAAAATGTTGCAAATTTTTTATTTTCTCAAACAAATTCATTTTTTTTTGTTGGAAATCACTTAAAACATAAAGAAATGCAACAAAAAAATTTGAAATATTTTTCAAATAAAATCGAATTAAAAAAAAAAAAGTTGCAAAAATTTTTTTTCTCCAAACAAATTTTTGGGGAGGGGTGGGGGTTGGAAATCACTTCAAATATGTAGAAAAGCAAAAAAAAATTCAAATATATTTCAAATAAAATCGAATTTTTTTGGAAAAAAGCTGCAAAATTGTTTTTTTTCTCAAGTAAATTTTTTTTTTTGCTTGGAAATCACATAAAACATGTAGATATGCAAAAACAAAAATTCAAATATTTTTCCAAAATGGCCACCAGAGCGGCCATATTGGACTTTGGACCAGGTCCAAAATCTAATGGCATGATCCTTGGACCATATCTAACCCCCCCACCAAGTTTCGTCGAAATCCGTCCAGGAGTCTTTCCGTAATACTGTTCACAAACAAACAAACAAACAAACAAACAAACAGACAGGGGTGAAAACAGTAACCTCCGTCCATCTTCGATGGCGGAGGTTAAAGAGGGGGAGCACTCGGTGGAGTGAAAAACCTCCGCCGCCAATACTGCTGGGTCACTTAAGTGAACCTGATATCCGATTCATTGTTGGTCAAAACGGATCAGACTCGACTGAACCACGATTGAATCAGCTGAACGAGATCGACGCGCATGTAGAAATGCAAAAAAAAAAAAATTGAAATTTTTTTTGAAAAAAAAAGTGCAAAATATCTGGGTTTTTTTCTCACAAATTTTTGTGGGGGGGGTGGAAATCACTTCGAACATGCAGAAATGAAAAAAAAATTAAATATTTTTCAAATAAAATCGAATTTTTTTTGAAAAAAGCTGCAAAATTGTTTTTTTTCTGAAGCAAATTTTTTTTTGCTTGGAAATCACTTAAAACATGGAGAAATGCAAAAACAAAAATTCAAATATTTTTCCAAAATGGCCACGTGAGCGGCCATATTGTACTTTGGACCAGGTCCAAAATCTTATGGCATGATCCTTGGACCATATCTAATCCCCCCCACCAAGTTTCGTCGAAATCCGTCCAGGAGTCTTTCCGTAATACTGTTCACAAACAAACAAACAGACAGACAGGGGTGAAAACAGTAACCTCCATCCATCTTCGATGGCGGAGGTTAAAGAGGGGGAGCACTCGGTGGAGTGAAAAACCTCCGCCGCCAATACTGCTGGGTCACTTAAGTGAACCTGATATCCGATTCATTGTAGGTCAAAATGGATCAGACTCTACTGAACCACGATTGAATAAACTGAACGAGATCGACGCGCACGTAGAAATGCAAAAAAAAAAAAAAAAAAAAATCGAAATTTTTTTGAAAAAAAAGTGCAAAATTTCTGGGTTTTTTTTTCTCTCACAAATTTTTGTGGGGGGGGGGGTGGAAATCACTTCGAATATGCAGAAATGCAAAAAAAAATTCAAATATTTTTCAAATAAAATCGAATTTTTTTTGAAAAAAAGCTGCAAAATTGTTTTTTTTCTGAAGCAAATTTTTTGTTGCTTGGAAATCACTTAAAACATGTGGAAATGCAAAACAAAATTCAAATATTTTTCCAAAATGGCCACCTGAGCGGCCATATTGGACTTTGGACCAGGTCCAAAATCTTATGGCATGATCCTTGGACCATATCTCATCCCCCCACCAAGTTTCGTCGAAATCCGTCCGGAGTCTTTCCGTAATACTGTTCACAAACAAACAAACAAACAAACAGACAGGGGTGAAAACAGTAACCTCCGTCCATCTTCGATGGTGGAGGTTAAAGAGGGGGAGCACTCGGTGGAGTGAAAAACCTCCGCCGCCAATACTGCTGGGTCACTTTAGTGAACCTGATATCTGATTCATTGTTGGTCAAAACGAATCAGACTCGACTGAACCACGATTGAATAAACTGAACGAGATCGACGCACACGTAGAAATGCAAAAAAAAAAAAAAAATCAAAATTTTATTGAAAAAAAAAGTGCAAATTTCTGGGTTTTTTTCTCGAACAAATGTATTTTATTTGGTTGGAAATCACTTTAAACATGTAGAAATGCAAAAACAAAAATTGAAATATTTCTCAAATAAAATCTAATTTTTTTGGAAAAAAGTTGCAAATTTTTTATTTTCTCGAACAAATTCATTTTTTTTGGTTGGAAATCACTTAAAACATAAAGAAATGCAACAAAAAAAATTGAAATCTTTTTCAAATAAAATCGAATTAAAAAAAAAGTTGCAAAAATTTTTTTTTCTCAAACAAATTTTTGGGGAGGGGGGGTGGAAATCACTTAAAATATGTGGAAATGCAAAAAAAAAATTCAAATATATTTCAAATAAAATCGAAATTTTATTTGGAAAAAAAGCTGCAAAATTGTTTTTTTTCTCAAGCAAATTTTTTTTTGCTTGGAAATCACGTAAAACATGTGGAAATGCAACAAAAAAAATTTGAAATATTTTTCAAATAAAATCGAATTAAAAAAAAAAAAAAAGTTGCAAATTTTTTTTTTCTCAAACAAATTTTTGGGGAGGTGGGGTGGAAATCACTTAGAATATGCAGAAATGCAAAAAAAAAATTCAAATATTTTTCAAATAAAATCGAAATTTTTTTGAAAAAAGTTGCAAAATTTTCTGGGTTTTTTTCTCGAACAAATGTATTTTTTTGGTTGGAAATCACTTAAAACATGTAGAAATGCAAAAACAAAAATTGAAATATTTTTCCAAAATGGCCACCAGAGCGGCCGCTCCTATGATGAAAATTTTGTCTCAATCCAACAAGCAGCTGTGGAGAAAAACACTAAAATTCTGTGAGGACAAACAAACAGACAGACAGACAGACCCAAATACAATATCCTCTCCTCTCTGGCGAGGGTAATGAGAGAAATTGAAATTAAAGAATTTTTAAAGATGAAGATAATTCCAACAATGAAATTGGAAGTTTACCTTGTTTAAGGGCCTTTCAGAAATTACCCAATGAATTGAGGGGGGTTTGAGGGGGGGGTGTGAATGGGGGGGGAGGGGTGAGGGGTGTTTCCAATGTCATTATGTAACTAAATCAATGACAACACTTTTATTTTATTTTACGTTTTAATTTAATTAATTTATATATTTAATAAAATTTATTTATTTATTTAATGGCCGGATAAATTCCAGATACCCGATATTAAAAGATGCAAATATTTCATAGTTTACGTAGTTTGTATATTTATGTTGAAATAAATTGTACGATATTATTAAAACATTTTTATAACTGCCAAGATCAGTACAGTAAAGATGTTATAAAATAATAATGAAATGTAAATTGCAAAAACACAAAATTAATATTGTTGGTGCAGTCTTGGAGGTGTCTGAAAGGGTTGTGGTTTTCTGAAAGTTCCAAATAGTTTTGGGTCTTAAGGGTTTTAGGGTCATGGATCTTCATAGTCCTTAATGGGTTTCAGGGTTGTAAAAGTTTGGGAGGGTCTTAGGGGTCTTTAAGTGTCTCAGATTTCTAAAGGGTCGAGTATAATTAATACACGAACTCACGTTCTGTGCGGACAAACAGACAGACACAGACAAACAAACGGTCCAAAAGGCAATACCCTCTCCTTCGGCGAGGGTAACAAGAGGTCCTTCATGGCTTCGCCACGTGACACAGGGTGGGGAGTTTGCTGATGAGATAACCTCCAAGCAGTGACCAAAATCTTCAAAAGCAAATCCATCAACAATTAAAATATATTCAATATTTGTCAGACCATGAAGTAGCTTGAAGTTAATAAATAATACAGTGAAAAGGACTCAAAGCCAAGTAATTTGGTTCAAGACATGTGAGATGAATGACCAAGATGTCAGAATTTTGCAGTAAATGGAGAGAGATAGCCTCACCAAAGCCACAAACAAAGCGGGGAAGAAAAGAAAACCTGAAAGAAGACTTTGGACGCGAACGGATCAATGGATAATGCCTCTACTCATGTTGGATGTGAACCCACTGTAACGTTTGATCTCCATTGAAAGGTCACATGAGAAGAGACAGACAGACACAGACACAGACACAGAGACAGAGAGACAGAGAGAGGTGTTTCTCACTCGAGTTGTGATCTGCAAAATGATTATCAAAGGGCACACGACCTTTTACCTGTTTTACCCAAAATTGAATAAGTTCATCTTTGTGTCAGTCTATACTTGTTCCAAATTTGTTTGCAATCCCTCTTGTGGTTCACAAGTTACTGCAGTAATGGATTTTTCAATTGAAGATCAAATGATGAAAGACCTTTGAACCTAGCATCAAATCAGTTGATATTTGCAACGCCCGACATACTTTTACCAAGGTTGGTTGAAATCCCTTCAGCGGTTCACAAGTTATAGTGGTAACAAAAATCTGCTACGCACGTACAGCACCTTCGGCTGCAGAGGCACGAGAAAGCTGCACCGACGTATTTCATATTTATTCCATCATAACCAACTCAAGTCGTACAGAACGATGAACCAAAGGGTCAGATGGAGATGAATGACAAAAAAATGAAATGCAAATGCAGGTTACACATAATAGGGAGGACATGCATATGTGTAAGTCATCCAAATATATAATGGTACATATAATGTTACCGAAACAATCAGACAGAAATAAGTGATGATATAGGTGGAAAAAACCCCAAAAGAAACGTGTGCAAGTGAAGCCAACCACTGTGGTCCTCATATCAATACTGACGAATGCTACGTTGTTAAAGGGCATCAGCATTTTCACTACCGAGGCTTCAAATATCCAGTGCTTGGAAATGCCATTAAATTACTGAATTAGGATGCAATAACGATCACCTGTTAACAATTTTCAACGAGCCACATCCGAGTGTGTGCAAACATGGGCAAAATCCCAGTGAGCTTCCATGGCTATGCAGACTTGCTCGCAGCCTGTGCGCCCTTGAGGATGAGAAACAACTCTTGGCACAGTGTCTCATGGCGGAACGCCACCCTAATATTTGGCACGTTTGTCTGCCGGATGTCATTTCCTTCAGGGCCCTCCTTCTGGTAGTTTGTTCCAAGCCAGTGATACTTCGTCTGGTGAAGTCACAAATATTCACAACTATAATCACAATATTTAATTATTACATATCCATAATATAATCATTACGATTGCAATTTTGTTGAGTCATTAACCGGTCATCATGAGATTGTTTAACAAGTAAGATTGAACAAATGAGGGGAATGGAAACAGAATGCAAGGTGGTGTGTGTGGCTGCGGTGACCGAGGCTCACTTCAGAGGGAAATCCACTCATCAGCACACTGTTCCTTG